>NC_092120.1:6773073-7103073 GCF_045679555.1 Salvelinus alpinus | reverse complement strand
TGTGTTCTGTAATGATGGTGTGTGTTCTGTAGTGATTGTGTGTGTTCTGTAATGATGGCGTGTGTTCTGTAATGATGGTGTGTGTTCTGTAGTGATTGTGTGTGTTCTGTAGTGATGGTGTGTGTTCTGTAGTGATTGTGTGTGTTCTGTAGTGATGGTGTGTGTTCTGTAGTGATGGTGTGTGTTCTGTAGTGATTGTGTGTGTTCTGTAGCGTGTGTGTGTCTGTATGATGGTGTGTGTTCTGTAGTGATTGTGTGTGTTCTGTAATGATGGTGTGTGTTCGTGTGAGTGTGTGTCTGTAATGATGGTGTGTGTTCTGTAGTGATTGAGTGGTGTGTGTTCTGTAGTGATTGTGTGTGTTCTGTAGTGATGGTATGTGTTCTGTAGTGATGGTGTGTGTTCTGTAGTGATTGTGTGTGTTCTGTAATGATGGTGTGTGTTCTGTAGTGATGGTGTGTGTTCTGTAATGATGGTGTGTGTTCTGTAATGATGGTGTGTGTTCTGTAGTGATGGTGTGTGTTCTGTAATGATGGTGTGTGTTCTGTAGTGATGGTGTGTGTTCTGTAATGATGGTGTGTGTTCTGTAGTGATTGTGTGTGTTCTGTAGTGATTGTGTGTGTTCTGTAGTGATTGTGTGTGTTCTGTAATGATGGTGTGTGTTCTGTAATGATGGTGTGTGTTCTGTAGTGATTGTGTGTGTTCTGTAATGATGGTGTGTGTTCTGTAGTGATGGTGTGTGTTCTGTAATGATGGTGTGTGTTCTGTAATGATGGTGTGTGTTCTGTAGTGATTGTGTGTGTTCTGTAATGATGGTGTGTGTTCTGTAGTGATTGTGTGTGTTCTGTAATAATGGTGTGTGTTCTGTAGTGATGGTGTGTGTTCTGTAGTGATGGTGTGTGTTCTGTAGTGATGGTGTGTGTGTGTTCTGTAGTGATGGTGTGTGTTCTGTAATGACGGTGTGTGTTCTGTAGTGATTGTGTGTGTTCTGTAATGACGGTGTGTGTTCTGTAGTGATGGTGTGTGTTCTGTAATGACGGTGTGTGTTCTGTAATGATGGTGTGTGTTCTGTAATAATGGTGTGTGTTCTGTAGTGATGGTGTGTGTTCTGTAGTGATGGTGTGTGTTCTGTAATGATGGTGTGTGTTCTGTAGTGATTGTGTGTGCTCTGTAATGATGGTGTGTGTTCTGTAGTGATTGTGTGTGTTCTGTAATGATGGTGTGTGTTCTGTAGTGATTGTGTGTGTTCTGTAATGATGGTGTGTGTTCTGTAGTGATTGTGTGTGTTCTGTAAAGATGGTGTATGTTCTGTAGTGATTGTGTGTGTTCTGTAGTGATGGTGTGTGTGTGTTCTGTAGTGATGGTGTGTGTTCTGTAATGATGGTGGGTGTTCTGTAGTGATTGTGTGTGTTCTGTAATGATGGTGTGTGTTCTGTAGTGATTGTGTGTGTTCTGTAATGATGGTGTGTGTTCTGTAGTGATTGTGTGTGTTCTGTAATGATGGTGTGTGTTCTGTAGTGATGGTGTGTGTTCTGTAGTGATGGTGTGTGTTCTGTAGTGATTGTGTGTGTTCTGTAGTGATGGTGTTTGTTCTGTAGTGATGGTGTGTGTTCTGTAGTGACTGTGTGTGTTCTGTAGTGATGGTGTGTGTTCTGTAGTGATGGTGTGTGTTCTGTAGTGATGGTGTGTGTATGTTCTGTAGTGATTGTGTGTGTTCTGTAATAATGGTGTGTGTTCTGTAGTGATGGTGTGTGTTCTGTAGTGATGGTGTGTGTTCTGTAGTGATGGTGTGTGTTCTGTAATGACGGTGTGTGTTCTGTAGTGATTGTGTGTGTTCTGTAATGACTGTGTGTGTTCTGTAGTGATGGTGTGTGTTCTGTAATGACGGTGTGTGTTCTGTAATAATGGTGTGTGTTCTGTAGTGATGGTGTGTGTTCTGTAGTGATGGTGTGTGTTCTGTAGTGATGGTGTGTGTTCTGTAGTGATGGTGTGTGTGTGTTCTGTAGTGATGGTGTGTGTTCTGTAATGATGGTGTGTGTTCTGTAGTGATTGTGTGTGTTCTGTAATGATGGTGTGTGTTCTGTAGTGATTGTGTGTGTTCTGTAATGATGGTGTGTGTTCTGTAGTGATTGTGTGTGTTCTGTAATGATGGTGTGTGTTCTGTAGTGATGGTGTGTGTTCTGTAGTGATGGTGTGTGTTCTGTAGTGATTGTGTGTGTTCTGTAGTGATGGTGTTTGTTCTGTAGTGATGGTGTGTGTTCTGTAGTGACTGTGTGTGTTCTGTAGCGATTGTGTGTGTTCTGTAATGATGGTGTGTGTTCTGTAGTGATTGTGTGTGTTCTGTAATGATGGCGTGTGTTCTGTAATGATGGTGTGTGTTCTGTAGTGATTGTGTGTGTTCTGTAGTGATGGTGTGTGTTCTGTAGTGATTGTGTGTGTTCTGTAGTGATTGTGTGTGTTCTGTAATGATGGTGTGTGTTCTGTAGTGATGGTGTGTGTTCTGTAGTGATTGTGTGTGTTCTGTAGCGATTGTGTGTGTTCTGTAATGATGGTGTGTGTTCTGTAGTGATTGTGTGTGTTCTGTAATGATGGTGTGTGTTCTGTAGTGAGTGTGTGTGTTCTGTAATGATGGTGTGTGTTCTGTAGTGATTGTGTGTGTTCTGTAATGATGGTGTGTGTTCTGTAGTGATTGTGTGTGTTCTGTAGTGATGGTATATGTTCTGTAGTGATGGTGTGTGTTCTGTAGTGATTGTGTGTGTTCTGTAATGATGGTGTGTGTTCTGTAGTGATGGTGTGTGTTCTGTAATGATGGTGTGTGTTCTGTAATGATGGTGTGTGTTCTGTAGTGATGGTGTGTGTTCTGTAATGATGGTGTGTGTTCTGTAGTGATGGTGTGTGTTCTGTAATGATGGTGTGTGTTCTGTAGCGATTGTGTGTGTTCTGTAGTGATTGTGTGTGTTCTGTAGTGATTGTGTGTGTTCTGTAATGATGGTGTGTGTTCTGTAATGATGGTGTGTGTTCTGTAGTGATTGTGTGTGTTCTGTAATGATGGTGTGTGTTCTGTAGTGATGGTGTGTGTTCTGTAATGATGGTGTGTGTTCTGTAATGATGGTGTGTGTTCTGTAGTGATTGTGTGTGTTCTGTAATGATGGTGTGTGTTCTGTAGTGATTGTGTGTGTTCTGTAATAATGGTGTGTGTTCTGTAGTGATGGTGTGTGTTCTGTAGTGATGGTGTGTGTTCTGTAGTGATGGTGTGTGTGTGTTCTGTAGTGATGGTGTGTGTTCTGTAATGACGGTGTGTGTTCTGTAGTGATTGTGTGTGTTCTGTAATGACGGTGTGTGTTCTGTAGTGATGGTGTGTGTTCTGTAATGACGGTGTGTGTTCTGTAATGATGGTGTGTGTTCTGTAATAATGGTGTGTGTTCTGTAGTGATGGTGTGTGTTCTGTAGTGATGGTGTGTGTTCTGTAATGATGGTGTGTGTTCTGTAGTGATTGTGTGTGCTCTGTAATGATGGTGTGTGTTCTGTAGTGATTGTGTGTGTTCTGTAATGATGGTGTGTGTTCTGTAGTGATTGTGTGTGTTCTGTAATGATGGTGTGTGTTCTGTAGTGATTGTGTGTGTTCTGTAAAGATGGTGTATGTTCTGTAGTGATTGTGTGTGTTCTGTAGTGATGGTGTGTGTGTGTTCTGTAGTGATGGTGTGTGTTCTGTAATGATGGTGGGTGTTCTGTAGTGATTGCGTGTGTTCTGTAATGATGGTGTGTGTTCTGTAGTGATTGTGTGTGTTCTGTAATGATGGTGTGTGTTCTGTAGTGATTGTGTGTGTTCTGTAATGATGGTGTGTGTTCTGTAGTGATGGTGTGTGTTCTGTAGTGATGGTGTGTGTTCTGTAGTGATTGTGTGTGTTCTGTAGTGATGGTGTTTGTTCTGTAGTGATGGTGTGTGTTCTGTAGTGACTGTGTGTGTTCTGTAGCGATTGTGTGTGTTCTGTAATGATGGTGTGTGTTCTGTAGTGATTGTGTGTGTTCTGTAATGATGGCGTGTGTTCTGTAATGATGGTGTGTGTTCTGTAGTGATTGTGTGTGTTCTGTAGTGATGGTGTGTGTTCTGTAGTGATTGTGTGTGTTCTGTAGTGATGGTGTGTGTTCTGTAGTGATGGTGTGTGTTCTGTAGTGATTGTGTGTGTTCTGTAGCGATTGTGTGTGTTCTGTAATGATGGTGTGTGTTCTGTAGTGATTGTGTGTGTTCTGTAATGATGGTGTGTGTTCTGTAGTGAGTGTGTGTGTTCTGTAATGATGGTGTGTGTTCTGTAGTGATTGTGTGTGTTCTGTAATGATGGTGTGTGTTCTGTAGTGATTGTGTGTGTTCTGTAGTGATGGTATATGTTCTGTAGTGATGGTGTGTGTTCTGTAGTGATTGTGTGTGTTCTGTAATGATGGTGTGTGTTCTGTAGTGATGGTGTGTGTTCTGTAGTGATGGTGTGTGTTCTGTAGTGATTGTGTGTGTTCTGTAGTGATGGTGTATGTTCTGTAAGGATTGTACGTGTTCTGTAGAGATTGTGTGTGTGTTCTGTAGAGATTGTGTGTGTGTTCTGTAGAGATTGTGTGTGTGTTCTGTAGGAATTGTGTGTGTTCTGTAGGAATTGTGTGTGTGTTCTGTAGAGATTGTGTGTGTGTTCTGTAGGAATTGTGTGTGTTCTGTAGGAATTGTGTGTGTGTTCTGTAGAGATTGTGTGTGTGTTCTGTAGAGATTGTGTGTGTATTCTGTAGGAATTGTGTGTGTGTTCTGTAGAGATTGTGTGTGTGTTCTGTAGAGATTGTGTGTGTTCTGTAGGAATTGTGTGTGTTCTGTAGGAATTGTGTGTGTTCTGTAGGAATTGTGTGTGTTCTGTAGGAATTGTGTGTGTGTTTTGTAGTATTTAATGTGTTTTCAGATTGAAGCCAAGAGTCGCTCCAGGTCGATTTTCCCCTAAACACCTTCTCCTAAATCCTAACCTTAACTATTTATGTGAAACATGTCAAACTGGCCTTCCATCAGTGTCTAGAGGCAACTAGGGCCAACTGTCTATGTGAAGGGGAAAGTGAGACATGTCTCTGTGTGGTTGGAGTGAGGTTTGTGCCTCATAGGCACGCTTGGCTTGGGGGGTGGAGGAGGTGGTGGTCTGTGTACTTTCGGCCACACTCGTTTGTGTGTTTGCGTGTGGGTCCACTCGTGTGTGTGTGTGTGTGTGTGTGTGTGTGTGTGCGTGCGTGTGCGTGTGCGTGTGTGTGGTGGAATGCCCCTGGGGTGCAATGGGAAGCTCCCCATACAGGGACCCATAAACACCTCAGCATGTGAGGAGTGTCGTGAGCAGCCAAGCACAGCAGACTCTGTTTACACACCAGCAGCACAGGCCAGGGACTCCCTCCCCTCCTCCTGTTTGTCTGTCTGTGTCTGTCTGCCTCTCGGCTGTTGCAGGGATTTTACTCACACACTTTAAGAGCTTCCTCTGAAAATAAATAAACAAACACAACAATCCCGCAGAGCATTCATTCAACACACTCATGCGCGTGTGTACACAGAAATACACCCACACGCGCACACACATGTTGCAGTGCCACAAGGACAATTACAGTGTCTGAGTGACAAATGAGTGGGGTTGTAAATGAAGAAAAAAAGAGGAAGAACGAATGAGAGTAAGGAAAAGTGAGACATTTCAATAGAGGTGTGATAAAGAGGGAGAGAGAGACTTGTTGTTGATGATGATGATCAGAGAGATGATATCATTCTAGTGATTCTATTTATTATGTGATGATGATGATTAGGCTGATTATCATCATGATGACAATATTTGACCATAATGTCATAGACATCCATGTTGACGTCAATGTTGACGTCAATGTTGACGGTGACGATGGCGCTGTTATAAATCGATAACGACTGACTGGGACACCAAACACCTCAGACAGATCTCGACAGTGAAAAGCCCCTTCTCTTCTTTTCCTTTCAGACGGGACAGGGGCTGCACGCTGCAGCTAACAGGCAGGTTAGGTTCTCCATGGTGACTAAACATAGTGTACATTTCTCCTAGCTGGAGAGGGAGGTGAGGTCGGGCAGACCTGGCTTCAAATAGTATTCGAAATCTTTCAAATACTCTGAGTGTTTACTCTAGGCTGCCTGGAGTGCTAGGTAGGAGGGGTTTGCCCTTTTGAGACTTCTCTATTGGTTCCTTGCAACAGGCAAGCTCAATCAAGCACAGATTTAACACAGCATTTAAAAAATATTTCAAATAGCATTTGAACTCAGGTTTGAGGTTGGGCTGTTGCTCTGTGATTTAACTCTGCGGCCGATAAGAGCGGAGCGAGCGACGGAACAATGACATCGATTGTGTACTTAAGGCATGTGGGCTGAGTGAGGAGTCGTGCAGGTATGCACACAGCCGTCAAAACTATGAAAACAAACAACTTTTGGACGTGGTTTGGTTTTGCTCTCTCTCATGGAGCTCTTTGACTTTACAACCTGAGAGCTTCTCTAAAGACATCAAGATGCCCACAGTTCTGTTCTGGATAGCTTCCTCTCTCTGCTTTTACTGCTCACCACACTCAGTCTATACTAACATCTCAGACCAAACAACACAGAGAAATACATTTCAGTCTAGAGAAGAATGTTGTATATTATTGTAGATGTTCTCTGTGTATTATTTTATGTATTTTATAACTGTCAATTGTAATTGACAGTGATTGTTGCCTCAGTTAAGTTAAAACAATTAAAACAAGTTTTCATCTATCTGCAGAGGGAGATGGACCCCTGTGGTTGTGTTAAGAAGACGTCTACTTGACTATTGTACTGTACACTCCCCATGTACACATTCCACAGAGAGACAGCAATCTCTGAGGACCTTATCTGTCCAACCACTTAACCTAGGGGATGAGAGAACAGTCTGTCTCTGTGTAAATCTTCAAGAGATAAACCTCAACTGCTTCCCTTTGTTTGAAGACGAGACACCTCACCATGGGGGAGATAGAGATGAGAGATTCCCTTTCAACACAAAACGGAAACAAACAGACAGATGGCTTCCAGTTCCACGATCCTGCTACGTGCTCTCTGGGTTTCGCCATAAGGGACTCCTCTAAACTTTGAGTCAACAATTGATTGACTTGCTCTTTGTGGTTTAGGGGCGGGGTAAGTGTAAAGCATTATCTGATAACTGCTGATGAAAAAAGGACTATGATTTTGAATTTGATTCATTGATTGAACCATGCTTCAGTTCAGACCTGAGATGGGCAGGTACCTGTGCATCAAAAGAGCATCTGCTAAATCAGTGGTGATGCGCCACGTGGGGCAGGTGGGGCTGAGCCCTCCAATATCCAGGAGATTTGCATGCAATTATGTTATTTCATGTCACAACAATATAGCACATCAGTTAGCGAAATTGTTAACAAATTGTTAACTGCTTGATCAAAAAAACCATATGTGGTCGCTTTCCCATTGTATTGTTGTTTTGTTAAATTTTCGTTGAGTAAGGCAGCTCCAAAATGCAGCTGTTTTAGCCTCACTTCTTTCTGTAATGGAGGGGCAGACAGAGAAAGTACAGAGCGTAGGTGTTGTTGATCTTCTCTGGTTGTATGTGATTGGCTCAGGGTGCTGTCACTCATGGGGACACTACGTCACAGCAGCACCTGCTTGGAGAGCTAGCCAGCAAAAGCCCCTATTCTGTGCTTCATTGATTTACAGTAGAAGAGCCTGCCCAAGAAGGCACATTGTCTTTGGCCACAGATAATCCAACGTCTTATGCTATGATTGAACTGATGTGTCAACTTCCTAGCTAGCTAAGAGTTTACCACACGCTGTTACCACGTCTTCAAACTAGGTGGCTAGCTTAGCTATCTCCGAGCAAATAATTGTCAAACTTAGAATTATGAAGGAAATGTAGCGATAAAACGTATTGGTGCTCATTAGCCACCTAAACTTTAAAATATGGCCAACCATTAAAATAAAGCAAGCTGTAAGCGAAGATTTAAGTCGAGTAGTGGATCATGGAGCAGTGGCTAGCATCTATTTTGAGGTAGGCTAGCTATAATATCCTATAGGCTACATGTCTTATTTTTGATGGCAGACTGTAATACCCATGGAACCACATGTAGAAGAAGGGTTAGTTATAAATACCTTTGATGGAACTGTAACTGTGCAATAAACAAAGCAAAGGAATAACATTATACATGTTGTATATTGTTAACTGGGCCATTTGGTAACAGGCTGGCCAACACACGCTATGTCACAATATTGCAGACCGATTCCTAGCTAGTTTACTCTATAAAAGTATGCTAGACTACCCCTGGTCTTCTGTGCAATAACAGCTAAAGTTATGGGAAGTAACCATAAACTGATCATAACCCAAATGTTATAACGTTTGTGTGTATGGCTCAAAACTCATATCTGGGATTGGTTATTAGTGCATTTAATGTGTAGCCAGTGTAGTCTACTGATTTCGATGCATATGAGCTTTGTTGATTAAGTTTGCCCCACCAATATTTTCACGTTAAAATCATCATTGTGCTAAATGACTAAAATGTTCAATGCAATCATCTGAACCTGATGGCTGCCACCCGTCGCCCCTCCAGACAGCTCTAGGAAAGTTACTGTAAGTCAAGGGAGCGGGAGGGCAGAAGTATGCTTTCAATTATATCAGCCTCTTACTCATTGTCCTCATTCATCAAAATGCATCTGTATAACAGGTCTGTTACCTGTGTTTATAACTGTTACCTGTGCTGTGCAACCAGAGGCAGTGGAGAAAAACTGGATGGACGGCACCAAACATGGATCAGATCAGTCGCTACTCTCCAAAGCTGTTTAAGGGAGGAGGGCAAAGAGCGTTTTGGGATAAAACAGAGGTTTGATGGGGGTGTCATAATCCTATAGGGGTGCGTGAGTGGCCCCCTGAACCACCCCCCTGTCCACCCCGTCCCGCCAAACAGTCCACAGCTGTGTGAGCCACATACCCCTAGACTGGGACGCTTCACTGGGGTCAGACTCTGAACGTGTCAGTAATGGGACCCTATTCCCTTTATAGTGCACTACGTTTTACCAGGGCCCTGGTCAAAAGTAGTGCACTATATAGGGATTAGGGTGCTATTTGGAACGCATGCTCTGTCTGGACTCTCACCATATTCACAGCAGTGGAACAGCCAGGGGATTTCCATGGCTTAACAACACTGCTGTACCATGCCTCACATAGTGCACCTGTGGAAGGGTATTGCGATGCAAAAATGCAGAAGTTGTTGAAGGTCATGTTGATGTACAGTGCCATCAGAAAGTATTCATACTGCTTGAGTTATTCAAAAGGTTGTTGTGTTACAGCCTGAATTCAAAACGGATTCAATATTTTGTTTTCTCATCCATCTACATACAATATCCCAAAAGGACAAAGTGGAAACATGTTTTTAGAAATTTTTGCAAATTTATTGAAAATGAAATACAGAAATTCCACACCTGTATTGTGCAACATTTGCCCATTATTCTTTTAAAAAGTATTCAAGTTCTCTCAAAGTTGTTGTTGATCTTTGCTAGACAACCATTTGCAGGTCTTGCCATAGATTTCCAAGTAGATTTAAGTCAAAACGGTAACTCGGCCACTCAGGAACATTCACTGTCTCCTTGGTAAGCAACTCCAGTGTAGATTTGGCCTGCCTTGTGTTTTAGGTTATTGTCCTTCTGAAAGGTAAATTAATCTCCCAGTGTCTGAGCCAGGTGTTCCTCTAGAATTTTGCCTGTGCTTAGCTCCATTCCATTTATTTTTTATCTTGAAAAACTCCCCAGTCCTTAACAATTACAAGCATACCCATAACATGATGCAGCCACCACTATGCTTGAAACTATGAATAATGGTACTCAGTAATGTGTTTTATTGGATTTGCCCCAAACTTAACACTTTGTATTCAGGACAGTTTTACTTTAGTGCCTTGTTGCAAACAGGATGCATGTTTTGGAATATTTTAATTCTATACAGGCTTTCTTCTTTTCACTCTGTCAATTAGGTTACTATTGTGGAGTAACTACAATGGTGATCCATCCTCAGTGTTCTCCCATCACAGCCATTAAACTCTGTAACTGGCCTCATTAAACTGAGTTAGGAAGGACACCTGTATCTTTGTAGTGACTGGGTGCATTGATACACCATACAAAGTGTAATTAATAACTTAACCATGCTCAACGGGATATTCAATGAACGTCTCCCTGGTCTTTGTGGTTGAATCTGTGTTTGAAATTCACTGCTCAACTGAAGTACCTTACAGATAATTGTATATGTGCGGTACAGAGTTGAGGTAGTCAGTCAAAAATCATCTTAAACACTATTATTGCACACAGAGTGAGTCCATTATTTTACTTGTTAAGCACATTTTTACTCCTGAACTTACAGTATTTCGGCTAACGAAGGGGTTGACTCTTTTTTTTGGGGGTTTGTTTTTAAACATAATTCCACTTTGACATTATGGGGATATTGTGTTTAGGCCATAACAAGTCAAGGGGTTTGAACACTTTCTGAAGGCACTGTATATGTTTTTTTGGGAACCTGTCTTTTTGAGTGTTAAAGCTTGTACTATTGATAGGTTTGATCTCAGGTCGGTCTGTCTTGTATTGTTGCTGTATTGCGTTCCTCTCAGACATTCCTGCTCTGTTTTCCTGCATCTGTGACTCATTCTGTGCAGAGTGCAGGCAAGGTGTCTGCTGTGTGTTGGTTATAACATGGGATGGGGAGGTACAAGGGATGAGATGAAAGTGACAGAGTCACTCCAGAAGGGTCTCTGTTTAGAAACGCACACTGCCCATTCATAATGAGCTTCACTTCAAAGTTCAAACACAGGCATCTCTGGTATGAACAGAGGAAACGAGGAGACTTGTTGCTCATACTTGCGCTGTTTGTCCTAAACGGCTCCCTATTCACTATAGAATGCACTACTTTTGACCAGGAACCATACGGATCTGGTTGAAAGTAGTGCACTATATAAGGTGCTAAGGTGCTATTTGGGACTCAAACTTGGTCTTTGATCCTCAATGGAACTCCTCTATTCATCCACAAACACACACAAACTCTCCACGCAACACTGAATTACTGAGTGATCCACCAGATCTGGAAGGTTCAACTTGCCCACTACTGATCGAGACCCTGGCTGTATCTTTTTACTTTGAGCACTGCTGATTATACCCCAAAAATATTATTACAAAGGAAAAGGCTATAAGCTGAATCATCAAACCTACTCTGTTATAATTCATGTTCCACCGCAATTATCCCATTGGTAATAAAATATGTGTCTGCATTTAATGGATCTGCCCCTTTTTTTCAATTTTCGCCTAAAATGACATACCCAAATCTAACTGCCTGTAGCTCAGGCCCTGAAGCAAGGATATACATATTCTTGATACCATTTGAAAGGAAATATTTTGAAGTTTGTGGAAATGTGAAATGAATGTAGGAGAATATAACACATTAGATCTGGTAAAAGAAAATACAAAGAAAAAAACAACTGTTCTTTTGTATTTTTTGGTACCATCATCTTTGAAATGCAAGAGAAAGGCCATAATGTATTATTCCAGCCCAGCACAATTAAGATTTTGGCCACTACATGGCAGCAGTGTATGTGCAAAGTTGTAGACTGATCCAATGAACCATTGCATTTCTGTTCAAAATGTTGTATCAAGACTGCCCAAATGTGCCTAATTGGTTTATTAATAACTTTTCAAGTTAACTGTGCACTCTCCTCAAACAATAGCATGGTATTATGTCACTGTAATAGCTACTGTAAATTGAACAGTTTTGACAAGAATTTAACCTTTCTGCTAATATCAGATATGTCTATATCCTGGGAAATGTTCTTGTTACTTACAACCCCTCCCACTGACTATAGACTTTCTTCCTTTCTTTGTTGATTCAGAACCCTGACATATCCTGACAGACATATCCTGCTGGACCTACATGTCCTCTGCATTATCTCCCACATTATCTCCTCAGGCTGATTGGCACTTCTCTATGGCCATTATCAGAGGGCTCAGCCAACCGGCATGCATGTGATCTCCTGCCCGTTGCTCATCCATGGTGATGATTCCGGAATGATCCATAGCATGAATCCGGAAATGGAGGCAGAATAAGTTGGTGCTGGTGACGTCTTAGTTGTGGTACAACTCTTCCTTCTTCTTGTGTCTAGTCTCACCAAACCCAACCCAAACCCCTAGTCAGCCACCCAAACTAATCTCCAATATGAAAGCACACACTGGAGACCTTCCTGAGTGTTTTTCACTCTATGGGAGACAGTAGGCCCTTCACCCCTATTGTAGAATGAAGAGGAACAGTCCAAGTGGGGGCAGTTACTGTTTATTTCATTTGACCTGCATTTGAAACAGATTCCACGTCCAGTTCAATTTCTCCACTGAGCGGAATCCTAAATGATTTTACCCTCTTCAGGGGTCTCAGTAGGGGATATGGGCCTCCTTCCCTCCTCCATTCGCCAGAGCAGTAACAGAACAGCCTCTCTCTCTCTCTCTCTCTCTCTCTCTCTCTCTCTCTCTTTAATCTAATCTAATGTTTTGTTTTTCTCTCCCAAAGAACATGTCTTAATGGCTGACGTTGATGAATGCATGTAATGGATGTGCTGCAGGTAGGATAGGGTTACAGGCTGAGCTAGGAGATGGAGGAGGGGGAGATGAAGGGGAGGGGTGTTTGTGTTGTATGGGCAGGGGGCAGGATGTTTGTGATCCAATGAGGCGTGACCCTGGGAGAAAGAGGCGGGGCCGCAGAGGGTTAGAGCATCCTCACAGAGAGGTCCTCAGAGCAGGTGAGGAGCGAACAGGACTTTGAGGGGGTCCAGGGGGTGTACTTGTACATTAAATCAATCCAATTGTATTTGTCACATGCTTTGTAAACAACAGCTGTAGACTAACTGTGACATGCTTATGTAAATCAAATTTTATTTGTCACATACACATGGTTAGCAGATGTGAGTGTAGTGAAATGCTTGGGCTTCTAGTTCCGACCGTGCAGTAATATCTAACAAATAATCTAACAATTTCACAACAACTACCTTATACACACAAGTGTAAAGGAATGAATGAGAATATGTACATATAAATATATGGATGAGCGATGGCTGAACGGCATAGGCAAGATGCAGTAGATGGTATAGAGTTCAGTATATACATATGAGATGAGTAATGTAGGATATGTAAACATTATATAAAGTGGCATTGTTTAAAGTGGCTAGTGGTACATTTATTACATCCAATTTTTTATTATTAAAGTGGCTAGAGATGAGTCAGTATGTTGGCAGCAGCCACTCAATGCTAGTGATGGCTGTTTAACAGTCTGATGGCCTTGAGATAGAAGCTGTTCTTCAGTCTCTCGGTCCCAGCTTTTTAATGCACCTGTACTGACCTCGCCTTCTGGATGATAGCGGGGTGAAAAGGCAATGGCTCGGGTGGTTGTTGTCCTTGATGATATTTTTGGCCTTCCTGTGACATCGGGTGGTGAAGGTGTCCTGGAGTGCAGGTAGTTTGCCCCCGGTGATGCGTTGTGCAGACCTCACTACCGCATCGTACTACACTGTTTGCTACTACACTGTTTGCTATTACACTGTTTGCTACTACACTGTTTGCTACTACACTGTTTGCTACTACACGGTTTGCTACTACACGGTTTGCTACTACACTGTTTGCTACTACACTGTTTGCTACTACACTGTTTGCTACTACACTGTTTGCTACTACACTGTTTGCTACTACACTGTTTGCTATTACACTGTTTGCTACTACACTGTTTGCTACTACACTGTTTGCTACTACACTGTTTGCTACACTGTTTGTATTCGGTCATGTTTCAATCAAGCCTATTTACAGCCCTTTCTTACAATGGAGAAAGAAAAATATAGACAAAATTATAACACGAGGAATAAATACACAATGAGTAACGATAACTATACACACAGGGTACCAGTACTGAGTCGATGTGCAGGAGTACAAGGTAATTGAGGTAGACATGTACATATGGGTAGGGGTAAAGTGACTAGGCAATAGGATAGATAATAAACAGAAGTGTGTGATGAGTCAAAAGAGTTAGTGCAAAGAGCAGATAGTCCAGGAAACTATTTGGTTAACTATTTAGTAGTCTTATGGCTTGGGGGTAGAAGCTGTTCAGGGTCCTGTTGTTCCAGACTTGGTGCATCGGTACCGCTTGCCGTGCGGTAGCAGAGAGAACAGTCTGTGACTTGAGTGGCTGGAGTCTTTGACAATCTTTAGGGCATTCCTCTGACACCGCCTGGTATGGAGGTCATGGATGGCAGGGAGCTCGGCCCCAGTGATGTACTGCGCAATACACACTACTCTCTGTAGCGTCTTGCGGTCGGATGCCAAGCAGTTGCCATACGATGCGGTGATGCAGCCAGTCCAGATGCTCTCAATGGTGCAGCTATAGAACATTTTGAGGATCTGAGGGCCCATTAAGATGCTTCACGGTACAAAAACTGGCTCGGACAAGGCTTACACATGATCATTAGTACTGATAATGACATAGTTCTAGACAATGTCATCGTTTACATTGACTTGGTCTCTTGCGAGCGTATATGGAGGGGTGATCTCCATTTCCTCTTCACTTGGGGGGAGATACTGTCAGGACCCGGTGAGAGAAACAGTCACTAAAGTCGGCAAAACCCAGAAGATG
This sequence comes from Salvelinus alpinus, assembly GCF_045679555.1. NCBI lineage: Eukaryota > Metazoa > Chordata > Actinopteri > Salmoniformes > Salmonidae > Salvelinus > Salvelinus alpinus. Next base: position 7,088,391 of record NC_092120.1, on the reverse strand, counting down.
AGGCAGACTCAGCAGTACTAGAGATGGTGGTTTAATAAAAGGACAAGATCTTCAGGCAAAGAATATAAATCCACCACGTCCAAAAATAAAGCCAAGAGGCACAAAATGGATATCCTCCAAAATACAAAGAAACTCCACAAAGTGGTAAAAACAGCAGGGAAAAACAAACCTCAAAAGACTACTCAAAAATACACAAGCACTAAACCAGAGAACCTCTGGAAAATCCAATAAGATAAATATATGTTCACAACAAGGCTGGGGCTGGGTGCTAACATACAAACACTGAGCAAAGAACTGAGGAACACACAGGGTTTAAATACTAACAAGGGAACGACACACAGGTGCAAACAATAATAGAGCAAGGAAAAAACAAAAGGTACAAAAAAGGTGCAATGGGGACATCTAGTGACCAAAACCTGAACAGTCCTGGCCAAAACCTGACAGAATCCCCCTCCTAGGAACGGCTCCTGACGTTCCTACCAGCCTTCTCAGGGTGGAGGGCCCTGAACTGACGAATGAGGTCAGGGTCCAGTATGTCCTTGGCAGGAACCCAGGAGCGCTCCTCGTAGCCTTCCCAGTCCACCAGATACTGCCAGGACCGCTGCACCCGGCGGGAATCCAGTATCCGGTGGACGGTATAAGCCGACTGGCCTCCGATGACACGGGGCGGAGGGGGAGGTCTGCCTGCCGGGATAAGGGGAGAAAAAACAACAGGTTTTAATAAAGAAATGTGAAATGTTGGATTGATCTTAAGGGATCTGGGTAAGTGCAGGCGAAAAGTAACGGGATTGACTCTCCTGGCAATCTTAAAGGGACCGATGAATCTCTGGGACAGCTTACGAGACTCCACCCGTAGCGGTAAGTTCTTTGTTGAGAGCCATACTCTCTGGCCGGGGTACAGGGTAGGACCGGGACGGCGACGTCTGTTGGCTTGTCGCTGGTACTGCTGTGAGGAACGCAGAAGATTAAGACGGGCCTTCTTCCACGTAAGCCGACAGCGTCTGATGAACCTCGAGGCTGAAGGCACTCTGACTTCTGCCTCCTGGTCCGGGAACAATAGAGGAGCATAGCCAAACTGACACTCGTGCGGGGATATACCAGTGGAGGAGGAGCACAAGGTGTTGTGCGCGTACTCGGCCCAAACAATGAAGGATGACCATGTGGACGGGTTGTTGGAAACCATACATCTGAGGGTGGTTTCCAGCTCCTGATTCATCCTCTCGGTTTGGCCGTTGGACTCCGGATGGTACCCTGAAGATAAACTGGCCGTGGCCCCTATGAGTTGGCAGAAGGCCTTCCAAAACCTTGAGGCGAACTGGGGACCTCTGTCGGAAACCATATCTTGCGGGATACCAAAGACTCGGAACACATGGTTAATCACCAACTCAGGTGTTTCCTTGGCAGAAGGTAATTTGGTCAAGGGAACAAATCTGGCCGCCTTAGAAAACCTGTCGATGATGACTAGGATAGTAGTATTACCATGGGACGGAGGAAGGCCAGTAATAAAGTCCAACGAGATATGGGACCAGGGTCGGTGGGGAATAGATAAAGGGTGAAGGAGTCCTTGAGGGCGGAGGTGAGAAGATTTGCCCTGGCAGCACACGGGACAGGCCTTGACGAAAGTGGCAACGTCTTCTCTTATGGTGGGCCACCAGAACTTACGCTGAATGAACTCCAAGGTGCGACCTACGCCCGGGTGACAGGTGAGGCGAGAGGAGTGCCCCCACAGAAGGACTTGGGATCTTGCTGCCTTGGGAACAAACAACCGATTGGCAGGACCTCCCTTAGGACCCGGTTCGATGGCTTGAGCTTGTCTCACGGTATCCTCAACTTGCCACGAGATTGGAGCCACGATCTTAGCGGCAGGAAGAACAGTCATGTCAGTATCTTCTCGAATGGCAGGAGAGTAGACTCGTGACAAGGCGTCCGGTTTGAGATTCTTCGACCCGGGTCTATAGGTGAGGATAAACTGGAATCGGCTGAAGAAAAGAGACCATCGAGCTTGTCTGGAGTTCAACCGCTTCGCCTGCTGGATATACTCCAGATTTTTGTGGTCCGTAAGCACTTGAAATGGTTGAGAAGCCCCCTCGAGCCAGTGTCTCCATTCCTTCAATGCCATCTTAACCGCTAGGAGTTCACGATCCCCCACATCGTAATTCCTCTCGGCCAGGGTAAGCCGGTGAGAGAAGAAGGCGCAAGGATGAAGCCTCTTGTCTTCCCCCCTCTGAGACAGGACAGCTCCAACACCAACCTCTGATGCGTCTACCTCCACCACAAAAGGTTCATCCGCCGTCGGTAGTGTCAGGATGGGAGCAGAGAGGATGCGCTGCTTGAGTCCTTGGAAGGCCGTCTCAGCTTCTCTTCCCCACAGAAACCTTGTGTTGCCACCCTTGGTTACAGCTGAGAGAGGGGCTGCCACCGAGCTGAAGTTCTTGATGAACTTGCGGTAAAAGTTAGTGAAGCCCAGGAAACGCTGAACTTCCTTAACGGACTTGGGGGTGGGCCAATCCGCTACCGCCCCTACCTTCTTGGGGTCCATCTGGACTCGACCGGGTTCCACTACAAATCCCAGGAATTGTACTCGAGAGGAATGGAATTCACACTTTTCCGGCTTAACGTACAAATGGCTGTCTAGGAGGCGTTTGAGCACTTGTCTGACATGCTTAGTGTGTTCTTGAAGGGAGCTCGAAAAGATGAGGATGTCATCCAAGTAAACAAACACGAAAATGTTAAGCATATCCCTAAGCACATCGTTTATGAGCGCTTGGAACACAGCCGGGGCGTTGGTCAGGCCGAAGGGCATCACCAAGTATTCGTAGTGACCAGTAGGCGTGTTGAAAGCGGTCTTCCACTCGTCACCGGGTTTGATCCGCACAAGATGGTATGCGTTCCGTAGGTCAAGCTTAGTGAAGACCACTGCTTCCTGGAGCAGCTCAAAGGCTGTGGCCATAAGGGGTAGCGGGTAGCGGTTACGGACGGTTATGGCATTAAGTCCCCGGTAGTCAATGCTAGGACGTAATCCACCGTCTTTTTTGGCCACAAAGAAAAACCCTGCTCCCGCCGGCGAGGTGGATGGACGCATGAGGCCTGCTGCCAGAGCGTCCTTGATGTAGGTATCCATAGCAGCTCGTTCGGGAGGAGATAGGGAAAAGATCCGACCCCTGGGGGGGCAGGTGCCCGGAAACAGGTTGATGGGGCAATCGTAAGGTCTATGGGGTGGTAGTTTGGTGGCCCTCTGTTTGCTAAATACCGGTTTGAGGTCATGGTAACACTCGGGAACTCGGGCCAGGTCGATGGATTCTAGAGACTCGGGAGGGGAACTCGGGGAACTAGGGAAGATACAAGTGGCTTGGCACGTAGGACCCCACTGCTTGATAGTGCCCACAGACCAGTCGATGTGAGGGTTATGGCTGTGAAGCCAGGGGTATCCAAGGACGAGAGGGAACTCGGAACACGAGGTCAGATGAAAGTTCATCACTTCCTGGTGTTGGGAAACTGAAAGTCGCAAGGGGGTAGTGACACGAGTGACAAGTCCAGATCCCAAAGGGCTTCCATCCAACGTAGTAACCCTTATGGGGTCACTAAGAGGTTCAGAGGGAACGCCATTCTCCTTCGCCCAAACACCATCCATGAAGTTACCTGCGGCTCCCGAGTCTACCAAGGCTTGAAGGGGAAGCTCGTGGTTGTCCCAGGAAAGGGTAACTGGAATAAGCAGGCGGGAGTTGGATGGATGGGAGGAGGTTATGTTTCCCGTTACAGTCCTCCCAGGCCTGCACGGGAGAGTGCGTTTTCCCTGGAGCCCGGGACACGTGGAGAGGAAATGGCCCGGTTTGCCGCAATATAGACAGCATCGCTCCCTTATCCGGCGGTCTCTCTCAGCCTGGGAGATGCGTCCAACCTGCATGGGTTCCGGTGGAGTCAACGAGGATAAAGGTGGAGACTCGGAGCTGGGACCGATAGGAGCTAGGGTGAGAGATCTACGGTTGAGCTCTCTCTCTCTCAGACGCTGGTCTATGCGTGAAGCCAACTTGATCAGGGACTCGAGGTTGTCCGGTGGTTCCCGAGTGGCCAGTTCATCTTGGATGGTGTCGGAAAGACCCTTCAAAAAACACACTGTGAGCGCCTCGTCGTTCCAGCCACTCGCTGCTGCCACCGTGCGGAACTGGATGGCATAGTCCGTCACGCTGCGCCGACCTTGGCTGAGAGTCAGGAGCTGTTTGGCTGAGTCAGGACCCCTGGTGGGATCTTGAAACACTCGCTTGAATTCTTCAGCAAAGGTAGAGTAGCTGGCACAGCAGGGACTTTGGGCATCCCACACAGCAGTAGCCCAGGCTAGGGCTTTTTCCGACAGCAGGGTGATGATATATGCTATCTTGGACCGGTCGGTGGGAAACGACGAGGGTTGCAGCTCGAAGGAGAGAGAACATTGGGTGAAAAACCCCTTACAAACACTCGGATCACCTGAGAACCGTTGGGGAGGCGGCAGACGAGGTTCAGCCAGGGGGTTAACTGCCACGGGCACTTGAATCTGATGAACTGGAGCAGAAGCGGTTGCAGGGGAAAGTTGATCAGAAATCTGTTTTATGGAAGTCATCATCTCCGACAGAAGTTGAGAATGTCCAGCCATTAAGGCCTCTTGCTGAACCAGAGCAGCTTCGTGACGTTGGACAGTCCCCTCGTGGTGGGACAGCATGGGAAAAAAGTCCTGGGTACTGGCTGCCTCTGGGTTCATTTTAATGGCTCAGTGTTTCTGTCAGGACCCGGTGAGAGAAACAGTCACTAAAGTCGGCAGAACCCAGAAGATGAGGCAGACTCAGCAGTACTAGAGATGGTGGTTTAATAAAAGGACAAGATCTTCAGGCAAAGAATATAAATCCACCACGTCCAAAAATAAAGCCAAGAGGCACAAAATGGATATCCTCCAAAATACAAAGAAACTCCACAAAGTGGTAAAAACAGCAGGGAAAAACAAACCTCAAAAGACTACTCAAAAATACACAAGCACTAAACCAGAGAACCTCTGGAAAATCCAATAAGATAAATATATGTTCACAACAAGGCTGGGGCTGGGTGCTAACATACAAACACTGAGCAAAGAACTGAGGAACACACAGGGTTTAAATACTAACAAGGGAACGACACACAGGTGCAAACAATAATAGAGCAAGGAAAAAACAAAAGGTACAAAAAAGTTGCAATGGGGACATCTAGTGACCAAAACCTGAACAGTCCTGGCCAAAACCTGACAGATACAGTGTGACATTACAGTTCTTCTTTCAGTCATAGACAGTCATAAAACAAAGCGGTTTGTGTCTAAACCACATGAAGAGAGAGATGTTCACATACAAGACAATAGAGAGGATTCCTATAGCTATTAGGAACATTCCCTGGATAAAGGAGAGCAGGAGACAGAGGCATAATGTGCTTTGATATTCCCTGGATTTGGGCACAGAATCAACATGTAGCTGAACACAGAGCGAGCAGGGGTCGTCTTTGTGGTTGGTTGGTTTGCATCAAACTCAAAGCAGTCACTGACTATAGACAGTACAAATAAGCAACTGCAAAATGTGTGGCTGGGAAAAATTGTTCGGAAAATCTAAACTGATCCCAAAGAAATGTACATAATTCACAGACTAAAATGACGAAAATGAGACATTAATACTCTGAAAGTACGGAGGTATGCAGTTTCCTTTGTGGTCTGTTGATAACTTATAAGGATAAGGTTTCGGTTCAGGTTTTTTGTAGGTAGAGGTGATGGTAAATTGAATTTGTTTTTTACTGTAATACTACACAGGCCTCTCCAATTTAAATGAATGTGGATAAATGAATGGATGAATAGATGACTGACTGACTGAGATTTTCACATACATGTCTCTTGTCCAAATCCTCTTGTCCAAATCCTTCCTTCCTGGAACTGTGAAGTCACCTACCCTGAAGCAGTTGACCCCCACCCCACAGACACACCAATTCAGCCACACATGGGTCAGCTGAACCTCTAAGAGGGGGAGATTGAAAAGTAATTATTCACATTTCCCCTTTAAAGTAGCCTCGGTCTCTCCATGGTCCTCTGGCAACGTTACAAAAATGTCCACACATGGCCCACTCCAGAGGGGCTGGTGTTTATATCGGCTTCATATTGGATTTATCTGAAAATGATGCGGAGTAGCTGTGCCAGCCAAGCCCAAGAACTGGAGTTTTCTGTTTCCAAAATTGCAAGCAGGTGTTCCTTCCTTCCTCTAACCATCTCTCTCTCCTCTTCCAGCACTGCTCCATGTCCCCCTGCCTGTGTAATTGTGGAACATAAGTTCACAATGTACCAAAACCTTTTTAAATGTTCACCATTTATAATCTATACATATGTATGTTGTTTCTGATATGCATGTGACATGCACACAAACAGGTGGTAGGAAATCTGATTATTCTCTCTGTCTCTTTTTTTCTCTCTCTCTATCTCTTTCTCTATCTCTGTTGTCTCTGTTGTCTGTCTGTCTGTCTGTCTGTCTGTCTGTCTGTCTGTCTGTCTGTCTGTCTGTCTGTCTGTCTGTCTGTCTGTCTGTCTGTCTGTCTGTCTGTCTGTCTGTCTGTCTGTCTCTCTGTCTCTCTCACTGTCTCTCTGTCTCTCTGTCTCTCTCTCTGTCTCTGTCTCTCTCTCTCTCTCTCTCTCTCTCTCTCTCTCTCTCTCTCTCTCTCTCTCTCTCTCTCTCTCTCTCTCTCTCTCTCTCTCTCTCTCTCTCTCTCTCTCTCTCTCTCTCTCTCTCTCTCTCTCTCTCTCAATTCAATTCAATTCAATTCAATTCAAGGGGCTTTATTGGCATGGGAAACATGTGTTAACATTGCCAAAGCAAGTGAGGTAGATAATACACAAAAGTGAAATAAACAATACAAATTAACAGTAAACATTACACATACAGAAGTTTCAAAACAAGAAAGACATTACAAATGTCATATTATATATATACAGTGTTGTAACAATGTACAAATGGTTAAAGCACACAAGTTAAAATAAATAAGCATAAATATGGGTTGTATTTACAATGGTGTTTGTTCTTCACTGGTTGCCCTTTTCTTGTGGCAACAGGTCACAAATCTTGCTGCTGTGATGGCACACTGTGGAATTTCAACCAGTAGATATGGGAGTTTATCAAAATTGGATTTGTTTTCAAATTCTTTGTGGATCTGTGTAATCTGAGGGAAATATGTCTCTCTAATATGGTCATACATTGGGCAGGAGGTTAGGAAGTGCAGCTCAGTTTCCACCTCATTTTGTGGGCAGTGAGCACATAGCCTGTCTTCTCTTGAGAGCCATGTCTGCCTACGGCGGCCTTTCTCAATAGCAAGGCTATGCTCACTGAGTCTGTACATAGTCAAAGCTTTCCTTAAGTTTGGGTCAGTCACAGTGGTCAGGTATTCTGCCACTGTGTACTCTCTGTTTAGGGCCAAATAGCATTCTAGTTTGCTCTGTTTTTTTGTTAATTCTTTCCAATGTGTCAAGTAATTATCTTTTTGTTTTCTCATGATTTGGTTGGGTCTAATTGTGCTGTTGTCCTGGGGCTCTGTGGGGTGTGTTTGTGTTTGTGAACAGAGCCCTAGGACCAGCTTGCTTAGGGGACTCTTCTCCAGGTTCATCTCTCTGTAGGTGATGGCTTTGTTATGGAAGGTTTGGGAATCACTTCCTTTTAGGTGGTTGTAGAATTTAACGGCTCTTTTCTGGATTTTGATAATTAGTGGGTATCGGCCTAATTCTGCTCTGCATGCATTATTTGGTGTTCTACGTTCGTTCTCTCTCTCTCTCTCTCTCTCTCTCTCTCTCTCTCTCTCTCTCTCTCTCTCTCTCTATGATTGGAAGGAAAAAAACAGGGGGAGAAATGTGACTGGACAATGTGGCATTTAACGGCTATCCAAACAGCGATGCAGGTCATTTACAACCAAAGTGAAGGGATATAAGAGGATAGCATTCCAGAGGCTTTACTACAATTCAGAGGACAGTGGAGGGAGGGGGAATCCACTCACAGCACAGCCTAGAACTCCTCTCATTGAGAGAGAGAGAGAGAGAGAGAGAGAGAGAGAGAGAGAGAGAGAGAGAGAGAGAGAGAGAGAGAGAGAGAGAGAGAGACGCGCAGAGAGATAGAGAGACGCAGAGAGATAGAGAGACGCAGAGAGATAGAGAGACGCAGAGAGAGAGAGAGACGCAGAGAGATAGAGAGACGCAGAGAGATAGAGAGACGCAGAGAGATAGAGAGACGCAGAGAGAGAGATCCAATGAGGATCAGGGGAATTCAAACAAAGTTCTCATTATTGGTACAAAATATATAGAGTACTGCACACACTACAATTACTTAGGTTTAAAAATAAGCTCAACTGGACATCTTAATGAGGCAGTGAATGAACTGAGAGAGAAAGCACACAGGGAATTCTACGCCATTAAAAAACTAATTCAAATAGGTATTTCAATAAAAATTTGGCTAAAACTAATTGAATGTGTCATTGAACCAATTGCACTTTAAATCAAATCAAATCAAATTTGATTGGTCACATACACATGGTTAGCTGATGTTAATGCGAGGGTAGCGAAATGCTTGTGCTTCTAGTTCCGACCATGCAGTAATATCTAACTAGTAATCTAACAATTTCACAACAACTACCTTTTACATACCAGTGTAAAGGAATGAATAAGAATATGGCAGCAAGGTGTGGGGTCCACTTGCAAAACAAGATTTTATCAAATGGGACAAACACCCCATTGAAACCCTGCATGCAGAGTTCTGTAAGATTCTCCTACATGTCCAGAGGTAAACTACAAACAATGCATGCAGGGCAGAATTAGGCCAATATCCACTAATAATGAAAACTCAAAAAAGAGCAATTAAGTTTTGGAAACATCTATAATACAATGACCCCCTCTCATATCATTACCAAGCCCTGCAATGCCAAGAGCTGAGCAAAGAAAAGAGTCCCCTCATCCAGCTGGTCCTGGGGCTGAGTTCACAAACCTGTTCTACTAACACACTGAAGCCTCAGGACCAGAACATCCAATCAATCAGGATAAACCAAATTACAACACAGTCAAAACAAAACTACATTGCTTATTGGGAAACATAAGCACAAGCACAAAGCAAAATGCAGTGCTATCTGGCCCTAAATCGACAGTACACCGTGGCTAACTATTTGAACATGGTTACTGATCAAAACCTTAGAAAAAGCTGCATTTCCTGACAAAATGTCAAAAATATAAAACAATTAGAGAGTGTCATTTCCCCAAATTTGAAACCCTTATTCAAGGTTTCAAAGACCTCTCTGATGAGAGTAGGCTACCCGTTCTGTTGGGGGAGGACGCAGAGAGCTGTGGGTTGGCAAGCGCACTACATTGCTGCCTGCCATAAGTTGAGGGACAGTGTCTGACAGACCAATCAACCTGCACATGTCCTCTACTGTATGCTTATTGTTATTGTTCAATATATGGTTATTTTGACCCTTGGTTATTGTTGTTACTGTTGTCCCGTTGACAATTTTGATTCTTACTATTTTCATATTGTAAATATCCAAAATAAGCTTTGGCAATAAAGTACATGTACAATATGTACAATAAAGCAAATTTAATTGAATTGAGAGAGACACACAGAGAGAGAGACACAGAGAGAGACATACGGATAGAGAGAGAGACATACAGAGAGAGAGAGAGAGAGAGAAATACAGAGAGGGAGAGAGAGACACAGTGAGAGAGAGACACACACAGAGAGAGACTCAGAGAGAGAGACACAGAGAGAGACATACACAGAGAGAGACATACAGAGAGAGACATACACACAGAGAGAGCAGAGAGAAAGAGATACTGAGAGAGAATAAAGCAACTTGAATTGATAGACAGAGCGAGAGCAGAGAGAGAAAGAGATTGACAGAGAGAGCTAGACAGATAGAGATAGAGCCTGTGTGGTGTAGGGGTTTCCCTGTTGAGTGAGAGAAAGAGGTGAAATGTGTGAGTCTCCTCTTTAGTATGCCCTGGGGGCATAGCTGTAATGACCTGCTGGGTTACTGGTCTTTGTGTGAACAACATGCTGACAATACAGCTCATCAAAGCCTGCACTGTGTGTTGCTGTATTCACACTAACCAAGCTGACAGACACACACTTAACCTGCCTTACTTCACTTTCTCTAGGCCTTCTGATCCCTCTGTCTATCTCAGTTTGTTTTCCAGTAATGTTTTATATCTGTCTCCAATACTTTTTCACATTTTCTGCCGCACAAGGTCATTTTAGCTTCTTCAAAACTGTGAACCCCAACGGGGTATGGGATGGTTTGGAACCAACATTTTCAGAAAAGGAAGATGATCATCACCTTTTTTTCTTTCCCTCTGTCCTCCTTTTTTAAAATCTCCATCCCTCTGTAAGCTGTGTGTCTCTCTGGAGCTCTCAACTCCACCGTGTATAACTGGTCTCTCTCCTTGTCTACTACCCTCTCGTGGCCCTGAGGAACTCAGACAACCTCTTTGCTCCTAGATAACCACCTCTCTCTCTCTTTCTTTCTCCCTCTCTCCCACTCTCTCTCTATCTACTGCTCCCTCCATCCCTCCCTACCTCGCTCCCTCCCTCCCTCACAATTTGTCTCTACGTATCTGGGTAAAGCTCTCCAAAAAGCACTTGCCAGATCTCAAGGATTTGGAAAGCTCTGGTCTTTATTCACCCCTGTACGGTGAGATTGATGGGCTGCCTAAGTGCTCTGATTTCCTCCAGTTATTAAACACATTCATCACACGCCTTCCTCTCAATTATTAAGATGCGATAAAGAGAGAAAGAAAGGTATAGAGTTCGTAAGTCAGTAAGTGCTGCATGGCAGGGCTGCTGCTGAGGCTCGCCTGGCCTCGCTCGCAGTGATTAAATAGCATTTAAGAGGGCCATGCAGACTTACTCTCATTCTCCTCCTGTTGCCCTGGCCTGGGATGTGAATGTGATGCTGCATTTCACATGGAGGAGAAGCTATCATCAGGATGTTTATATATCTTAACATCAGGTCCAACTTCAGACTTATTACATCATTGTATCGGGCCTGGCCACTAATTCAACCTGTGATTAATTGCTGGGTTGATTGAGCCTGTGAGGAGAGTTTGCTGTCTGCCTCATTTCCTTTAGACTACTCAGGCACAGTGTTCCTTTTTCATTAACACCAGCCAGACCTGGGTTCAAATACTATTTGAAATAAATTCAAATACTTAAGCTGTGCCTGATTGAGTTTGCCTGGCTCAATGAAACCAAAAGAATAGTGCCAAAACCTGCTCAACGGGCACTACAGGCAGGCTGAAGCAAAAGTTGAAAGTATTTGAAAGAGTTCAAATAGTATTTGAACCCAGGTCTGAGACAAGCACAGGTACAGTATTGGGTTTTGATGAGATGCTGAACTAGACTAGTGCCTTAAATAGATGATGTAGTCACATTTTAAACAAGCGACGTATGCTGGAAGCAATTAATACTATGTTTCTCCAAATGCTTCAACTGCCATTCATGGAAATGGTGGATATTTTAAAAGAGCTGGTTCAGAAGGTCATCTGAACATTAATATATGTATAAAAAAAAAATTTTTAAGGGCAGCTGCAACTACAGTATTTTCTGCATGAACCATTGGTCCACTTTATGGAGCTTATTTACATTTAGCATCAAGTTAAATGGCTTTCATTTAAAATCCATTGCTCACATTCTATTATAATCAGAGTGATATTACTGGAACAACTTTTACAGCATATTAATGTTTGAGTAACTCCCATTATGGCAATCTCTCTCACCCTTTCTCACCTTCTCGCTCTTTCTTTGTCTCTCTCTCTGTCAGTGATTTTCATTTTCTCTCTGTGGCCTGTTTGCCATACATTCTGCAGCCTCCCATAGTGCAATTTATGGATTTTATTACATTTCTTAAGAGTAATGCCTTTGACACTGTCGGATCAGGTTTGTTAAATGCACGCACACACACACACACACACACACACACACACACACACACACACACACACACACACACACACACACACACACACACACACACACACACACACACACACACACACACACACACACACACACACACACACACACACACACACACACACACACACACACACACACACACACACGTACACGTACACACACACGCATGTATAAGTTCCAACGTACACACACACGCATGTATAAGTTCCATCTGACTGTTCAATTCAGGGCCATGATGGCCAGAAGCAGCCTGGTCTAATTGAAGTCTAGGTCCTCAGTTTGATGGAAGGTAATGATACGTAGTATCTACTGCTTCTTTGATCCAATCAGGAAACTCAGCGGGACATGTCCCTTCCAACCACTGCCAGAAAGAATGTCTGCTTCTTATACCTTTGAAAATACACCAGATTGGTTGTGTTGTTTTTGTTGATCACCACGTTTAACAGTTTCTCTTGGATTGCCTACTAGCGTTGCCTGCACTACAAAGTTCTCCTCTTGCAACAATTGACTCTGTGTTTCAGCTCTCAACATGCCAACACCCGCTCCTGCCTCCGCTGCGACCAGTCGACCTCCATGGCGATCTCTCTCCGCTTTCTCCTCTCTCTCTCTCTCTCTCTCTCTACCGCTCTGCCTCTCTTTTTCCCTCACACTCTCTCGCTCTCTCCCTCTCTCTCTATCTACCGCTCTGCCTCTCTTTTTCCCTCACACTCTCTCGCTCTCTCTCTCTCTCTCTCTCTCGCTCTTGCTCTCTCTCTCTTGCTACTTATGTCTGCCACTCAAGCAGAGCCTTGTTTAGTCATCACCTCCCTACACAAAGCTCTGGGTGGTCAAAGAGAGCAAGTAGTGGGAATCTGGAGCATTAGAGAGACAGAGAGTGAAAGAGGGAGAGAGAAGAAGAGGGGAGACTACTGGGTGTATGTGTGAGAGAAAAGTTGAGAGAGCTGGTGAGGGAGATGGAGAGAGATATGGATGGATGGAGTGAGAGATAGAGGCCACAGAGAGGGTGTTGAGTCAGAGAGCATCCTGTTGTTTCACACTACGGGAATGTGACTGTCTGTCTGTGTGTGAGTCCCTGGGACCTGCAGATGACCTGGTGTGTTAATGTAGCCAACTCTGGAGAAGATTGATTTCATTCAGCAGGCCATTACACACTGTCCATGAGAACATGCTCTCACACAAACACAGGTGGCCCCGAAAACCACCTCAAGCCACCGTGGCAACGCCCTCTGAGCTCTTTGATCTTCAGCTGACGTGAGGGTGACACATAAAGCATAAAGCGCCCAGGCTGGTACTAAAGACTGGAGAGGGAGAGGCCTGTCACATCCAACCACAGAGCACCTGTTTCATAAAATACATCCATAAAGTCTTCATGATAGATAGGAGAAGACAACAAATAATGGTCCACACATGCTTAGTACACCACATCATCACAACAACCAAAACAGGTGGTAAATGTTTTACTACTGAAATAAACCTGGATTGGGAGTTCTGTATACAGTATATAAAGAATGAATGGATGAAATTAAGAAAAAGGGTTGTGCAGTGATCAGCTGAGTCTTTCTGGGTAAGTCTCTAAGATCTTTCCACACCTGGATTGTGAAACATTAGCCAATAAATATTTTTCAAAACTCATTGCTAGACAACCATTTTCAGGTCTCGACATAGATTTTCAAGTACATTTAAATAAAAACTGTAACTCGACCACTCAAGAAAATTCACTGTCTTCAGTGTAGATTTGGCTTTGTGTTTAAGGCTATTGTCCTACTGAATGGTGAATTTGTCTCTCAGTGTCTGGTGGAAAGCAGGTTTTCCTTTAGGATTTTGCCTGTGCTTAGCTCTATTCTGTTTCTTTTTTTCCCTGAAAAACTCCCCAGTCCTTAACGGTTACAAGTATACCTATAACATGATGCAGCCACCACTATGCTTGAAAATATGGAGAGTGTTACTCAGTAATGTGTTGCCCCAAACATAACACATAACACTGTATTCAGGGCAAAAAGTTAATTGCTTTGCCACATTTTTTGTAGTATTACGTCAGTGCCTTGTTGCAAACAGGATGCATGTTTTGGAATATTTTTATTATGTACAGACTTCCTTGTTTTCACTCTGTTAATTAGGTTAGTATTGTGGAGTAACTACAATGTTGTTGATCCATCTTCAGTTTTCTCCTATCACAGCCATTCAAATCTGCAACTGTTTCAAAGTCACCATTAGCCTCATGGTGAAATCCCTGAGTGGTTTCCTTCCTCTCTGGCGAGTGAGTTAGGAAGGACGCCTGTATCTTTGTAGTGACTGGGTGTATTGATACACCATCCAAAGTCTAATTAATAACTTTTCCATGCTCAAAGGGATATTCAATGTCTGTTTTTTTTTACCCATCAAACAATAGGTGCCCTTCTTTGCAAGGCATTGGAAAACCTCCCTGGTCTTTGTGATTGAATCTGTGTTTGAAATTCACTGCTCAACTGAGGGACCTTACAGGTAATTGTATGTGTTGGGTACAGAGATGAGGTAGTCATTCAAAAATTATGTTTAACACTATTATTGCACACAGAGTGAGTCCATACAACTTATTATGTGACTTGTTAAGCAAATGTTTACTCCTGAACTTATTTAGGCTTGCCATAACAAATGGGTTGAATACTTACTGACTCAAGACACTTCAGTTTTTCAGTTGTAATTAATTTGTTTAAAAAAAATCTAAAAACATAATTCCACTTTGACATTATGGGGTATTGTGTGTAGGCCTGTTACAAAAAAAATCTAAATGTTATACTTTTAAATTCAGACTGTAACACCACAAATTGTGGGAAAACTTGAGGGGTGTGAATACTTTCTGAAGGCACTGTACATATAAAATAATGGGCCTATTTTTTTTATGACTTTTGCTCTACTTCTCCGTTGTCAAAATCATCTATATTTAGCATTTGGCTAATGAGCGGACAACAGCCGGCCCTCCTAAAAAATGGGCCGGCACGGTTTTCTGATTGACTGAGCTGAGGTGGCACAAATTCATATTCAAAGTCAAATGCGCATCATCAAGAGAGTGTGACCCGCTCTGAGTCTCTGTCAGTCACTTAGTCAAAACAGAAATTGCTGCGTTTAAATTGTGAAGAAATAAAAAACATTCTGATCTTTTCCATCGGCCTCATTAATTGAAACGACATATATTTCAACTATACTACTTTGATATGCGTCAGTGGGGATTAAGAAGTGAGTATACGCAATGCCCACAAAAAAAGGTGGGTATACGGCGTATACCTGTCTATACCCGCCACTACACCACTGACTAATCATTAGTAAAGTATTTTTGCAGTCCCTAATCTAAAGTGACCGTTATTTATACTTTATAAATACTTTATAAATGTTTTGAGTGACCAGTGTAATTTCTCACAAAAAGATGGGCATGCCATTGGTAGACATTCCTGCAGTACCTGGTAAAGGAACAAGCACACAACACAGGATGTAAAAAGAAATATATATACATGTGTGAATAACTAGCTTACTAACATTTACAAATATGGTAGTAATAATTAATAAATGGTGAGCAAACGGTTTGTAAATGGCTGGTTTTGCTTGTAAATAATTTTTTTGTTTTATTCCAAACATTTGTATATTTTTCTAGTTTTAACGGTTTATTATGGACCCTTAAAATACAGCATTACTCTAGGATGTTGCTGGGCCCAGCACAGGCAATGTGGTCCCCTCTTCTACTGGTCCCAGTGATACTAGGCTTACAGGATTCAGACCCCTTGACTTTTTCCACATTCTGTTACTGTAACGATTTTCCTTTCTCTTCAGACGAGGAGTAAGAAGGATCGGACCAATGTGCAGCGTGGTAAGTGTCCATAATAGATTTTTAATAAATCAAAATGAACACAGAACAAAAATAACAAAACACGAACAAACAACCGAAACAGTCCCGTATGGTGCAAACACTGAAACAGGAAACAACCACCCACAAAACACAATAGAAAACAGGCTACCTAAATATGGCTCCCAATCAGATGCTGTCTCCCCCGTGCTTCACCGTAGGGATGGTGCCAGGTTTCCTCCAGACATGACACTTGGCATTCAGGCCAAAGAGTTCAATCTTGGTTTCATCAGATCAGAGCTATCATACATGGTCTGAGAGTCCTTTACGTGACTTTTGGCAAACTCCAAGTGGGCTGTCATGTGCATTTTACAGAGGAGTGGCTTCCGTCTGGTCACTACAATAAAGGTCTGATTGGTGGAATGCTGCAGAGATGGTTGTCCTTCTGGAAGGTTCTCCATTCTCCCACAGGAATTCTGGAGCTCTGTCAGAGTAACCATCTTTTTTTGGTCACCTCCCCGACCAAGGTCCTTCTCCCCCGATTGCTCAGTTTGACCAGTTCTAGGAAGAGTCTTGGTGGTTCCAAACTTCTTCTATTTCTTGGTGACCTTCAATGCTGCAGACATTTTTTGGTACCCTTCCCCAGATCTGTGCCTCAACACAATCCTGTTTTGGAGCCCTACAGACAATTTCTTCGAACTCATGGCTTGGTTTTTGCTCTGACGTGCACTGTCAACTCTGGGACATTATATAGACAGGTGTCACGGTTGTTTGTAGAATTAACGGACCAAGGCGCAGCGTGCGTAGTGTTCCACATGTTTAATAAAGAAACTCACCAAAACAATAAACTAACAAACAACGAACTGTGACTACAACACTAACTCAAAACATAAACAATATCCCAAAACCCACAGGTGGAAAAAATGCTACTTAAGTATGATCCCCAATTAGAGATAACGATAACCAGCTGCCTCTAATTGGGAATCATACCAAAACCCCAACATAGAAAAAACAACCTAGAACCCCACATAGAAAATATAAACTAGAGTAACCCCCCAGTCATGCCCTGACCTACTCCACCATAGAAAATAAAGGCTCTCTATGGTCAGGATGTGACAACAGATGTGTTCCTTTCCAAATCATGTCCAATCAGTTGAATTTACCACAGGTGGACTCCAATCAAGTTGTAGAAACAGCTCAAGGATGATCAATAGAAACAGGATGCATCTGAGCTCAATCTCGAGACTCATAGCAATGGGTCTGAATACTTATGTAAATAAGTTATTTCTGTTTTTTTTATTTTATTCATTTGCAAAAAATTCTAAAAACTTGTTTTCGCTTTCTCATTATGGGGTATTGAGTGTAGATTGATGAGGGGAAAAACAATTTCATCAATTTTAGAATAAGGCTGTAAGTAGCAAAATGTGGAAAGTCAAGGGGTCTGAATACTTCCCGAATGCACTGAAACAGCCCAGACAGCTCAGCTGCTGCTGCAGCAGTCAAGTGTAGTTTACATAGAGAGAAAACACAGAGAGAGACACACACTGACACGTACTGACAGTTTATTGATATTTTGGCTCTATATTATGTAATAGTAATTAACCCTTAAGATGGGGGGGACATGTATGATAGCCAGGCAGTAATATTTTCAATGTAAGTAGTTAGGCTTTTATAAGGTATTATGAGCAAATGGTCACCTATTAGGCATGTATTCAGTGATCTTTCTTCTTCTTCTAATAAATGTGTGTATTCATTCACAACTAGGATGTTGCTGGTCCCAGCACAGGCGGTGTGGTCCCCTGGTCTTCTGGTGCCAGTGCTGTGGTAAAGGATGCTAGGCTTAGCAGAGACAGCTCAGAGGTGAGTGCAGGAGGTAGGAAGAAAACAGAGAGACACAGATGTACTGCCAGTTCCTTAATATGTTGGCTCTATATGTAATAGCAATCAACACGTAGGAGCACAGCCACGGGAAGTAGGGGTGCTGCAGAACCCTCAGCACCCTCCTCCAAAAATGTAATAATTAAAAATACAATTATGACTTTATTTTTTCAACAAAAGTAACGCACGGGACCTTTACTAGCCCTGTATTAGCTGACTGATATAGCCATCTGTAGCACGGGCAAAAACAATTATTCTGCGCCCCCCCCTTCCCACGGCTATGCTTAGGAGTGACAGACAGACTGACAGGCAGACTGACAGACAGAGTGTGCACACAGTGATGTGGGTTGGTGTGGCTAAAATGCCAGGACAAAATTTTTGTTCCAGTCTGCCCCTGATGCACTGGAGCAAAACAGAGACATTTCCTTTCCATGAGAAACATACTATTTAAATATATAAGTGTACCAAGCCGACCAAATAAGAGTATTTTCCACTTGGACTACAATATGTAAATAGATACACATACTTTCCCCCTCTCCAGAATGCTCTCTCCCCTGCAGGGCATGTCAAATAGCATAGCAGAGGGATGACAGGGCGACATTGCTGAGAGTTTGTTCAGCGCAGGCCGTCTACTAGTCCAACCACAATCACTGACACATGTAGAGGTTTAGATGTATAAACCCCACTGTGCAGCACTAGCTCCCACAGATCGAAGGTACACCCAGGGCCCAAAATGTCTCTGTTCAAAAGTAGTGCACTATGCAGGGAATAAGCTACCATTTGGGACGAAGCCCCAGAGAGAGTGAAGGCTACTGTCTGCAGTATCAGCTGGCTCCACAGGGCTGTGGAGGTCACAGGTTAAACCGGTGTACAGTAGACCATGGTTGGAGTCAATTCCATTTCAATTCAGTAATTAAGTTATGTCATTGTAATTGAATTGACACCATCCCTGATATAGAATGAGTACCTGTAGCCAAAAGGCAATGGGCACAGCTAAATACTGAATGACATGCATTGGAATTGAAATTAACTATACGCTTCACCGTAGGGATGGTGCCAGGTTTCCTCCAGATGTGACGCTTGGCATTCAGGCCAAAGAGTTCAATCTTGGTTTCATGGTCTGAGAGTCCTTTAGGTGCCTCTTGGCAAACTCCAAGCGGGCTGTCATGTGCCTTTTACGGAGGAGTGGCTTCCTTCTGGCCACTGTACACTAAAGGTCTGATTGGTGGAATGCTGCAGAGATGGTTGTCCTTTGGAAGATTCTAGAGATTCTGGTTCCAAACTTCTTCTATTTAAAGATGATGGAGTCCAATGTGTTCTTGGGGACCTTCAATGCTGCAGAAATGTTTTGGTACCCTTCCCCAGATCTGTGCCTCAACACAATCCTCTTGTTGCTCTAAGGACAATTCATTCAACCTCATGGCTTGGTTTTTGCTCTGACATGCACTGTCAACTGTGAGACCTTATTTAGACAGGTGTGTGCCTTTCCAAATCATGTCCAATCAATTGAATTTACCACAGGTGGACTCCAATCTAGTTGTAGAAACATCTTAAGGATGATCAATGGAAACAGGATGCACCTGAGCTCAATTTCGAGTCTCATAGCAAAGGGTCTGAATACATATGTAAGTAAGGTATTTCGTTTTTTTATTTTTAATACATTTGCAAACATTTCTTAACTTGTTTTCACTTTGTTATTATGGCGTATTGTGTGTAGATTTATGAGGAAAAACATTTATTTAATTGATTTAAGAATAAGGCTGTAACGTAACAAAATATAGAAAAAGGGAAGGGGTCTGAATACTTTCTGAATGCACTGTAACTAAATATAGGGTTGTCTCATATTTTGGAGTTCTGGTAAATTGTTGTTAAATGGGTAATTCTATACATCAGTATGTCCAGAGCCAGGCTACAACAGTAACCACATGTTAGTGCCTGGCCCTGTTCCCCTCTTTGTTTAACTTAGTGGCAAAAATTCCTGGGGCTTTCCTTGTTTCCATAACCCAAGCAAGCTGACTGCTGGTTGGACAATATTTTTTTTATCACTTTGTTTTCTTTATGTATTTACGTATCCTCTTTTAAATATATTCAACTTGGCAGATCTGGGCTCTAACAAGCCATTTTTGCTTTTCATATTTGATGTTATAGCCCATTTTATATTCAAGTTGGTATTATGGGCCTTCTGTGCTGAGGTATAGCATTAAGGCCATATGAAGGAGCAAGGGTGCGTTAGGCATTAGATGGAGTAGGGATACAGAAGTTACTGTACAGAACTGAATTGCAGCTCTCTCTTTCTCTATCTCTGTTGTCTTTCCCTCCTCTCTCTCTCTCTCTCTCTCTCTCTCTCTCTCTCTCTCTCTCTCTCTCTCTCTCTCTCTCTCTCTCTCTCTCTCTCTCTCTCTCTCTCTCTCTCTCTCTCTCTCTCTCTCTCTCTCTCTCTCTCTCTCTCTCTCTATGTTACATCTAAAAGTACAACAAGTTCAGTACACTTGATGTTTTGGTGTCTAGGAATTTGCCAAATGTTTGTACCAAAACGAACACTTTCCGTCTGTTCTGGCTGGTTGTTAGAAGGCAACATTTTAGGTAATGACAGTAATCTTGACTGAAATTAATATGTTGGTTTTAAATATTTTTGTAATGATTAGTATCATACTGAGAATAATACAAATTATTTAATATGTTATTCAACTTCAATGAAAAAGTTACATTTTTTTCCTAAACTGAGTGTATCTGTTTCCCATCAGTTGTAATTCAAACAAACAGGAATGGTTTCCTTTCCTCACTGCGGAGAAAACTAAACCTCTAAGTGTGGAAGGTTGCCAAAAAAACTTGCCCTTGGTGTTTGGGCCCTGGCGTTTTCTCTCTAGAGGTATTCATTTCATTTGTGTGAAAATGTGATCAATTCAATAACATCAGTCACAATCAGTGAATAACAATGGGAAGATTGTTGTTGAATACAACAGTGAATATATTGTTATCCAGTATAGGCTCAAAGTTAACCACACCACTCTCATCACTCAGTCAAATGTGTAAGAGTGCATGTTTTAGTATATAACTTGTGTGTATCCTTGAAAGCATCCCAAATGGCACCCTATTCCCTACATAGTGCACTACGTTTGATCCTATGGGTAAGCCCTTTGGGTCCTGGTCAAAAGTTGTTTACTAGAGAACAGTGTGACATTTGGGAAACAGACTGTGTATTTGCCTGTGGCCTATATATGTATGTTATGTCATGTCCCCAGCCACCCCGTGTCTGGCTACGAGAAAAGGAGAGATGGTTGCGTGATTCTTCTCAACTTAGAAGAAGATTGTCATGTCTGTTTTGTTCTTAGTGGTCCCAACGGGAGACTTTGAGTCATTACAAAATGTCCAGGTAGTAAAACTTAATTTCACTTTTCTTCTCTGGAATTGCAACCAGATTGCACATAGACTCACAGTCATTTTGTTGTCAGATGCATCACTACTCTTTCATGTGCTATGTTTGATTTGTGTGGGATCCTAGTACTAGCTAGCTGCTTACCTAGCTGCATCAGAATTATGAGTTAAATATTGTTATGTTCATCTGATGTCACGCTATCTGTATCTGGTAGGAAAGCTCTAGTGCAGTATCTGGCTGAGTGTTTACAGAAAACACTGTAGTGTTTTGTACATTTCATTGACTAGTTAATTGGTTGCAACAATATCTTTGACTAGCGTCCATTGATATTAGCAGTATATTGTTGGGTGCTGGTGTATTTCTAACAGCAGTCTGGGTTTATATTGACCCCTGCTCCTGCCTCCATCTCTCGCTCTGCCTCAGTCTCTGCCTCTGCCTCCGCCTCTCCCTCTGCCTCAGTCTCTGCTCCTGCCTCCATCTCTCCCTCCATCTCTCGCTCTCGCTCTCGCTCTGCCTCTGCTCCTGCCTCCATCTCTCCCTCCATCTCTCGCTCTCGCTCTGCCTCTGCCTCTGCCTCCGTCTCTCCCTCTGCCTCCGCCTCTCCCTCTGTCTCAGTCTCTGTCTCTGTCCCGGCATCTGTCTTAGTCTCCGCCTCTACCTCTGTCTTCCCTGACATGTTGAGCTGCCGGGCTGCTCCGTTAGTTCAGGTGAGGATGAGGCAGTCACAGTGGCTGTACAAACACACACGCCAGACACATGTTACTGTGAACAAAGCCTTACTAAGTGGTTAAACCACGTGCCTAAAATTAGAGCTCCATAAGTTTATTATTGCTTTTATTCAGCTTCTAGTAAGAAGTGTCTGGGAAATAGTGTCGGGGAGGAGTGTTGAGAAGTTACTAGCCCAATAA
This sequence comes from Salvelinus alpinus, assembly GCF_045679555.1. Classification (NCBI taxonomy): domain Eukaryota; kingdom Metazoa; phylum Chordata; class Actinopteri; order Salmoniformes; family Salmonidae; genus Salvelinus; species Salvelinus alpinus. The sequence continues at coordinate 7,066,446 of NC_092120.1, read as the reverse complement.
TATTTATTAGATCAGAATATGTACTGCTTTAAATGTTTATTCTATTCTACGGAGCCATTTACTTTATGTTCCTATTCTTATCTTTTCTTATTTCTTATTATTGTTGTGTTGTCGAGAATGAACCTAAGCATTTTATTGGATGGTGTATACTATGTGTATCCTGTACATATGACTAATAAAACTTGAAACTTTACTGTGAACATTATGACTCACGGATAAACACAGACCTATAGCTCAGAGGCTGGAGCAGTCTCCTGTTCCTAACTGTTCTAAACCTCAGGCTAACTGATAAGACTGAGGAGGCATGCAGTCCACACAGCAACCACTTTAAATCAACCCCTCCAACTAAAGGTTGTTTAGTTTACACTAAATGGTATGAAATTAACAAGATGTTTTCTGTGATATATTCAAATCAAACATGTCAGTCGATACAGGCTATCACTGGTCTGATTACCTACCAAGACTACCATCTTCACAGTGGCTGTGTAACCCACATTCCAAAATATCTTTCAAATGATAACTCAAGTCATGAAAATTGCTATCAGCTTGGAGGTTAAGTGAGAATGGGACCCTCTCCAACAGCAGACCAGGGTTATCACCATCAGCAGCACTCATCCATGCAGTCTGGCCTGCCATATCGTAGCGTATCTACCGTTCGGTCCTCTACGGAAGATCCCAGGCATGTCCGGATCTGGGGCTGATGTGCTAATTGAAGAACAATGGGCATCTTGTTTAGTGTGAGGACCATGAAAACCCATTCCCAGTTCTTCCAACTAAACCACTCCAAAAGCACACAGGCTTGGCTTCACAGGGCTTCTCAGAGCTTGGATTCTGAGATTGCAGTCATATGTAAGAAAAACATGATTCTGCAAGGAGCCATGGATTCCTGGCATTCCTCAGAATCTGTGAGAAGGAAGTAGGAGAGGTTTCTGGGGGGGGGGGGGGGCGGGGAGAGACAGAGGTAGAATTGGAGGAGGTGGAGTATGCGAGAGAGTGGTGTTGGATGACTAAGAGGAGGAGAGAAAGAAAAACAGGTGTTGTAGGAGAAGGAGTTGAGGTGTGTGTGTGAGAGAGAGAGAATAAATATATATATATATGCATATACATATATATATATTCACCTTTATTTAACCAGGTAGGCCAGTTGAGAACAAGTTCTAATTTACAACTGCGACCTGGCCAAGATAAAGCAAAGCAGTGCGACACAAACAACAACACAGAGTCACACATGGAATAAACAAACGTACAGTCAATAACACAATAGAAAAAAATCTATATATCTATATACAGTGTGTGCAAATGAGGTAAGATTAGGGAGGTGAGGCAATAAATAGGCCGTAGTGGTGAAGTAATTACAATTTAGCAATTGAACACTGGAGTGATAGATGTGCAGAAGATGAATGTGCAAGGAGAGATACTGGGGTGCAAAGGAGCAAAAAAACAAAAACAATATGGGGATGAGATAGTTGGATGGGCTATTTACAGATGGGCTATGTACAGGTGCAATGATCTGTAAGCTGCGCTGACAGCTGGTGCTTAAAGTTAGTGAGGGAGATATGAGTCTTCAGCTTCAGTGATTTTTGCAATTCGTTAAAGTCATTGGCAACAGAGAACTGGAAGGTAAGGCGACCAAAAGAGGAATTGGCTTCGTGGGTGACCAGTGAAATATACCTGCTGGAGCGCGTGCTACGGGTGGGTGCTACTATGGTGACCAGTGAGCTGAGATAAGGCGGGGCTTTACCTAGCAAAGACTTATAGATGACCTGGAGCCAGTGGGTTTGGCAACGAATATGAAGCAAGGGCCAGCCAACAAGAGCATACAGGTCGCAGTGGTGGGTAGTATATGGGCCTTTGTTGACAAAACGGATTTGGAGGCTAATTTGATAGACTGCATCCAGTTTGCTGAGTAGAGTGTTGGAAGCTATTTTGTAAATGACATTGCCGAAGTCAAGGATCGGTAGGATAGGCAGTTTTACGAGGGTATGTTTGGCAGCATGAGTGAAGGATGCTTTGTTGCGAAATAGGAAGCCGATTCTAGATTTAATTTTGGATTGGAGATGCTTAATGTGAATCTGGAAGGAGAGTTTACAGTCTAACCAGACACCTAGATATTTGTAGTTGTCCACATATTCTAAGTCAGAACCGTCCAGAGTAGTGATGCTAGTCGGGCGGGTGCGGGCAGCGATCGGTTGAAGAGCATGCATTTAGTTTTACTTGCATTTAAGAGCAGTTGGAGGCCACGGAAGGAGTGTTGTATGGCATTAAAGGTCGTCTGGAGGTTAGTTAACACAGTGTCCAAAGAAGGGCCAGAAGTATACAGAATGGTGTCGTCTGCGTAGAGGTGGATCAGAGAATCACCAGCAGCAAGAGCGACATCATTGATGTATACAGAGAAAAGAGTCGGCCCAGAGGGAAGGGGAGGGAGGGAGGGAGCTGGGTCCTCTCAAAACAAACCATGCTCTCCCCCCCTCCCACACCCCACATCCCGCTCTCCCCACAACCCTCACCCCACACCCCACACCTATGCCCTGGGACAGGAAGGGTGTTGCCCTGCCCGGTGGGTCACCTCACAGGTCACCCCTGTTACTAAGACGACCATTAATGCACTGCACCAACTCCAGGAAACAGAGAGTCGTTTATTCACTATGCCTGCGTCTGAAATGGCACCATATTCCCTATTTATTCCCATAGAGCGCTGGTCAAACGTGGTGCACTCCATAGGAAAAAGGGTGCCATTTCGGACACACTCTATGTGTCAGATCCAGCATCAACACTTCCTCATCACCCTCAATATCATGGCAACGATATTATGATTTCTATTTTTAGGGGCAGGTCTGAATGCCAGCAGTGTAATTACTGTCTACTGGTCCTCTCAAACAGCAACAGCTGTGGCCAGGAGCTCCATGGTTCACCCTGCTGAACCCACAGTCAAAAGTTCACTTCTGCTCCATAGAAAAACAGACCTGAAGGGCCCATAGTGCTCTAGTCAAAAGTAGTGCACTATATCAGAAATACGGTTCCATTTGGGACTGACAGCCTTTCTGTACTCCAAAACCCTACATCACTACTGTACTATACTGTACTGAACTGTACTGTACATTATAGAGAATGGGTATTGGATGGAACCTGAAACAAGTAGGAAAGAGTTGAGCTAGCCAATAAGAGGTCAGTATGATGGAGGAGGATCAAATAAAAAATAAATCAAATTTTATTTGTCACATGCTTCGTGAATGAGAGTGAAATGCTTACTTACGGGCCCTTCCCAACAATAGAGAAGTAATAGAAAAGTAAAACACATAATAGTAAATACACAATGAGTAACGATAACTTTATATACACGGGGCTGTATACACGGGGTACTAGTACCGAGTCGATGTGCAGGAGTACGAGGTAATTGAAGTAAATATGTGCATATAACTAGTAATAAAGTGACAGATAATTAACAGTAGTAGAAGGATATGTGATGAGTAAAAAAAAGTTCAAAAAAGGGTCAATGTAGATAGCTATTTGGTTAACTATTTAACTAACTATTTAGCAGTATTGTGGCTTTGGGGTAGAAGCTGTTCAGGGTCCTGTTGGCCCCAGACTTGCTGCATTGATACCACTTGCCGTGCGGTAGCAGAGAGAACAGTCTGTAACTTGGGTGGCTGGAGTCTTTAACAATTTTAAGGGCCTTCCTCTGACACCACCTGGTATAGAGGTCCTGGATGGCAGGGAGATCGGCCCCTGTGTTGTACTGGGCCGTACCCGCTACCCTCTGTAGCACCTTGCGGTCAGATGTCAAGCAGTTGCCATACCAAGAGGTGATGCAGCCAGTCAAGATGCTCTCAATTGTGCAGCTGTACAACTTTTTGAGGATCTGAAGGCCCATGCCAAATCTTTTGAGCCTCCTGAGGGGGAAGAGGTGTTGTTGTGACCTCTTTGAATGGTGAGCTGTAGTCAATGAACAGCATTCTCACATACAGTAGGTGTTCCTCTTGTCCAGGTGGGAAAGGGCAGTGTGGAGTGCAATAGAGATTGCGTCATCTGTGGATCTGTTGGGGCGGTATGCCCCAGGGTGTCTGGGATGATGGTGTTGATTGTGAGCCATGACCAGCCTTTCAAAGCATTTCATGGCTACAGTTGTGAGTGCTATGGGGAGATAGTCATTTAGACAGGTTACCTTGGCGTTCTTGGGCACAGAGACTATGGTGGTTTGCTTGAAACATGTAGGTATTACAGACTAGGTCAGGGAGAGGTTAAAAATGTCAGAGAAGACACTTGCCAGCTGGTCAGCGTATGCTCTGAGTACCCATTCTGGTAATCCGTCTGGCCCTGTAGCCTTGTGATTGTTAACCGGTTGAAAGGTCTTACATCGGCTACGGAGAGCGTGATCACACAGTCGTCCGGAACAGCTGGTGCTCTCATGCATGGTTCAGTGTTGCTTGCCTCGAAGCGAGCAGGGAAGGCATTTATCTTGTCTGGTAGTCTTGCGTCTGAGTTTCTCTTTGTAATCCGGGATAGTTTGAAAGCCCTGTCACATCCGACGAGCATCAGAGCCGGTGTAGTAGGATTCGATCTTAGTCCAGTATTGACACTTTGCCTGTTTGATGGTTTGTCAGAGGGCATTGTGGGATTTCTTACAAGCGTCCGGCAGCTATAGCCTTTAGCTCAGTGTGGATGTTGCCTGTAATCTATGGCTTCAGGTTGGGATATGTACGTACGGTCAATGTGGGTGCAACAGTATAGCTTCCGTCCCTCTCCTCGAACCAGGGACCCTCTGCACACATCGACAACAGCCACCCTTGAAGCATCATTACCCATCGCCCCACAAAAGCTGCGGCCCTTGCAGGGCAAGGGGAACAACTACTTCAAGGTCTCAGCGTGAGTGACGTCACCGATTGAAACGCTATTAGCTCGCACCCCGCAAACTAGCTAGCCATTTCACATCGGTTACACGGGCACAACATTGTTGATGCACTTATTAATGAAGACGGTGACTGATGTGATAAATTCCTCAATGCCATCGGATGAATCACGGAAAATATTCCAGTCTGTGCTAGCGAAACAGTCCTGTAGCTTAGCATCCGCTTCATCAGACCACTTCTGTATTGAGCGCATCATTGGTACTTCCTGTTTGAGTTTTTGCTTGTAAGCAGGAATGCTGAGTTCGGTGGGATAACAATGCTTCATCTGTTCCTGGCATCCTGATCGGTGCTGCAGAGCACAGATGATTTGTAATGTGGAGGGTGGGTTTGGGGGAGGGAGAGAGAGAGAGAGGGAGTGATGGAGTGAGGGAGGGTTTTACAGCAGGCAGGAAGCCATTGTCACCGGGCATGACTTACAAGAAGAGGAAAAAAATATTTTGTCTCTGCTCTCCCTTGCCCGTAGCGTGCTGTGTACAGCCGGATCTGTAAACCTCAATGGATTCTATTCGTGCAGAACAAGGCGTGGACCTGAGGATCTTCCCACTCACAGAGAAATTCTCTCTCTCTCTCTGCCTCTCCCTGTTTCTCAGTCGGTCTGTCTGTCTGTCCCAGATCAGCACCCCGTCAAGCAATCCAGGAGAAAACCAGCATAATTATTTTTAGTGAAGCCACTATTTTCTGCTCTGCTTTTTTTCATATTTTATCCGCAAAACAAGAAGTAAAAGCAGATGTTTAGTTTGTTTTAGACATGCAAAGCATCCAGGGATGTGTGTGATGTCCCAGGAGGCCATGGGGCTGCTACACATTCCTCTGTATGACTACCTGACTACTAAACTACTACAACACTTTATTTTCCAGATAAGCCCAAATGTGAAACATCGGCCTTTAATGGACAGTATTTAGCTGGCTACTCCCAGTACATCCGTGTGTGCGTGAGTGTGTGAGTGTGTGCATTGTGTGTGAGAAATACGCATTCTCTCCAGTCTACATCTGCCAGCGGATGAGACAGTTCAGACACTGTTACATTACTGTAAGTTATTTATTGATGACTCAGTGTTTTCTGGGATTGTGTGTGGTGGTCGAACACACGTCACTGTTGTCTACTCTGTGCCCTCTGTCGCCCAGCACATTGGCAGAAGCCCTCCTTCCCATTACTAGTGGAAAAGTCAGGCCCCATCACACCTCATCTCCATTCCTACTGTTTGAAGATTAATGAGTGTATTCCAGATTTGACATCCATCCATTTGACTGTCATTACAGCCAATTAGCAATTTAGCAGTTGTAAATATATCATTTAAATGAGGAGTTTGCTGTATAGTGAATAATGACAGGCTGAGCCATGGGCGTTACTGTGGATCAGTAATAAGTTAGGAATGTTGGGCAAGAAAATAGACCCACAGACTCCTTCAGTTTACTGACTTGTCAAACGCTGTTAAGTCAGACATTTGACGCCCAATATATCACTTCTCAAGTGACAAGTATTGGCCACCCTTAAATAAACTCAATAAACTTCAAAATACCGCACTCAGTCAGTTAACAATATTTGAATCACAAACCCTATTTAAAACCCAAAGAAATCAATGAACTGAAAGGTTTTGTATGCCTTCCAATTTAACCAGTTGTTTTTCAATTTGGACCACAATTCCTTCAAAATCTGAAGATGTTTTTGAGAAACTTCAAATAATACAGCAATTTGCCAATACATCATGTCATAAAACAAGAACAAGAAGAATCCAAAAGGGTAAAAAATGTGTGATTCTGAATTCCTGGTCTCCCAGTCAGTCATTCCGGGTCTCTCTCTCCACACATGAAGCAGGATGGAGGATCTGCTGTCATCTGGTTTCAATGATTAGGAGACGCTCTGTTTGGTGAACTTGTTGAAGGGCTCTCCACCATAAACCTTTCTCTATCTCCATACCTCTTTCGCTCTTGCGCTCTCTCGGTCTCTCTCTCTCTCTCTCTCTCTCTCCCTGTCTCTTCCTGTCTCTGATTCGCTCTCCGTATCTCCCTCCCTCTCAGTATCTCTCTCTCTTTTGTCTCTCTCTCGTCCATCTTTCTCTTTCTGTCCGCCCCTCTATTTTTCTCTCTTTCTCTTGTTCATCTCTTTTTCTCAGTCCCTCTCTCCCCGTCAATCCCTCTCACGTCAATCCCTCACTTTCTCTTTCTCTTTCTCTTTCTCTCTCCCCATCGCCCTTTCTCTCTCTCTCTTTCTCCTCTCTCTTCCCTTGACTAAATAAACAGGAAAGAGAGCCTTGTAACCAGAGCTTCACACACAGGGCCAGTACGGCTGGGGATGTGGCAGGCCAAGGGTTCAAGCAACATACACATATTCACTGCTCCTCCATCCTCCATCCCACCATCCTGTCATGCTACTCCTGCCACAGAGCGCATCTGTAAGCAGGTTTGCATGTCTGTGAGCTGGTCACTGACAGTATTTTTCTTCATGAAGTCTTTCTAAACCTTAAACTCACTTAGTAAAGCTGACTGACTGACAGCCCCAAAGATTAAGAAGTAAGGACTGACTGAGTGATGTTCTGACTGCAGAACATACAATATAATTATTCTGAATAGAACAAAAACATGCATAAAGCACCACTGAGCAAAATCCACACATGAGATTGATTAGAATAAATATTATTTTACACTCAACAGTAGTGTCCTCTAGTGCTAGCTCAGCTTCTGGTTAGCACGGTACTGACTTGTGATTGGCTGGCTGGTGTTCTTGTGGAGTCGCCCTCAGATGATCAGAACCCGTTGGGCTAAATGCCACGATGGTTCTCTGTGGGATCTGGGAAGGGTGTGTGTGTGTGCTTGTACGTGCGCTCGTGTGTGTGTGTGTTTGGGAAAGTGTGTGGAGTGGAGTAGAGGGGAGGGGAAACTGAATCATGTATGGTTTCTGGACAATGAAGTTACTGTTTTAATCTCTCCAAAACCATATGAGGGCACTCTTTCTTTTTCCCATGTCTAAACAGGGTCTGTCCTGTCATCACCTTATCCATGGCCACTGCAACACAGGCTTAATTGAAATAAATTCCACCAGAAGCATTAGTTTTCTATGGACTCAAGGAATCTGTTGCTGGAAACCCCCCAAAAAGTCATTAATTTAGAGAGAATAATAAATCATCTGTAATGCTCTTAATGCATTGTGGTTCAGGATCAATTTACTGGTTGTCTTTACTTGAACCATAGAAGTCACCCCCAGGCCCCATATTAAACCTTTTGGTTTTCGCCTTGTTTTTTCTTGGCTCATAGGAAATCTCTTTCAGTTCTGAGAATGATGGAGGGGTGGATGAGAGAGAAATAAAGAGATAAATAGATACATAGTGAGGGAGAGGGAGGGAGAAAGAGGCATGGAAGTTTCCCAGCTGTGCTCTACCCCTATGTGGTGTGTATGGGTGTGCTTATTTCCCCCTCACAGACAATAGCAGAGGCTTTGTGTGCTCATGCCAGGTCATGGGTCAAGGTTGCTAAGGCAGAGGCAGACATATTTATATGGTGGTATGGAGGGGAGGAAGGCTAAGGCTGAGAGACTGACGAGGGCCAGTGTGTGTCTGTGTGAGTCTGTGTGTGTGCGTGTGAGTCTGTGTGTGTGTGTGAGTCTATGTTTGCTTGTGTGTGTGTGTGTGTTTCTGTCTGTCTGTCTGTCTGTCTGTCTGTCTGTCTGTCTGTCTGTCTGTCTGTCTGTCTGTCTGTCTGTCTGTCTGTCTGTCTGTCTGTCTGTCTGTCTGTCTGTCTGTCTGTCTGTCTGTCTGTCTGTCTGTCTGTCTGTCTGTCTGTCTGTCTGTCTGTCTGTCTGTCTGTCTGTCTGTCTGTCTGTGTGTTGAGAGAGTGTATGAGTTTGCATTCTGACATTCTGGGACCACTAAGGCTAATGGGGGCAAACTCCTTGACCCACCTACAGCTTTCTTCTTCTGCCTTTATTACCATCCTCTGTCTATAGGCTACATTCCATCCATCCACACTACCTCTGCCACCCTCCACTGTTTTATCCCGTTATTCCACTGCCTGTTTCCCCTCCACTCTGCTCTCTCACCCTGGCCCTTATTCTCCCATCCTGCATTCCTCTCTCCCTGCGCTCACTGCTCTCTTCTTATCGGTGTCGTCTGCAGCCCCCCTGGTCAGACTCATTTGCTGTCTGTCAGTGACTGTGTGTGTGTGTTTCTGTGTGTTTGTGCGTGTGTCTGTCAATGGCTGCGTAATTGGAGACGTTTAGGAGGTCATCTCATCCAGTTAGGCGGGGGCCGGAATGTGTGACGGACCAGGAACCCCAGCTTCCCACGCCTGTACCACCCCAGAGCCATGTCGGAATCATCTCATCTCAAGGTATATAGAGGGGCATACGTAACCTAATAAATTATTAGGCACACGCAACCTGGTGAAATCTTAGGGATTAGGCATACACTACCGGTCAAAGGTTTCAGAACACCTACTAATTCAAGGGTTTTTCTTTATTTTTACTATGTTCTACATTGTAGAATAATAGTGAAGACATCAAAACTATGAAATAACCCATATGGAATCATGTAGTAACTAAAAAAGTGTTCAACAAGATTCTTCAAAGTAGCCACCCATGATGACAGCTTTGCACACTCTTGGCATTTTCTCTACAAGCTTCACCTGGAATGCTTTTCCAATAGTCTTGAAGGAGTTCCCACATATGCTGAGCACTTGATAGCTGCTTATCCTTGACTCTGTCGTGCGACTCATACCAAACCATCTCAATTGAATTGAGGTTGGGTGATTGTGGTGGCCAGGTCATCTGATGCAGCACTCCATCACTCTCCTTCTTGGTAAAATAGCCCTTACACAGCCTGGAGGTGTGTTCGGTCACTGTCCTGTTGAAAAACAAATGATAGTCCCACTAAGCCCAAACCAGATGGGATGGCGTATCTCTGCAGAATGCTGTGGTAGCCATGCTGGTTAAGTGTGCCTTGAATTCTAAACAAATCACAGACAGTGTCATCAGCAAAGCACCCCCACACCATAACACCTCCTCCTCCATGCTTTATGGTGGGAAATACACATGTGGAGATCATCCATTCACCCACACCACGTCTCATAAAGACACGGCGGTTGGAACCAAAAATCTCCAATTTGGACTCCAGATAAAAGGGCACATTTCCACTGGTCTAATGTCCATTGCTTGTGTTTCTTGGCCCAAGCAAGTCTCTTCTTATTATTGGTGTCCTTTAGTAGTGGTTTCTTTGCAGCAATTTGACCATGAAGGCCTGATTCACACAGTCTCCTCTGAACAGTTGATGTTGAGATGTATATGAACTCTGTGAAGCATTTATTTGGGATGCAATTTCTGAGGCTGATAACTCTAATGAACTTATCCTCTGCAGCAGAGGTAATTCTGGGTTGTCCATTCCTGTGGCGGAGCTTGTTGATTTTTGCGACTGTCGTTGATGAAATCTTCCGTATTGACTGACTTTCATGTCTTAAAGTAATGATGGACTGTCAAATCAAATCAAATCAAATGTATTTATATAGCCCTTCTTACATCAGCTGATATCTCAAAGTGCTGTACAGAAACCCAGCCTAAAAGCCCAAACAGCAAGCAATGCAGATGTAGAAGCACGGTGGCTAGGAAAAACTCCCTAGAAAGGCCAAAACCTAGGATGAAACCTAGAGAGGAACCAGGCTCTTCTGGCTGTGCCGGGTGGAGATTATAACAGAACATGGCCAAGATGTTCAAATGTTCATAAATGACCAGCATGGTCAAATAATAATAATCACAGTAGTTGTCGAGGGTGCAACAAGTCAGAACTTCAGGAGTAAATGTCAGTTGGCTTTTTATGGCCGATCATTGAGAGTATCTCTACCTCTCCTGCTGTCTCTAGAGAGTTGAAAACAGCAGGTCTGGGACAGGTAGCACGTCCGGTGAACAGGTCAGGGTTCCATAGTCGCAGGCAGAACAGTTGAAACTGGAGCAGCAGCACGGCCAGGTGGACTGGGGACAGCAAGGAGTCATCATGCCAGGTAGTCCTGAGGCATGGTCCTAGGGCTCAGGTCCTCCGAGAGAGAGAAAGAAAGAAAGAGAGAAAGAGAGAATTAGAGAGAGCATACTTAAATTCACACAGGACACCGGATAAGACAGGAGAAGTACTCCAGATATAACAGACTGACCCTAGCCCCGCGACACATAAACTACTGCAGCATAAATACTGGAGGCTGAGACAGGAGGGGTCAGGAGACACTGTGGCCCCATCCGATGATACCCCCGGACAGGGCCAAACAGGCAGGATATAACCCCACCCACTTTGCCAAAGCCCAGCCCCCACACCACTGGAGGGATATCTTCAACCACCAATTTACCATCCTGAGACAAGGCCGAGTATAGCCCACAAAGATCTCCGCCACGGCACAACCCAAGGGGGGGCGCCAACACAGACAGGAAGATCACGTCAGTGACTCAACCCACTCAAGTGATGCACCTAGGGACGGCATGGAAGATCACCAGTAAGCCAGTGACTCAGCCCTGTAATAGGGTTAGAGGCAGAGAATCCCAGTGGAGAGAGGGGAACCGGCCAGGCAGAGACAACAAGGGCGGTTCGTTGCTCCAGAGCCTTTCCGTTCACCTTCACACTCCTGGGCCAGACTACACTCAATCATATGACCTACTGAAGAGATGAGTCTTCAGTAAAGACTTAAAGGTTGAAACCGAGTCTGCGTCTCTCACATGGGTAGGCAGACCATTCCATAAAAATGGAGCTCTATAGGAGAAAGCCCTGCCTCCAGCTGTTTGCTTAGAAATTCTAGGAACAATTAGGAGGCCTGCGCCTTGTGACCGTAGCGTACGTGTAGGTATGTACGGCAGGACCAAATCGGAAAGATAGGTAGGAGCAGGCCCATGTAATGCTTTGTAGGTTAGCAGTAAAACCTTGAAATCAGCCCTTGCCTTAACAGGAAGCCAGTGTAGGGAGGCTAGCACTGGAGTAATATAATAATTTTTTGGGGTTCTAGTCAGGATTCTAGCAGCCGTATTTAGCACTAACTGAAGTTTATTTAGTGCTTTGTCCGGGTAGCCGGAAAGTAGAGCATTGCAGTAGTCTAACCTAGAAGTAACAAAAGCATGGATGAATTTTTCTGCATCATTTTTGTACAGAAAGTTTCTGATTTTTGCAATGTTACGTAGATGGAAAAAAGCTGTCATTGAAACAGTCTTGATATGTTCGTCAAAAGAGAGATCACTGTCCAGAGTAACGCCGAGGTCCTTCACATTTTTATTTGAGACGACTGTACAACCATCAAGATTAATTGTCAGATTCAACAGAAGATCTCTTTGTTTCTTGGGACCTAGAACAAGCATCTCTGTTTTGTCCAAGTTTAAAAGTAGAAAGTTTCCACTTCCTTATGCCTGAAACACATGCTTCTAGCGAGGGCAATTTTGGGGCTTCACCATGTTTCATTGAAATGTACAGCTGCGTGTCATCCGCATAGCAGTGAAAGTTAACATGTTTTCGAATGACATCCCCAAGAGGTAAAATATATAGTGAAAACAATAGTGGTCCTAAAACAGAACCTTGAACCTTGAGGAACACCAAAATTTACAGTTGATTTGTCAGAGGACAAACCATTCACAGAGACAAACTAATATCTTTCCGACAGATAAGATCTAAACCAGGCCAGAACTTGTCCGTGTAGACCAATTTGGGTTTCCAGTCTCTCCAAAAGAATGTGGTGATCGATGGTATCAAAGGCAGCACTAATGTCTAGGAGCACGAGGACAGATGCAGAGCCTCGGTCTGACGCCATTAAAAGGTAATTTACCACCTTCACAAGTGCAGTCTCAGTGCTATGATGGGGTCTAAAACCAGACTGAATCATTTCGTATACATTGTTTGTCTTCAGGAAGGCAGTGAGTTTTTTGAGAGGAATGGAAGATTCGATATAGGCTGATAGTTTTTTATATTATATATTTTTTTATGTGTTTTTATATTTTTTATATTCTAATCTATTCTATTTTATATTTATATTCTACTGTAATTTCTCTTCGCTTATTTGAGCAGTTCTTGCCATAATATGGTATTTTACCAAATAGGGCTATCTTCTGTATATATACCCACCCTACGTTGTCACAACACAACTGATTGGCTCAAACTAATTAAGAAGGAAATAAATTCCACACATTTACTTTTAAGATGGCACACCTGTTAACTGAAATGCATTCCAGGTGACTACCTCATGAAGCTGGTTGAGAGAATGCCAAGAGTGTGCAACGCTGTCATCAAGGCAAATGGTAGCTATTTGAAGAATCTCAAATATAACATATGTTTTGATTTGTTTAACACTTTTTTGGTTACTACATGATTCCATATGTGTTATTTCATAGTTCGGATGTCTTCACTATTCTACAACGTAGAAAATAGTAAAAATAAAGAAAAACCCTTGAATGAGTAGGTGTTCTAAAACTTTTGACTAGTAGTGTACATAACCTACATTGTGAATTATGATCATTATTATGCATTAGGCATTAACAACCTAGTGATATTTTATACAGACCACTTAATGAGCCATGTCATGTTATTATAAAACTCACACATCTTAGGTTGGACTTAAGAACAGGTTTAGGAGGTCACTAATAAGTCCATCCAATAAATATCTGTTATGATCTCTGTCAAACCTTTATAATTAGATTCATTCACTTCATGATAAATCCTGACATGCCTTGACATGGTTATCTTGATGGAAATTGGTTATTATTTTGGGGGAATTGTCAGCATTGAGTGGCCAGGACTCCCCCACTTTGTTTTTGTGTTCAGAACTTGTGTTGTGTTGGGTTTCAGATGAGGTTTGCGATAGCATTTTGCACAGATATAATTCTTACTCTTGAGTTGCATGCGTTGAGTCAGATGTAATTATTGGGATGGGGTTTACCCCATTTAGCATCTCATGTTGCTGTGGAAAACAGAAGAGAACGGAAGACAGTGTAATGAGGTACATTTGATTACATTTGTGAAACTGCTGTGCAAAATAACCATCAGAATCTCCCAACTGCTATTGTTAGCTAAGTGGCAATCTGAAATGGCACCATAAAGTGCTCTTACTCAGGCCAAAAGTTGTCAGAGGGAGGGAGGGGGGAGAGGGGGGAGGGAGAGAGGGAGGGGGGGAGGGAGGGAGGGAGGAATAACTACCTGGTGTGTGTGAGTGAATGGAGAGAGTCATGAGAGCAGAGCAGAGGCGACATAACAATGGAGGTTTGTTGTTCTGTCTGAGCTGGGTTCACAGAGAGGGGTCACGGAAACCAGCCGTGCTTTTGGAAAGAAATAATTTATCACCTGGTGATTCCCTGGGGTAGAGTTACTAGTGAAAGAGAGAGAGATGGAGGGAGGGAGAGAGAAAAATATCATAGATGATAAGGGAGGAAGCGAGCGATGGGAGAGAGAAAAAGAGAGTGTAGAGACCAAGACAAGTATAATTGAAACATATACAGTACTGTATTTCATGTTAAAAGATAAAGTATGCAAACATGGTACATTGTGGAGTAATGTCTTTAAAAGATAACAATATGTACCTCCCTGTAAAATACCCTGATGGAGATCGACTGAGACCGTAACGTTGGTTAAAAGATCCATTACATTTTTGGAAGCATCAAGATTGGAACCTGGAAAATAAAATAAACTGGAAAATAAATCAATGTTTTGAGGAACTGAATCAGAACCGGGAACAAAAGTGATCTATACTGTTCCGGAACAGAACCGCAATTTTTTTTAAAGCATTGGAACCGGTTAGTAACAGTCTTTTACGTTCCGGACATTTTTTTCCAGTCCCACAAAAAACACAACAAAGCGCCTATGCAAAGCCCTCACTCTGTCACTCAGAAACATATTCCAGTGTCTGCATGTAAGCTACCTGGCCCTCCCCCTCCAAAGCATACTAGTCTACTGATGTTACAAGCAGGATTCAGAAATTAGGGAGAGAAATTTTTATTTGAGAAGAATAGATTAACATTTTCAAGGCTAGTTAAGGATATTATAGTTATTATGTTTCACATTGGATGTATTAACTACAAAAAGGTAAGATGTGTTTTTATTTTAATTCTCTTGCTGCTCTGCACACACAAGCTTGTTAGCTGGCACTAGCTAGCTCTGGTCTAACGTTAAGCCTACTCTTGGATGTTCAAAGACATTCAAAGTTCCTTCACAGATCCACTCCTCCGTAGGTATAATTCTGTGGGCCTAATTCAGATAATGCATGTCATCATAACAAGATGCCCAGCGCTTTAACCCACGCCTCCTCCACCCTCTCTCGCTCGCTCGCCACCTGCAAAAAATTCATACACTGAGTACAAAGCATTAAGTACAACTTCCTAATATTGAGTAGCACCCCCCCCCCCTTTGCCCTCAGACCAGTCTCAATTCGTTGCGGCATGGACTCTACAAGGTGTCAAACGCGTTCCACAGGGATGCTGGCCCATGTTGACTCCAATGCTTCCCACAGATGTGTCAAGTTAGCTGGATGCCCATTGGGTGGTGGATCATTCTTGATACACACGGGAAACTGGTGCAGTTCTTGACAGGTCACCTACTACCATACCCCGTTCAAAAGCACTTTTGTCTTGCCCATTCACACATGCACAATCCACGTCACAATTGTCTCAAGGCTTAAAATCCCTTATTTAACCTGTCTTCTCCCCTTCATCTATACTGAATGAAGTAGATTTAACAAGTGACATCAATAAGGGATCATAGCTTTCACCTGGATTCACATGGTCAGTCTATGTCATGGAAAGAGCAGGTGTTCTTAATGTTTTGTACACTACATATTTCAGTGACATAATGCTTTATTGGTCTATCTCAGGCAATAAAGCATTAGACAACCCCAACGCTAACCCTAGCTTCAAATCCACCTCCCAGTTCAACCTTAACATGGCTTTATTATAAGTAGCACAGTATGCTAGTTAGGTGTGCACATTGGAACAAAGGACACATTTTTGGACTGGTGGTTTCAACATGTAAGACAGTGATGGCCTGACCACAACTCACACCCTACATCAACCTGAAAGCACACTCCCATTGCATCTAGATCACCTGTCAGTGAAAGAGCTTGGTGGAAAACACACTTCTGCTACTTGCCCAAAAAAGACGAAAAAGGACAGAATGGAGGAATTGAAAGAGTATTAAACTGAGGTTGTCTGCATCAATTTCACCAGCGATGAAAATGCTTGTTAATTACTAACAGATATCATCTATTGTGTGTGTGTGGGGGGGTGGGGGGGGGGGCATGGACATGCTTAGTCATGTCTTCCCTGCCCGTCCCGTGTGTCATGTTAGCTAAAGCTAACTCTCTCTCCTCTGCTCTCATCCTTCTAGACCTATCGGCTGCCTTCGATACTGTGAACCATCAGATCCTCCTCTCCACCCTCTCCGAGTTGGGCATCTCCGGCGCGGCCCACGCTTGGATTGCGTCCTACCTGACAGGTCGCTCCTACCAGGTGGCGTGGCGAGAATCTGTCTCCTCACCACGTGCTCTCACCACTGGTGTCCCCCAGGGCTCTGTTCTAGGCCCTCTCCTATTCTCGCTATACACCAAGTCACTTGGCTCTGTCATAACCTCACATGGTCTCTCCTATCATTGCTATGCAGACGACACACAACTAATCTTCTCCTTTCCCCCTTCTGATGACCAGGTGGCGAATCGCATCTCTGCATGTCTGGCAGACATATCAGTGTGGATGACGGATCACCACCTCAAGCTGAACCTCGGCAAGACGGAGCTGCTCTTCCTCCCGGGGAAGGACTGCCCGTTCCATGATCTCGCCATCACGGTTGACAACTCCATTGTGTCCTCCTCCCAGAGCGCTAAGAACCTTGGCGTGATCCTGGACAACACCCTGTCGTTCTCAACTAACATCAAGGCGGTGGCCCGTTCCTGTAGGTTCATGCTCTACAACATCCGCAGAGTACGACCCTGCCTCACACAGGAAGCGGCGCAGGTCCTAATCCAGGCACTTGTCATCTCCCGTCTGGATTACTGCAACTCGCTGTTGGCTGGGCTCCCTGCCTGTGCCATTAAACCCCTACAACTCATCCAGAACGCCGCAGCCCGTCTGGTGTTCAACCTTCCCAAGTTCTCTCACGTCACCCCGCTCCTCCGCTCTCTCCACTGGCTTCCAGTTGAAGCTCGCATCCGCTACAAGACCATGGTGCTTGCCTACGGAGCTGTGAGGGGAACGGCACCTCAGTACCTCCAGGCTCTGATCAGGCCCTACACCCAAACAAGGGCACTGCGTTCATCCACCTCTGGCCTGCTCGCCTCCCTACCACTGAGGAAGTACAGTTCCCGCTCAGCCCAGTCAAAACTGTTCGCTGCTCTGGCCCCCCAATGGTGGAACAAACTCCCTCATGACGCCAGGACAGCGGAGTCAATCATCACCTTCCGGAGACACCTGAAACCCCACCTCTTTAAGGAATACCTAGGATAGGATAAAGTAATCCTTCTCACCCCCCCCCCCCTTAAAAGATTTAGATGCACTATTGTAAAGTGGCCGTTCCACTGGATGTCATAAGGTGAATGCACCAATTTGTAAGTCGCTCTGGATAAGAGCGTCTGCTAAATGACTTAAATGTAAATGTAAATGTCGACGGGGGTGATGACGGGGGAGTTGGGAGATCCGATGGGTTAGGGGGGCTGGAGTCCGCTCCCTGGGTTGGGGTGGTTCTCTCTGAAGTGTCCTAGTGACAGTAACTAGATCCATTGTTAGGCCGTCTAGCCGACAGACAGATCAGTGAGCACCGAGCGGCTACCTGTCAGAATCATCAACATGACCTCTAAGAGAGAAAGAGACACAGAGAGAGCCTGTCACTGTGCGCTGACCATGGAGACTGGCGTTCACAGAAAGGGAGTGGTTGTAAGTGATCACCCACCACCCCCACTGACAGTGCAGATCAGATAGCCCATCTCTAGCTAACTTCTCTCTCCCTCTTCCCTCTCTCTCTGTATCTCTCTTTCTCTCACTCCTCTCTCTCACAGGGCACTTATTGAAAAGCAAAACGTCTGTAGCTAGTAGAAACAACAACAGCAACAGCAGTGCTGTAGTACTATGTACTGCTGGTCAATGTCTCTCCCTCTCTCGGCCTCCTCAGAGAGAGTGTTGCATCATGGGTTGTAACCCCCTGTGTGTTGCTTGTGAGCCATTTTCCCCATCCACAGGGTAGTTTATCCTGCTCCTGCCATGCCTGGGCCAGACCTGCTCTTAAATTCCAGCACTCGGCAGTATTGGATTACGAGCTCGTAGTGGGAAAAGTAAAAACCTGCTTTATTGCGGCTCATCCATTTGGTTTATGTCTTATTAAATTCTGGAGCAGGAAGGCCAGTAACAGGTATGTCAGACATGTCCCTCCTCCAAGTGTATATTGTCTTCGT
Organism: Salvelinus alpinus; assembly: GCF_045679555.1. Taxonomy (NCBI): domain Eukaryota; kingdom Metazoa; phylum Chordata; class Actinopteri; order Salmoniformes; family Salmonidae; genus Salvelinus; species Salvelinus alpinus. The sequence continues at coordinate 7,048,171 of NC_092120.1, read as the reverse complement.
TTCAATATGCTGGGAGGACTTGTTTTCACTAAGCGTGTGCGTTGTTTTTCCCTGAGGACCAACACTAGGTAGGTCAACAAACTATAGGGAGAGTCTGTCTCTGTACCTAGACACTCTCAAACCCGAACGACCCCACATCTAGAAGCCTCTTCAACAAATAAAAGAAGTGGGTCTGTGTGTGTGGGGAGGTCTGTGTGTGTGGGGAGGACTGTGTGTGTGGGGAGGTCTGTGTGTGTGGGGAGGTCTGTGTGTGTGGGGAGGTCTGTGTGTGTGGGGAGGACTGTGTGTGTGGGGAGGTCTGTGTGTGTGGGGAGGTCTGTGTGTGTGGGGAGGTCTGTGTGTGTGGGGAGGTCTGTGTGTGTGGGGAGGTCTGTGTGTGTGGGGAGGTCTGTGTGTGTGGAGAGGTCTGTGTGTGTGGGGAGGTCTGTGTGTGTGGGGAGGTCTGTGTGTGTGGGGAGGACTGTGTGTGTGGGGAGGTCTGTGTGTGTGGGGAGGTCTGTGTGTGTGGGGAGGTCTGTGTGTGTGGGGAGGTCTGTGTGTGTGGGGAGGTCTGTGTGTGTGGGGAGGTCTGTGTGTGGGGAGGTCTGTGTGTGTGGGGAGGTCTGTGTGTGTGGGGAGGTCTGTGTGTGTGGGGAGGTCTGTGTGTGGGGAGGTCTGTGTGTGTGGGGAGGTCTGTGTGTGTGGGGAGGTCTGTGTGTGTGGGGAGGTCTGGGGAGGTCTGTGTGTGTGGGGCCATTCTACTTATTGAAATGAGTTAATACTTTCTTTGCTTATTTGTGTGATTTTTCAGCATTTTCACGTTCTATGATTTGAAAATGACAAATGAATACACAAGTGTCAAATTGTCAAGCTCCCTTGAGGCTTAATAATAGTGGAAATACAACCTCAAACATCTTTTGGGTGCAATTTATGCACATAGCTGACTAATAAGTTACCCTTGCAAACATGTTAAGCTGAAACAAATATGAACACGCTGAACTGCAGAATAAGTCAGTAATAAAGAAGTGAATTTCTAAAAATCAATCCAAAATATCTTGACGCCATAATGAATGTTCCTGTGTTTCTCTTCACGCTAAAGGTGCTAGGTCTGATGTTGAGATAAACAGATATATAGGTCATGACGGCTGTCTGCCCTGCATGGGACGTTTAACCAAACACCTTATCTATGGGCAGACGGCTGATATCTGTGGTTTGCTGCTCTTACCTGTACACTCACTGGAGAGCTGAGGGCTCTGTAGGCTACTACAAAAGTAAATGAAGAGTTTCTTTCCAAAACGATGTATATCAATTTTCATAAATGTTGGTAAATTAGCTTTTATTGTTTAAAGATCTTATGAAAGAGATTAATGTGTTTTTTCACTATCTAATCATGGCATGGGCTTGTTCAATGACAGACACATATTTGTTTGAAATCTATCACTTGCTGGTTTCATTTCAGAGAGACAAATAATCATGTTTATTTAGCAAAACACTATATATCAGCCGCACTCTAAATAAGTAGTACTGCTAGGTCAAATGTAACAAATAACTACTTTTTTTCATAAATAAATGTACAAATGATACATTTGTGACAACAATATTTAAAAAATACATAAAGAAATGTAATCAATACAGTAATATGAGATCTGTATGTAAAACATAAAAATTTTACATTTTAGTAATTTAGCAATGCTCTTATCCAGAGTGACTTACAGTTACTGCGTTCATCTTAAAATAGCTAGGTGAGACAAATCCATATCACAGTCAAATACGCAGTATACGGGGAGCAAAAGAAAAGAGAGTATAGATAGAGTCATATTTCGTCCACATGCTTCCACAGGTCTGACCTCCTCAATGTATCAATGTTGTCATTAAAACTACATTTCATGTCTCAGTGGCTTTCTCCATAATATTTAATCTTGTATTGCTGCAGTTCAAGAGAATTCTCCCCGTATATGATATCAGGACAGGGAGAATTAAAATAAACATCCAGTTGGAGGTAACAGGTTTAAGATGTCACAATCAGACACACATCCATCATGGCCGCCGCCAATAGGCCAGCGTGTCGCTGTGGGTTACCAATAACAGGAAACCAGGAAGGGGGATACATCAGTGAAATTACACCACGTGTACACAGGCTGCGTTGGTCCTCACTCAGACATGGGAATAATTAGCCAAACAGTAAATATAGTGAAATAAAATAATATACAAACGGGAACACGGAGACAGATGTACATCAAGACAGTTGCTGGCAACTTTGGGAGTGAAGTGGAAAGTACTATAAGCCTAATTTCAAATCAAAATCAAATCAAATTTTATTAGTCACATGCGCCAAACACAACAGTAAAATGCTTACTTACGAGCCCCTAACCAACAGTGCAGTTTAAAAAAATATGGATAAGAATAAGAGATAAAAGTAACAAGTAATTAAAGAGCAGCAGTAAAAAATAACAATATATACAGGGGGGTGCTGGTACAGAGTCAATGTGCGGGGGCACCGGTTACTTGAGGTAGTATGTACAGTTGAAGTCGGAAGTTTACATACACCTTAGCCAAATACATTTAAACTCAGTTTTTCACAATTCCTGACATTTAATCCTAGTAAAAATTCCCTGTCTTAGGTCAGTTAGGATCACCACTTTATTTTAAGAATGTGAAATGTCAGAATAAAAGTAGAGAGAATTATTTATTTCAGCTTTTATTTCTTTCATCACATTCCCAGTGGGTCAGAAGTTTACATACACTCAATTAGTATTTGGTAGCATTGCCTTTAAATTGTTTAACTTGGGTCAAATGTTTCGGGTAGCCTTCCACAAGCTTCCCACAATAAGTTGGGTGAATTTTGTCCCATTCCTCCTGACAGAGCTGATGTAACTGAGTCAAGTCTGTAGGCCTCCTTGCTCACACACGCTTTTTCAGTTCTGCCCACACATTTTCTATGGGATTGAGGTCAGGGCTTTGTGATGGCCACCCCAATACCTTGACTTTGTTGTCCTTAAGCCATTTTGCCACAACTTTGGAAGTATGCTTGGGGTCATTGTCCATTTGGGAGATCCATTTGCGACCAAGCTTTTACTTCCTGACTGATTTCTTGAGATGTTTCTTCAATATATCCACGTAATTTTCCTTCCTCATGAAGCCATCTATTTTGTGAAGTGCACCAGTCCCTCCTGCAGCAATGCACCCCCACAACATGATGCTGCCACCCCCGTGCTTCACGGTTGGGATTTTGTTCTTCGACTTTTGTACCTCCCCCCTTTTCCTCCAAACATAATGATGGTCATTATGGCCAAACAGTTCTATTTTTATTTCATCAGACCAGAGGATATTTCTTCAAAAAGTACAATCTTTGTCCCCATGTCCAGTTGCAAACCGTAGTCTGGCTTTTTTATGGCGGTTTTGGAGCAGTGGCTTCTTCCTTGCTGAGCGGTCTTTCAGGTTATGTCGATATAGGACTCGTTTTACTGTGTATATAGATACTTTTGTACATGTTTCCTCCAGCATCTTCACAAGTTGTTCTGGGATTGATTTGCACTTTTCGAACCAAACTACATTAATCTCTAGGAGACAGTACTGCGTCTCCTACCTGAGTGGTATGACGGCTGCGTGGTCCCATGGTGTTTATACTTGCGTACTATTGTTTGTACAGATGAGCGTGGTACCTTCAGGTGTTTGGAAATTGCTCCCAAGGATGAACCAGACTTGTGAAGGTCTCCAATTTTTTTTCTGAGGTCTTGGCTGATTTCTTTTGATTTTCCCATGATGTCAAGCAAAGAGGCACTGAGTTTGAAGGTAGTCCTTGAAATACATCCACAGGTACACCTCCAATTGACACAAATGATGTCAATTAGCCTATCAGAAACTTCGAAAGCCAATTTTCCAAGCTGTTTAAAGGCACAGTCAACTTAGTGTATGTAAACTTCTGACCCACTGGAATTGTGATACAGTGAATTATAAGTGAAATAATGTCTGTAAAAAATTGTTGGACAAATTACTTGTGTTATGCACAAAGTAGATGTCCTAATCGACTTGACAAAACTATAGTTTGTTAACAAGAAATTTGTGGAGTGGTTGAAAAACGAGTTTTAATGTCTCCAACCTAAGTGTATGTAAACTTCCGACTTCAACTGTACATGTAGGTAGAGTTAATTAATGTGACTATGCATAGATGATAACAGAGAGTACTGCAAATAGTCTGGGTAGCCATTTGACTAGATGTTCAGGAGTCTTAGGGCTTGGGGGTAGAAGCTGTTTAGAGGCCTCTTGGACCTAGACTTGGTGCTCCGGTACCGCTTGCCGTGCTGTAGCAGAGAGAACAGTCTCTGACTAGGGTGGCTGGAGTCTTTGACAATTTTTAGAGCCTTCCTCTGACACCGCCTAGTATTGAGGTCCTGGATGGCAGGAAGCTTGGCCCCAGTGAGGTACTGGGCCGTTCGCCCTACCCTCTGTAGTGCCTTGCGGTCGGAGGCCGAGCAGTTGCCATACCAGGCAGTGATGCAACCCGTCAGGATGCTCTCGATGGTGCAGCTGTAGAATCTTTTGAGGATATGATAACCCATGCCAAATCTTTTCAGTCTCCTGAGGGGGAAGATGTTTTGTCGTGCCCGCTTCACGACTGTCATGGTGTGCTTGGACAATGTTCATTTGTTGGTGATGTGGACACTAAGGAACTTGAAGCTCTCAACCTGCTCCACTGCATCTTCGTCGATGAGAATGGGGGCGTGCTCGGCCCTCTTTTTCCTGTAGTCCACAATCATCTCCTTTGTCTTGACCACGTTAAGGGAGAAGTTGTTGTCCTGGCACCACACGGCCAGGTCTCTGACCTCCTCCCTATAGGCTGTCTCATTGTTGTCGTTGATCAGGCCTACCACTGATTTGTCATCTGCAAATTTAATGACGGTGTTGGAGTCGTGCCTGGCCGTGCAGTCATGAGTGAACAGAGAGTACAGGAGGAGGCTGAGCACGCACCCCTGATGTGCCCCTGTGTTGAGGATCAGCGTGGCGGATGTGTTGTTATCTACCCTTACCACCTGGGGGCGGCCCGTCAGGAAGTCCAGGATCCAGTTGCAGAGGGAGGTGTTTAGTCCCAGGGTCCTTAACTTATTGATGAGCTTTGAGGGCACTATGGTGTTGAACGCTGAGCTGTAGTCAATGAATAGCATTCTCACATAGGTGTTCCTTTTGTCCAGGTGGGAAAGGGCAGTGTGAAGTGCAATAGAGATTGCATCATCTGTGGATCTGTTGGGGCGGTATCCAAATTGGAGTGGGTCTAGGGTTTCTGGGATGATGGTGTTGATGTGAGCCATGACCAGCCTTTCAAAGCACTTCATGGCTACAGACGTGAGTGCTACGGGTTGGTAGTCATTTAGGCAGGTTACCTTGGTGTTCTTGGGCATAGGCACTATGGTGTTCTGCTTAAAACATGTTGGTATTACAGACTCGGACAGGGAGAGGTTGAAAATGTCAGTGAAGACACTTGCCAGTTGGTCAGCGCATGCTCGCAGTACACGTCCTGGTAATCCGTCTGTCCCTGCAGCCTTGTGAATGTTGACCTGTCTAAAGGTCTAAAGATCACGGAGAGCGTGATCACACAGTCTTCCGGTACAGCTTTCGGTCAACCAACCTGTTGTTCTTCTCTTGCTGCAAGTCATATATTTACAGTTTGAATTATCTGACTGATAAAAAATCTCCAAATCTCCTCAGACGTTTTTATTTGCAGTCCGTTGGGAGTGAGGAGAACCTAACGTGGTGAGTAGTTCCTCCTCCTCCCCGTCTTCCTCCTCCTCCCCCTTCTCCTCCTTCACCTCTCTCTCTAATGGTGATATGTCCCACAGAGTGTAAACATGTCAGGCCAGAGGCCAGCAGAGCAGTAGACACCCCCTGCCTCTTATCACCCCAGGAGTGATATTATCATGTCACCGTGACCACGGCAACAGCCATTGCTCTTCGGGAACAGAGAGGGGGAGAGGAGGAGAGGTGGGGAGAGGAGAGACGGAGAGGAGAGAGCAGGAGGCGGAGGTGAGTAGTGTGGTCTCATCTAGTAGGGGACCAAGTAGAAATAGGAGCTATGACACTGACTAACTTTTATTGACCTTCAGAGATTCTTGTGGAAAGAAAATGCTCCAAAAAGTGACATAGTACTTTATGCCATGAGTAGTAAACAATATGACACTGTCTGCGGGAACACCTGCTAAAACACTGAAACATGTATCTTATTCCAAGAAACTTGTCCAAACCAGTTTTTCACAGACAACTTGATATTGATACGTTTGGTTGACTGCTTCGGGAAATCTTCAGCACAAAACAGAGTTAAAATGGCAATAACCATCATCACTATTTATCCAATTAGATGTCCCAAAAGGCACTCTGTACTACGTTTGGCCAGAGCCCTATGGGCCCATATCCTAACTAGCCCTATGGGCCCTAGTCCAAAGTAGGGCACCATTAAGGGAAAAGGTGCCATTTGGAATACAGCCACTGTAGTCAGTAGAGAAAAAGTACACTGTCAGATGATGTATAGCTGACCGACGGAAAACCAACCAAACATCAAAACATTTCCATTATGTCAAAGTTTTCTGACAGCCTGTGGCAACCAAAATAGATCTCCACAAAAAAAAGGAAAATTGTTGCTATGACAGCCTTTCCCCGGCCTGCTCACCCAATGTATAAATCCATGTGATTATGATCCATGTCTGGCCAGAGTGCTTAACCAATAAGTTATCTGGATACAGTGGAGGCGAGGAGTACACCTCAGGCCCAATACATCCAACCACATGTCTCAGGCATGAAGTCCCGCTGCACACGGCTCACACACGGCTCGCTCGCACACGGCCGGCCCACACACGGGCTTGGTCCTCAGCAGTGACCGCGGGGATAATCGCAGCCACATGCTCCAGACAGTTTTTACTGTAAATACACTTTCACACAGAAAAGTGTGAGAACTTTTTCACCAGCACGTCTGAGGCACCCATCCTCTTTCGCTCTCTCTCTCTCCCCCCCGTCCCCTTTGTCGCCCCTCTCTATCCCCCATAACCCCCCCCCCCACACACACACATTTCTCTTCCCCTCTCTCCTTCTCCCCCTCCCTCTACCCCTCTCCTAGCTGCTCCCCATATGTGTAGGTTTGTGTCCTGTAACTATTGGACCAGGTCAGGTCAGAGACCTATCTACTTACCTGGAACCATGGAATCATGCCTAGCTACTCCTGGAAATCCTGGAACATGCAGCCTGCATGCAGCCTCAGATAGTAAACAGCCTGGTGAACAGGAACATCGTACCATTACATGGGCAGCACAGAAACTAGACAAACAAAAGGTGTAATGGGTCAACACTCAAAAAGATGTCGCATAAAGCTCACTTCATTTTTTGATATTTTTTGTATTCTTTTCACTGCATCAGGGATAGCGTACAAAAATCTGCATCAGGGATAGCGTCCAAACATATTTTTGAGTGCGGACCCATTACACCTTTTGTTTGTCTGAATTCACGGGTTTTATGCACCAGCCAAGCTTCTGGGAAAGTGCAATGGTCCCATTTTGATCAGTACAGAAACTATAAACTGCAACTTATATAATGTGTTACATTGAATTGTATGTTTATACAGTACATAATGCTAATATAATGATAACGTAACATGATTTATCAAATGATGTAGTTCTGGATATAAAGTGAATCCCACAGGCATGTTCCAAGGCAGAATGTATTATTAGCAAATTGTTTAAAATATTTAGCATTTCTGTAAAACATTAATATTCTCCTAATGACATGACAGTAGTATCTCAGTCTAAAGGTGATGACTCCGAAGATAAGCGGTTACCCAAACGTAAACCATTTCTCCTTCAGTCCTGTTCCTTCAGCTCCTGGGTGGTCTGGGTAAGACAAAGGAGCCAATAGGAACATCTTTCCAAGTTATAAAAGAGTCATGATACACTAGAAAACCTCTAAACCTTTAAGAGAATGGCATTCATTGTCATTCCTTCACCAAGGATGAATGTGTCATATCGTAGTGATTTAAACTTGTTCAAGTATTCAACGCTGCCTCATGCAATATGCAGAGAACATGTCAATACTTCCAATCAATCCTGCACGTCTTGTCCAAGTCATCAGCTGCTATGTAGAGAGACACGGAGAATCATCAATTCCATCTGTTAATGCCTCAGCTCCTATCCTCTTCCTATTAGCTTCCTGTCAACAGCTGCCATGCGGACCTCTCCTCTCTCCGCTGAGCCTGGACAGTCCCTTCCAAATAACATCATTATCCCAAGTATTTTTATTAACAATGTTAGTCACACAGACACACACATCACCACGCACACACTACCACCACCTTCACACGGCTGATATGACTTTTGACCTTGGAGACGTGTTGGAGAGAAGTCGGGGTGAGAGCCTGTCACGGCCGAGGCGGCCAGCCGAAGCTTGCAGGGCAGGGAGGTTATGGGTAATGAGGGAGACGAGGGGAATTGTAGCTCATTTAGAGTTAGAGTGACCTGCTCGTTTATCACTGGTGACAAAGTGTAAAAGTAAGCTGGGGGGATAGAATTTACACTCAGGTCGTAAATCAAGACATGGCAGGACCTCTAACATTCTCGCTCTACTCTCTCCTAATTTCTCTCCCCCTTCTCAACTGCTCCATCAATCTCTATCCCATTGGCAAGGAGGAATCTAAACATATGCTACTCAACAACTGAGCTTGGTCTTTTTTTATCTTCTACATGAAGAACACTGCACTTTTGACTTGCTGTAGTTTTGCTCTTATTAAATGAGAGACATCTTTGTTAACAGTAAGGAGGAAGGCTGGGCTGAGATGTCTGAAAGTTCTCAAACCCTCTGAATGTGAATGCACTAACTGTAAGTCGCTTTGGATAAAAGAGTCTGCTAAATGACTAAAATGTAAATTATAGCAATTATTATTTGGGTGTTTTTTTTCTAGGCGTACTGGTGCTCCTAATTAAAATACCAGAGCCCTGGTGTTGGGGAGGGAATGGGGTTGCTGTGTGTTGGGTAGGGGAGGAGGTTGGGTAGGGAAGAAGGTTGGTGTGTGTTTTTGGGGTAGGGGAAGACGTGAATGCTACGGGTCGTTAGTCATTTAGGCAGGTTACCTTAGTGTTCTTGGGCACAGGGACTATGCTTGAAACATGTTGGTGAAGACACTTGTAAGTTGGTCAGTGCATGCTCGGAGTACACGTCCTGGTAATCTGTCTGGCCCTGCGACCTTGTGAATGTTGACCTGTTTAAAGGTCTTACTCACATCGGCTGCGGAGAGCGTGTTCACATAGTTTCCCGGAACAACTCATGCATGTTTCAGTGTTACTTCCCATGGAGCGAGCATAGAAGTTATTCCTGAGGGCTATTCCAGACTCCAATGAGTGCCAGTTTAAGGATGACTGTCACGTTCTGACCTTAGTTCTTTTGTATTTTCTTTGTTTTAGTATGGTCAGGGCGTGAGTTGGGTGGGTTATCTATGTTTTGTGTTTCTATGTTGGGTTTTTCATTTGGCCTGATATGGTTTTCAATCAGAGGCAGGTGTTAGTCATTGTCTCTGATTGGGAACCATATTTAGGTAGCCTGTTTTCTGTTGTGTTTTGTGGGTGGTTGTCTTCCGTGTCTGTGTGTTCCACACAGAACTGTTTCGGTTTTCAGTAGTTCACTTTATTGTTTTGTATTTCAGTGTTCAGTTTGTTCTATTAAAGATTCACCATGAACACTTACCACGCTGCGCTTTGGTCCTCCTCTCTTTCTCCAGACGAAGATCGTTACAATGACCTAAGTATCCTATTCAGTAAGGGGCCTATTCCGACTTAGGAAATGCACGCCTTTCCTACGCACTTCTCAGTAGTTGCTATTCAGACTTACCTAATGCAGGTGCTTAACGGGCTTTGCTGGCATGGTTCCCTTGCACGTGCTGAATACATTTAATGCAACCGCTGAAAACCCCTCCCACTTGCTGGCCAACAGATTTTCATTCAATAGGGTTTTCAGTACATTTATCTTAAGCCATCCCTTTAAATACTATGTACCTTTAATTGAAATTTTGTCAACAGACTCACTAGAATACATCAAGAGAACGGGTTCAGAATATTAGGGATCAATGAAAGAAAGCCATCTAAATACATGCATATTCATTTCCGTTTCAGCACCAACTGGTAGATGTAAAAATACTCTGGTTTGCGGAGCCTTTACGCAAAAAATATATTGAGGAATCAAAATACAGTGGTTTGATTCATCCTGAAAGTTGTCATATTCAAGTTCAAACCATGAAATATTGGAAGGTGGACAAAAGTGTACAATAAGGGTTGAACAATAGTCCTATAAATCTACCCTATTGCTCACTAATCATGGAGCTGGATGAAAATTGTCCAGTCTTTGTGAACCGTGCGCCAGGCTCCAGGTTTAACTTGCTACTTGTGGCCTGAGTTCCGTAATGATTCAAATAGGCAACTTGTCCCAAATTCTTGCACAATGTTAGCCTAATATGATCCATTAATGCTAGCGACGCTCAGGAACAACTACACAGACGTGACTGAGGAAAGAAAGGTAAACGGAATGGAAAAGTGACAGTTCTAAATATATGTGGTGTCACGATCGTCTTTAGGTGAAAGAGAGGACCAAGGCGCAGCGTGATATAAATACATCTTCTATTTATTTGAAGATGAACACGAACACGAACACTAATATAAACTAGACAAAACAACAAACGACCGTGACGCTAACAAACAAAAGTGCAAACACAAGCTACTAACGTCAAACATAGACAATTACCCACAACCTACCTAATGCCTATGGCTGCCTAAATATGGCTTTCAATCAGAGACAACGATAGACAGCTGTCTCTGATTGAGAACCAATCCAGGCAACCATAGACTTACATAAACACCTACACTGAACACAACCCCATGAACTCTACAAAACCCCCTAGACAATACAAACACCCTAGACTAGACAAAAACACACAAACATCCCCCATGTCACACACTGACCTAACTAAAATAATAAAGAAAACAAAGATAACTAAGGCCAGGGCGTGACATGTGGATATTACTGATGGTGGCTAACTGATAGCAGGTAATATTTAAAATGATACAAATTGTAAAATAAAACTGAGAAAAGCCTGGCATATACATGTATCTGTAGACACACCTCCGCCACACCTTCATTTCTTAGATCTCCACCCCAAACAAATAGCGTTTGAATACATTACTATTCTCATGCTTAAGTTCAAGGTCAGAATACGTATAGAGAGGAAAGTGCATAAAAATCAATTTACGCGTGCTTAACTTGGGTCGGAATCGGCCCCTAAGAGTGTGTTTGGTTTGGCTACGAGGAGCGGATACTTGGTGTGGTTCTGGCACTTTGTCCCTACTCAAATAAACCATATTTTATTATATTTATCTGTGTCCTCCTTATATCAATCCTACCTCACTTAGGTTCCTTTTGAATAACAGAACAGACCAAAAATGGTATGTCCTAAGAATGTGAGGATGTGAAATGAATTTGATTGCATCATCATGTACTGACAGAACAGTACATCATACTTTTTATTTTGATAATGAGTCACATTCCATAGCATTGGAAAAAATGTATCATAATCTGCCTAAATATTATTCTGCTCTGTATCTCCCACGTACACTCATCCTTTCAGTCAGGAAACATGTTGAGTTTATTTACTCTATCCAAGAACACTGTCTGGGGCTCACTTTCTCCCCCCCCCCTCTCTCTCTCTCGCTCTCTTGCTCTCTCGCTCTCTCTCACAAACCAAGAGTCAATTAGGCTTACAGTATAACGAATTGCATTTGTGTTGAATTCAGGCCTCGAATCTTAAGCTTTAGTAAAAAATGTAATCTACTTCAGACAAAGACCAGTGTTGAAATGAGAGAGAGAGAGAGAGAGAGAGAGAGAGAGAGAGAGAGAGAGAGAGAGAGAGAGAGAGAGAGAGAGAGAGAGAGAGAGAGAGAGAGAGAGAGAGAGAGAGAGAGAGAGAGAGAGAGAGAGAGAGAGAGAGAGAGAGAGCGAGAGAGAGCGAGAGCGAGAGCGAGAGAGAGAGAGATAATCATTTTGAGTTCAAGTAGCCACTATTGACTTCCCATAGTGGAGTATCAAGTGTTTGGACCTCCATCTGCCTCCAGCACCAGGTCAGACGCTGGGGTGCTGACCCGACCCAGGCCAGGAGGAGGAGAGGCCCAGGCTGGGTTCAGAGGGAGAGGCACCCCCTTGATCTGCCCACCCGGAGATTAATTAACGAATACTTTATTTTTCTATAGTGAAATTTTATTGGCAACAATACAGGCATTCCTGGCATACATACAGTATAATACATCACAACACTTCACTTATATACAACATACATCACAGAACATACATGGTCAGACAGACATGTACACTGAGTTTACAAAACATTAAGAACATCTGCTCTTTCTATAACATAGACTGATAAGGTGCATCCAGTTGAAAGCTATGATTCCTTGTTGATGTCACTTGTTAAAGCCACTTCAATCAGTTTAGAAGAAGGGGAGGAAATATGTAAAAAAAAAAATTTATGCCTTGAGACAATTGAGACATGAATGGTATATGTGTGTCATTCAGAGGGGGAATGGGAAAGACAAAATATTTAAGTGCCTTTGAACAGGGTATGGTAGTAGGAGCCAGGCGCACCGGTGTGTGTCAAGAACTGCAACGCTGCAGGGTTTTTCACGTTCAACAGTTTCCCGTGTGTATTAAGAATGGTCCACCACCCAAAAGACATCCAGCCAACTTGACACAACTGTGGGGAGCATTGGAGTCAACATGGGCCAGCATCCCTGTGGAACACTTTCGACACGTTGTAGAGTCCATGCCCCGACAAATTGAGGCTGTTCTGAGGGCAACTCAATATTAGGAAGGTGTTCCTAATGTTTGGTATACTCAGTGTGTATGTATATTATGGGTGGTGGGTATACTCAGTGTGTAGGTATATTGTGGGTGGTGGGTGTACTCAGTGTGTAGGTATACTGTGGGTGGTGGGTATACTCAGTGTGTAGGTATACTGTGGGTGGTGAAAATACTCAGTGTGTATGTATACTGTGGGTGGTGGGTATACTCAGTGTGTAGGTATACTGTGGGTGGTGGGTATACTCAGTGTGTAGGTATACTGTGGGTGGTGGGTATACTCAGTGTGTAGGTATACTGTGGGTGGTGGGTATACTCAGTGTGTAGGTATACTGTGGGTGGTAGGTACACTCAGTGTGTAGGTATACTGTGGGTGGTGGGTATACTCGGTGTGTAGGTATACTGTGGGTGGTGGGTATACTCTGTGTGTAGGTATACTGTGGGTGGTGGGTATACTGTGGGTGGTGGGTATACTCAGTGTGTAGGTATACTGTGGGTGGTGGGTATACTCAGTGTGTAGGTATACTGTGGGTGGTGGGTATACTGTGGGTGGTGGGTATACTGTGGGTGGTGGGTATACTGTGGGTGGTGGGTATACTGTGGGTGGTGGGTATACTGTGGGTGGTGGGTATACTCAGTGTGTAGGTATACTGTGGGTGGTGGGTATACTGTGGGTGGTGGGTATACTGTGGGTGGTGGGTATACTGTGGGTGGTGGGTATACTGTGGGTGGTGGGTTAAGGTTTATAGTCCTGTGTTGGTTGGTATGAATTACTTGCGTGCCTGGAGACTCTTCCTCCAGTGAGTAGATGTTGTACAGTACAGTAGGCTAACTCTTTCTCCATTATTACCTGTGTACGGTGTCCATTTCAGGACAGCCTAACTCTCAGTGTGGATGTCTCAGTAAAAAGGAGTGAAACAACAACCAAGCTAAAACCAAGCATTAACATATCGGCTATCACAAGATATGCCTGGAATACACTTCAAAACTGGTCAATCTTTATTGTTCCCCAACAGAGTGAATGGTCAAGATAGGACTAAGGAGCCCAACTAGAAATGTCTTCAGTTGGCCACGTCTCAACAGTCACAATACTTTGGAGGTGTATGTTTCTATTTGGATCTGTTGTTGTTTAAACACAAAATGCTGTTTAAGCTTAACTTCTATTGTATTGCTTAAGATTACTCTCACTGGTCATCGCTCATAAACAATGATCCCTCTCTCTTGCGGGAAAGTTAATGACTCATAAGCAGATCATCTTGCACATTGTTTAGGGAGAGTCATTTAGAGGGAGCTTCAGGGGTGAATTTGTGAGAGGTCAAACCCGTCAGACAGAAACACAAATCAGATCGGTTGCTACTGTGCAATAACAAAAACAAATGACTAGCATTCCGGAGGGTGAGTCCTTACGTAACTATGATCACATTTCAAGTGGTCTTCTCCATTAAAACATCCTCTTCCTGAGTATTATCTTAGTCACACCAACCACATGCCCTCAGTGCCAACCAGATGCCCTTATCTCATCCAGACTGACTTATATCTGCCCTGCAAGATTCAAAAGAAAGGAATGCTAGTGAATAGCAGAAGCTAAATTGTTTGATTTCTGTGGTGACCAAACCCAAACACGAGGGTGGGATTCCTCAGTTATATGATGATGATGACCTTACAGAGTCTTGCATTGGACTTGATTGGCTGGCCGAGCTCAACTATCCTGTTCTCTTAGGGTACATCTGAAATGACATCCTATTCCCTTTATAGTGCACTACTTTTGACCAGGGCCCACAGGACTCTATAGGTAATAGGGTGCCATTTTTAATAATTTACCAGCTCGAGAGGTCAACGGTTAAAGGTGAACTTCACAAGACGGGGTCAGGGCAGACGATGGCCAGATCAGGATAGCCACTTAAAGACTCTCTGACCTCTGCATCAAAGTGTAATGGGTCAGCCAAGCAGCCTCACTCTCCTCGCCACAGCTAGGAGTATAGCCTGGTCCCGTCAGTCAGTCACTGGGTTGCCTTAGCCTCAGTTACATTTACATTTTACATTTAAGTCATTTAGCAGACGCTCTTATCCAGAGCGACTTACAAATTGGTGCATTCACCTTATGATATCCAGTGGAACAACCACTTTACAATAGTGCATCTAACTCTTTTAAGGGGGGGGGGGGGGGTTAGAGGGAATACTTTATCCTATCCTAGGTATTCCTTAAAGAGGTGGGGTTTCAGGTGTCTCCGGAGGGCAGTTTGTATTGTTTTTCTTTCTTTCTTTCTTCCTCCTCCTCCTCCTCCTCCTCCTCCTCCTCCTCCTCCTCCTCCTCCTCCTCCTCCTCCTCCTCCTCCTCCTCCTCCTCTCTATTCCTAGGTGTTGTGGATCCGAAGGACCCATAAAAAGGGCAATTCAAAGCTCTCAGCCATAACAGTAATAGGTCCTGAGTGTAATGGTACACAGCCATTAGGCTAATGGGCCCTACTCTAACGGCCCTCTTTGCAGGGTGAAGGGCCCCTGTACTTCATATTGATATAAACACGGTGCAATGACACACGTTTATAAAGCATTAAATAGACCTGGATAGCCGCTCTCAGGTAAACAGAATTAAACCCAGGTGTCGGTTGATATATACCTCCCAAGACAAGTTGTAAACCCTTTTCTGATCCTGATTCCATGCCATCTGAAAAGGATAGGTACAGTATGCTAATAGTTGGTCCACTACTCTAACTTGAACCCTAACTGTTCTAAACACTAGGGCTGCAGTCAGTCTTCTCTCAGAGACACATAGCCTACAGTACAGGTCTAAGTTACATCCTCCTCGTGAGAACAGGAAGCCAGGCACGGCTTTTACAGTCAGAACCATTTACTGTGTTTTAACCCTGGTTAGCAGGGCAGCACGCACACACAGACCTACCTCAGGTGGAGGGAGGGAGAGTGGGAGAGGGGTAGAGAGAGAGGTGGGGGGAGAGGAAGAGAGGGGAGGATAGATGGGAGTAGGGGTGAGAAAGACAAAGGAGGAGAAAAAGACAGAGAGAGAGATATTAGTGCCCCCTCCCACTCTCTCTCCCTGCTCTGCTTGTTTTTACCAGAGAGCAAATGATAGCGTACTCAGTTAGAGGGGAAGTGCTTTTTTATGGGGCCCTCTCTGGTGGTGCAGTACCAAAAACCCTAACCCCCAAAACCCTAAATCTAACCCTAAACCTAACTCTAACCCCAAAACCCTAAACCCTAAACCTAACCCTAACCTCAAAACCCTAAACCTAACCCTAACCTCAAAACCCTAAACCCTAAACCTAACCCTAACCCCAAAACCCAAAACCTAACCCTAAACCTAACCCTAACCCCAAAAACCTAAACCTAACCCTAACCACAAAACCCTGAACCTAACCATAAACCTAACCCTAACCCAAAACCCTAAACCTAAACTCTGTGGGGTTGAGGAGATGGGAATTCGAGCTGCAACTAATGCTCTTGTTACCTACAGCGAATTGAGTTAGAGCTCACCTATGGAAAGTTTGACTTTTGTCCATGTAATGTCCCGACATACTCCCTCTGGGTTAATCCCTAATGGCACCCTATTCTCTAGTCAAATGTAATGCACTATATAGGGAATGGGGTGCAATTTGGGACTGAGACTCTCCCTGCAATTCAAAGGAATACTCTGGGGATGTGGAAGCAACCAGCCTCATGCACACAGTGAGTAGTGTGTTTCCAATACATGGCTGCACACTGTTGAATGCTTCTACATCAGCCACAACAGGCTGAGTGGGTATAAACCTGTTAAGGCACTCCTTACATAAAGATGTGCGCACACACACATGCATGTATACACACATGCTAAGAGTGCCCTTGGATAACTAGAGAGAGAGAGAGAGAGAGAGAGAGAGAGAGAGAGAGAGAGAGAGAGAGAGAGAGAGAGAGAGAGAGAGAGAGAGAGAGAGAGAGAGAGAGAGAGAGAGAGAGAGAGAGAGAGAGAGAGAGAGAGAGAGAGAGAGATATGCCAAACCACATGATTAAAAACATTGGACACTTGATGGAACACAAAGCCTTCACCATCACTATCTCATCCTGGAATATACAAGGTCTGAGGTCATCTGCCTTTGGCCTAAAGAGCAGGAACCTGGACATCACTGAATACAGAAATACAGAGATTGTTATCCTATAGGAAACATGGGAGAGAGGAGATGGACCCACTTGTTGCCCTCTAGGTTACAGAGAGCTGGTAGTCCCATCCACCATACTACCAGGTGTGAAACAGGGAAGGTATAGAGTAGACCTAACTCACTCTATTAAATTAATTTTTACATTTACATTTAAGTCATTTAGCAGACGCTCTTATCCAGAGCGACTTACAAGTTGGTGCATTCACCTTATGATATCCAGTGGAACAACCACTTTACAATAGTGGTAAACAGAATTAAACCCAATAATCAAAACAGGAACATTTTACATTTGGCTAGAAATTCAAAAGGAAATGATCTCAACAGAGAAAAATATCCTCCTGTGTGCTACCTATATCCCCCCAAATTGAGACTGCATGAAGAATTCTGCAAAAATATCCTCCATGTACAACGTAAAACACCAAATAATGGATGCAGAGCAGAATTAGGCCGATACCTGCTAATTATCAAAATCCAAAAAAGAGATGTTAAATTCTACAACCACCTTAAAGGAAGCGATTTACAAACCTTCTATAACAAAGCCATCACCTACAGAGAGCTGAACCTGGACAAGAGTTGGTCCTGGTCCTAAGTAAGCTGGTACTGAGGCTATGTTCACAAACACAAACAGACCCCACAGAGGCCCAGGACCACAACACAGTTAGACCCAACCATATCAACAAAAACATAATTACTTGACACATTGGAAAGAATTAACAGAAAAACAGAGCACTAGAAGACTATGTGCACACTGCCCACAAAATGAGGTGGAAACTGAGCTGCACTTCCTAACCTCCTGACAAATGTAGGACCATATTAGAGACAAATATTTCCCTCAGATTATACAGATGCACAAAGAACTCGAAAACAAACCCAATTTTGATAAACTACCATATCTATTGGGTGAAATACCACAGTGTACCTTTCACGCCCTGACCTTAGAGATCCT
Source organism: Salvelinus alpinus (assembly GCF_045679555.1). Taxonomy (NCBI): domain Eukaryota; kingdom Metazoa; phylum Chordata; class Actinopteri; order Salmoniformes; family Salmonidae; genus Salvelinus; species Salvelinus alpinus. The sequence continues at coordinate 7,030,234 of NC_092120.1, read as the reverse complement.
TATTATTCTCTATGTTTGGTTAGGTCAGGGTGTGACTCGGGTGGGAAAATCTATGATTGGGGATCATATATAAGTTGTCATTTTCTTTTTGGGTTTTGTGGGATCTTGGGATCTTTTCTGTTTAGTGTTTTTTTTGCCTGACAGAACTGTTCGCTTTCATAGCCCAGTGCGTCCTGTGCCAGCGCTCCACACTCACCGAGCTAAAGTGGATATCCAGCCAGGATGTGTTGTGGCAGCTCCACTCACTAGGCTGCCAGTACATCTCCTCAGTCCGGTGAGACCTGTTCCGGCTCCACGTACGAATCCTCCTGTGATGATCCATGGCCCGAAGCCTCCAGTGATGATCCATGGCACGAAGCCTCCAGTGATGGTCCATGGCACAAATCCTCCAGCGACGGTCCCCGGACCGGAGCCCCCAGCGACGGTCCCCGGACCGGAGCCTCCAGCGACGGTCCGCAGCCCGGAGACTCCAGCGACGGTCAGCAGCCCGGAGCCTTCAGCGACGGTCGGCAATCCGGGCCTCCAGCGAGGGTTCCAAGTCCAGAGCCTTCAGCGAGGGTTCCCAGTCCAGAGACTCCAGCGACGGTCAGCAGCCCGGAGCCTTCAGCGACGGTCGGCAATCCGGGCCTCCAGCGAGGGTTCTAAGTCCAGAGCCTTCAGCGAGGGTTCCCAGTCCAGAGCCTTCAGCGAAGGTTCCCAGTCCAGAGCCTTCAGCGAAGGTTCCCAGTCCAGAGCCTTCAGCGAGGGTTCCCAGCCAAGAGCCTTCAGCGAGGGTTCCCAGTCCAGAGCCTTCAGCGAGGGTTCCAAGTCCAGAGCCTTCAGCGAGGGTTCCCAGTCCAGAGCCTTCAGCGAAAGTTCCCAGTCCAGAGTCTTCAGCGAGGGTTCCCAGTCCAGAGCCTTCAGCGAGGGTTCCAAGTCCAGAGCCTTCAGCGAGGGTTCCCAGCCCAGAGCCTTCAGCGAGGGTTCCCAGTCCAGAGCCTCTGGCGACGATCTACGGTCCGGAGGCCCCGGCGACGATCCCTGCACCAGAGGCGTCACCGAAGTGGGGTGAGCCTCAAGCGGAGCGGGGTCGGCGTCCCGCACCGGAGCCTCCACCGAGAATAGATGCCCACCCGGACCCTCCCCTATAGGTTCAGGTTTGCGGCCGGAGTCCGCACCTTTGGGGGGGCGGGGTACTGTCACGACCTTAGAGATCTTTATTATTCTCTATGTTTGGTTAGGTCAGGGTGTGACTCGGGTGGGAAAATCTATGTTTTCTATTTCTTTGTGTTTTTGGCTGAGTATGGTTCCCAATCAGAGGCAGCTGTCTATCGTTGTCTCTGATTGGGGATTATATATAAGTTGTCATTTTCCTTTTGGGTTTTGTGGGATCTTGTTTTCGGTTTAGTGTTTTTTTTTGCATGACAGAACTGTTCGCTTTCGTTTTTTGACTTTCGTTATTTTGTTTGAGTGTTTTTGAATAAAAAAATCATGAACACTTTCCACGCTGCGTCTTGGTCCACTCTTCATACCACAAACAAGAGCCGTAACAGTACCATCACAGCAGCAAGATTTGTGATCTGTTGCCACAAGAAAAGGGCAACCAGTGAAGAACAAACACCATTGTAAATACAACCCATATTTATGTTTATTTATTTTCCCTTTTGTACTTGAACTATTTGCACATAATATGACATTTTAAATGTCTTTATTATTTTGGAACTTTTGTGAGTGTAATGTATACTGTAATTTTTCTATTGTTTATTTCACTTTTCTTTATTATCTATTTCACGTGCTTTGGCAATGTAAACATATGTTCCCCATGCCAATAAAGCCATTAAATTGAAATTGAATTTAGAGAGAGAGAGAGAGAGAGATGGGAAATGAGTTTCCCATCAGCGTGCTGTGCTCCGTCTCTCCAGTCAGTTAGACCCCTGAGTGGAGACTCCTAAAGCCCATGGAATAAACCCCAGAGACATGGGAAACCAGTTTCATCAAACTCTCTGTGTGTTCCATAGAGTCTGGGTGGACCCCTGCTCCCCTTCTCCCCTCCTCCCTCCTCCCTCCTCGCCCATTAACAATGAGGGGATGTGTGAGAAAAGAACCAAGAAGTGTGGTTCTCCCTCCTCTCTCCGTCAGGCCAGGGGTGTAAATTCCACCCCACCCAGGGGCTCAGGATGAAGGGGAGGCTAAGACCTGTGTGCCCCCTCCTCTCCCCAGCAGGAGCCCCAGAAAGTAATGAAGGCCTGGGGCGGCAAGGCGGCTGGGGACCATTGGGGGGGCGGTCGGGGCTGGCGGGTTAGAGGATTCCAGCCTGATGGTGTGGAGAGGGTCTTTCTGTAACTCTCTGCAGGTAGCCAGGAGCACAGCCCTGAGGCAAGGATTCCTGGGCCTGCTCCCCTCATCACCTCTGACGACCGGGGTCTTAATCACACTGTTCACACACTCACACCTCACCCTGCATTTCCTCGCCCTCTCTTACTCTCTCCATTCTGTCTCCCCACAACACTGTCTCCCTTCTGCTCTGTTTCTTTACTCTTTCTTTATCAACCTCTTTCCCCATCCACAGCAGCTAACTTCCTCTAAAATCCTTCTCAGTCTGTCTTGCGCTCTTCTCCCATACTGTAACCAACTATAATATACTGTAACCAACTGTAATATACAGTAACCAACTATAATATACTGTAACCAACTATACTATACTGTAACCAACTACACTTTACAGTAACCAACTATAATATACTGTAACCAACTATACTATACAGTAACCAACTATAATATACTGTAACCACCTATACTATACAGTAACCAACTATAATATAATGTAACCAACTATAATATACTGTAACCAACTATAATATACTGTAACCAACTATACTATACAGTAACCAACTATAATATACAGTAACCAACTATAATATACAGTAACCAACTATAATATAATGTAACCAACTATAATATACAGTAACCAACTATACTATACTGTAACCAACTATAATTCAATGTAACCAACTATAATATACTGTAACCAACTATACTTTACAGTAACCATCTATAATATACTGTAACCAACTATAATATACTGCAACCAACTATAATATACAGTAACCAACTATAATATACTGTAACCAACTATACTATACAGTAACCAACTATAATATACTGTAACCAACTATACTATACTGTAACCAGCTACACTTTACAGTAACCAACTATAATATACTGTAACCAACTATACTATACAGTAACCAACCATAATATACTGTAACCAACTATACTATACAGTAACCAACTATAATATACTGTAACCACCTATACTATACAGTAACCAACTATAATATAATGTAACCAACTATAATATACTGTAACCAACTATAATATACTGTAACCAACTATACTATACAGTAACCAACTATAATATACAGTAACCAACTATAATATACAGTAACCAACTATAATATACAGTAACCAACTATAATATAATGTAACCAACTATAATATACAGTAACCAACTATACTATACTGTAACCAACTATAATTCAATGTAACCAACTATAATATACTGTAACCAACTATACTTTACAGTAACCATCTATAATATACTGTAACCAACTATAATATACTGCAACCAACTATACTATACAGTAACCAACTATAATATACTGTAACCAACTATACTATACTGTAACCAGCTACACTTTACAGTAACCAACTATAATATACTGTAACCAACTATACTATACAGTAACCAACCATAATATACTGTAACCAACTATAATATACAGTAACCAACTATAATATAATGTAACCAACTATAATATACAGTAACCAACTATAATATACAGTAACCAAATATAATATAATATAAATCAAATCAAATCTAATTGTATTTGTCACATACACATGGTTAGCAGATGTTAATGCGAGTGTAGCGAAATGCTTGTGCTTCTAGTTCCGACAATGCAGTAGTATCCAACGAGTAATCTAACCTAACAATTTCACAACAACTACCTTATACACACAAGTGTAAAGGAATGAATAAGAATATGTACATAAAAAAAATATATGAATGAGTGATGGTATAGAACGGCATAGGCAAGATGCAGTGGATGGTATAGAGTACAGTATACATATGAGATGAGTAATGTAGGGTATGTAAACATTATATAAAGTGGCATTGTTTAAAGTGGCTAGTGATACATTACATCAAGATGGCAAGATGCAGTAGATGATATAGAGTACAGCATATACTGTAACCAACTATAATATACTGTAAGCACACATAATAGTCTCCAGGATAGTTGCTGTGAAAAACACAAAGCAAGTTAAATATCTTGCAAACACACACCCAGACACACTGAACATTCAACACCCCCCACACCCCCCCAACCAATGGATCCCCTCTCCGATCCACCTTCCATTATTAATTTGCATTCCTTCCCCCTCTCCCCCCTCCCCTCCTCATCTTGGGGGTCTAACTCACAGCTCTCTCCCGGAGATAGGAGCCCAGCCCCTGGCCACTGCCCCCCCCCCCTCCCAATCCCACTGCAGACAGACATTAGCCTGGACCAAATAAAACCTCATAAAGGCTAATGTTGCGCTAACATGCCACTCGCCAGGGGTGGGCCATGTCAGGTCACGGTTTGGAATATAGCTGGGCGCTAACCAAAGTTAATTACACTCCCACCGGGGCGGTGAGACACACACACACACACATGCACATAAACACACACACGCAGGCATGCATGCACGCACACACTGAAACACACACACACCGGGTGGGGTGATTCCCGTTCCCGGTTTGTTAACTCCCTCCGGGCTATAACGTCTAACGTGGGGACGACCCATGGAGCCACAAAATGACAGGAAGTGGGTTTTAATTTCCTTTATGCCTATCTGATTACCCACAAATCCCTTTGGGCTCCTTCAGACACAGAAAGTCCCCCTATCTGCTCTCTCCGTCTCTCTCAGCCATAGAGGAGAGAACAGATCTCCATAACTCATCTAATATAATTGAGAACAATCTATGTAACTCAGAAGAGAACCCTCTGACTTCTGACACCTGGGTCACTTGGTAACAGCATGAGATTTCCTTCTTAAAATATCTCCACATTGTCTGCTGTAAAAAGGTAGTGTTGCCATTAGTTTAGTTGTTGTACACTAATGGAGGGTTTTCCAGAACCAGGTTATTAAGCTTTACTCCTGGACTAAAGCACTTTTTAGTGAGATTCTCCATTGAAAATTAAGTCCATGATTATAGGCTCATTTGTCTGGGTTTGGGAATCAATCATAACTGGTGGAATGTTGCATATACAGTGATGTGAAATGTATTTGTCCCCTTTCTGATTTTCTCTATTTTTGCATAACTTTGATAATGAATGTTATCAGATCTTCAACCAAAACCTAATATTAGTTAAAGGGAACAAATAACACAAAAATTACATATTTATTTCATAAACAAAGCTTTAAAACATCCAATGACATGGGTCCTAATCACTACATTCCACAGTAAGAACCTCATACCAACAGTCAAGCATGGTGGTGGTAGTGTGATGGTTTCTGGATGCTTTGCTGCCTCAGGACCTGGATGACTTGCCTTAATAGAAGTAACCATGAATTCTGCTCTGTGTCAAAGAATTCTACAGGTGAATATCAGGCCATCCGTCTATGTGCTGAAACTGAAGTACAGCTGGGTCATGCAGCAAGACAATGATCCAAAACACACAATCAAGTCTACATGTAAATGGCTAAAAAGCAACACATTTGAAGTTTTTGACATCAGAGGGGTGAGTGATGGTTTTGAGTGTTGGTGTCTTGAGGAGGGGAGCGACTCTGGCCATCTTGAAGTCAGGGATGAGTTGATGAGGGAAGTGATCGGAAATGAGAGAAGGTCTCCAGAGATGGTCTGGAGAAGGGAGGAGGGGATGGGGTCAAGTCGGCAGGTTGTTGGGCGGCCTGACACTAGTCGCTGGATTTAATCTCTTCTCCTCGCATCCTCATCTGCGCTCAGTGGGTGACTTTGCCGTCTCAGACAGACAGGCAGGTACAGTATTACCGGAGTCTCTCTGTCCCTCAGTTTCTCAGAGACACCACATACATATGGACAGATTAATATCAAAACCTTTTTTTGACTCCTTAGTATCTGGCTGTACATTAGCTGAGAATGTGGTCCGTCTGGTCTGTATCAGGTATCCTATGGGTTTGTGTTGTGTGGTCCATCAACAGGAAGTGAGGTTTAATCAGAGCAGGAAGTAAGTGGGATATGTGCTGTATCCACCATGCTAACACACATTGATCCTCTTGCAGTTTACTTAATTTCTTTGTTTTCCTAAAACTCTGGAGGGAGTAAACAAATCCTTTTAATGTTTCCAGCTGAAAACATGGTATATAATGGAATTAGGCTCATCAGTGTGTGTGTGTGTGTGTGTGAGTAATAAACGCGGTCTCGCTCATTTGTTCCGCTGTGCGGGGTCATGGTGGTAAAGCTCTCTTCCTCTCCGTAGAGTGTGTGTGGTGTCCCACTCCCCGGAGGAAGCATCCATGTGGCCTCCACACCGACCTGACAACCAGGGAACAACCATGGAACCATCTGCCTAGGGACAAGCGAACAGCCACCATGGACTCTCTGTGATGTGTGTGTGCCTGCCTGGTAATATAATGTGTGTGGTAGAGCACATGCTGTGTCCTAAACACACCGTTTAGATGACATCATAGCTCATAGACAGAGAGACTTAATAGCAGGTAATGCACATCAGCTGCATCCCAAATGGCAACCTATTTCCTACATAGTGCATTACTTTTAACCAGAGCCCTATGGTCCCTGGTCAAAAGTAGCACACTATTTAGGGAATAGGGTGCCATTTAGGACGTAAACATCCTCTCTGACCTTCACTTCCCAAATCTGCCCCCCACACATTATAGTATATGACCCTATAAATGACTAATTCTTACAAGAACACATTGACAAACTGAACAGGGAACTAACGTTGGAAAGTTGGAAAGAGAGTTTAACCATGTTTGGACCACCAGACAGAAACAGAACCGTTCAACATAGACTATGTCTGGTCTGGAGGGAAGGACCTCTATTTCAGGTGAGCCCTAAATTCAGCCAGCTGCATACCTTTATAATGAGAGGAATATCCAGCCAGCTATTCCAGCTCCACCACAGAGAATGGAGCTCCCTCTTCCAAGAACAGCTAAGCCCTGTTGTTCTCCTTCTTCCTTCCTAAGCCGTGTTGCAGCCACATTACTGAACTAGAGCAAAGACTCTTCTCTCCTCTCCTTTCCTCTTCTCTACTCTCTCTTCCTCTCTACTGACAATGCGCTGGTTCTCTTTTCCCTGTCTCACCAGGCCAGACTCACTCGAGCAGCGTAAAGCTCCGCTCTGATCACACAATGAACCACCGACAGACAGACTGCCATGGGATTTTGGGACACTGCGGAGCTGGAACATGCGTTGTCCCCGATACGGACTCATCGCTGAGTTTCTGTGAGCGCTGCTCAGGGCGATGGGTGGCATCTCTTCCCCACTTTGTCCTTCGCTGCTTCTAGGGAGAGGTACATAATGGAGTCATCATTTGTCCTGACTTCCTTCTCTCTAAACTCCAGAGAGAAAATTGGAGGACAGTTAACTGACTCAATGGATAACAACTGGAATCATCCACATCAGCCTTATTGAAAAAGGACCAAATATAGAATAAGAGTACAACTAACACATTTAGGAAAAATCACTGATGACAACCATTTGTATCTCTTAAAGCGTGAATGCAGGCTTAGGAACCAGATCATCTCTCTCTCTCTCTCCCTCTCTCCCTCCCTCTCCCTCTCCCTCTCTCCCTCTACCTCTCAGAATTGTCAGTCTGGTTGGCGGACAAGTACCAGAGACCCTTATTGACGTCACAGCATTGGTCTCTAAAGACAGATCCACAGCTGCTAAAGTCAGGTGTTTGTTTTTGTTCAAACCAGGAAGAGGAAGCAGGTATAACTCTGGTTGCGTCCCAAATAGCACCCTATTCACTATATAGTGCACTATTTTTGACCAGAGCCCTGTTGGCCCTGGTTTAAAAGTAGTGCACTGGATAGGGAATATGGTGCCATTTGGGACGCACACAGAGTTATACCTGCGACGCACAATCTGTCTTTGAAAACACTGGGCAAAGCTTCCTGACTGGAGAACCACAGGCCAGACAGACAGCTCAACCTGTCATTCTGTCAAACAACCTTTTCTCACTCTGACTCACTTTATACTCACACAGACATACACACAGATGGATGTTTACATGCTTGCATAGACTACACACACTTGTATACACATGCACACAATTGTACACATATACACACCTTGTTTGGCTCTAAATATGGGACTCACAAAAGTTTTTGTTTTGTTTGTTACGTGCTAATTTGTGCTTTACTAGCTACTATCTGTGTTACTAGCATGAGTAAACACACCCTCATGCTCATGTTCTTATAGGGAACAAACAAACAGTCCTGGCGCTCCTACAAAAACAAACACTCTCCTGGTAAAAAAAGAAATCCCCACAACAACAAAAAATGCTGTTAGACGGTGAAGTCTAATTTTCAACACCTTCCTTATTCCAAAGCCTGTCGGTTTCAAAGTCACTGGAATCTGACCTCATCAACGTCATCCTGGGGGAAAAAAGACAATTACACAGGATATCATCTAAGTGCGAGTAATACATGTAGCATAAAGACCTGGAGAAGAAAGGAATTTGAAGGGCACTCATTGGCTGTAGCTTTGAACAGGACCTTCGGAGCGTTCAGGCCCTCTGATGACAGCCAGATGGCATCGTCTGATAATGGCTGTTCATCATCACCTCCATGAGCGCACACACACACACACACACACACACACACACACACACACACACACACACACACACACACACACACACACACACACACACACACACACACACACACACACACACACACACACACACACACACACACACACACACACACACTCACACTCACACTCACACTCACACACACACTCACACACGCATACATTCAGACACACACATACACGCATGCACAAACAACAATGACGAGACAGCCTACAGGGAGGAGGTGAGGGCCCTGGAGGAGAGGTGCCAGGAAAATAACTTCTCCCTCAATGTCAACAAAACTAAGGAGCTGATCGTGGACTTCAGGAGACAGTAGATGGAGCATGCCTCGGCATACACATCACTGACAATCTGAAACCGTCCACCCACACAAACAGTGTGGTGAAGAAGGTTCAATCTCAGGAGGCTGAAGAAATTTAGATGCACTATTGAACTTGAACTTTTACAGATGCACTATTGAAAGCATCCTGTTGGGCTGCATCACCGCCTGGTACGGAAACTGCACCGCCCGCAACCACAATGCTCTCCAGAGCTATGGATGCAAGGACTGACCAAAATTATTGTTTTAACCATGTTATGAGGCTATACAGTGTTTGTTTACATTTGCAATGTTTACAAACATTGGAGTAAAACACACTTATATTTTGGGTTCCCATGGAGGGTGACAGTTGAACTAAGCTCATTTATGAGTCCAAAAATGGATGTAGCAACAGACTGCCCCTTTAAATCTAACAAAAGTGTGCAAGTTTGAGCATGTGTCCATTAGGCCTAAGGATAAAAAAAATTATCAGCATGAATTAGGTTGAGCAATAAATGCCCCGCTTTTATTCTATAGGCTGGGATCCGCACTATGCAGCTGTTGCAATAGCAGATTTTTCACTGGCTGCCCACTGGTTTCAAAAACAATGATGTATAGGCAGCTTAAAACCTGTTAGGGCTGCAAGCCCGACACCGGTACACCTATGACAACATCCAGCTCAAATGCAGGGCGCGAAATTCAAAATCTATTTTTTTTAAATATTTAACTTTCACACATTAACAAGTCCAATACAGCATTTGAAAGATAAACATCTTGTCAATCCAGCCAACATGTCCGATTTTTTAAATGTTTTACAGAGAAAACACCACATATATTTATGTTAGCTCACCACCAAATAAAAAAGAGGACAGACATTTTTCACAGCACAAGTAGGATGCAAGTAGCATGCACAAGCCAACCTAACTAACCTAGAACCAACCTAAATAACCTAGAAAAAACTACCTCAGATGACAGTCCTATAACATGTTACACAATAAATCTATGTTTTGTTCAAAAAAATTGCATATTTTAGCTATAAATCAGTTTTACATTACTGCTACCATCATAGCTACAGTCAGAAATCGCACGGGAGTAGCCAGAGAAAATAGACACCAACGTCAACTACTTCTAATTACTCATCATAAAACATTTCAGACAAATATATGGTGGATAGCTAATGAAAGACAAATATCTTGTGAATACAGACAATATTTCCGATTGTTGAAGTGTTTTACAGCGAAAACACAATATATCGTTATATTAGCTTACTACAATAGCTAGCACACAGCAACATTGATTTTAGTCAAACGGTAGCGTTAGCACAGTTCGACAGATATATGAAAAAGCATCCCAAATTGGGTCCTTATCTTTGTGGATCTTCCATCAGAATGTTTTCCAAGGGGTCCTTTGTTCAGAAACGTCTTTATTTCGATCCAGAACGAACAATTTCCCTCTTGAATTAGCAAGCACACTGGCAGTGCGACGCTAACCTCTCCATCTTGAAAAAATTCTTGCGTCGCATCACGTCTAAAGTCCAGAAAACATTTCAATAATATAATTAAACTATATTGAAATAACATACTTTAGGATGATATTGTGACATGTATCAAATAAAATCTAAGCCAGAGATCATATTCACCTTTACAGAGTGTTTTCCAGGAGCCGAGTCGAGGGGCTACTTCGCGCCCAGAAAGAAAAATAAACTGCGCAATACTCACTCAAAGAGGCTGTGTTCAAATACAGGACGAGATAATCAACTGATTTCTTCTCTCACTTCCGCATGACACCCAGAGGAAGGCGTATGACGTGTTTCTACAGTCCTAAGTGACATGCCCTTTTATAGACAAGGGCTCGAAGAGCGACATCGATTTTTGGAAATCTCACTTCCGGATAGGAAATGGACTGTAAAAATAGTTCTGTTCCACTTAGAGAAATAATTAAAACGGTTTTTGAAACTAGAGACTGTTTTCTATCCAATAGTAATAACAATATGCATATTGTAAGAGCAAAAATTGATTAAGAGGCCGTTTGAAAATTTGCACATATTTTCCAGTTTTTCAATACGCCCCCTACAGCCATAACAAGTTAAACTTCTTGAATTCAACCATTAGTGGGTTCAAATACACATTTAGATTTGTAAACAGCCATCGACAACAACCACAATCCGTAGAGCTCAAATAGCTAAAAAAGAGAGCAGCAGTGTGATTCACATCAATGCGCTATGAAGATATCAATAATATGTGATATCCGAATCGCCATAGACTACACCACTGCTGTCATCCTTACCTCCAAGCGTTTATTCAAGTTGGATAATCTTTGGATGCCGACAGCAGTCGCACCATTGGAAGACATAGATTGGACTGTAGCCTACAAAAGCCTATTCCTGCTCTTTTCCCGCGATCCATCAAACACATTTGGTGTGTCATCATAGTGGTCTCTGACTTGTGGTCAGACTCTCTCAGGTGGAACAAACTTAAACTAGCACCTTTTTTCCCATGCTGATTTGAATGTCATTGAGAAAACAGAGAAGGGTCAAATATTTTGTTTTGCAAACATCCTTTCTGAATTTAGTTTTTCAAAAGTATCAGTAATCTGATTACAATATTTTTATTACAGTTACCGGTTTTTGTAATCCCTTACATGTAACAGATTACATGTAATCCATTACTCCCCAACCCTGTATGTACAGTATATACATATATATGTTTATACTCCGGACTCCGACATTGCTCGTCCAAATATTTAGATATTTCTTTATTCCATTCTTTTACTTCTAGATATGTGTGTATTGTTGTGAATTGTTAGATACTACAGCACTGTTGGAGCTAGGAACACAAGCATTTCGCTACACCCACAATAACTTCTGCTAAATATGTGTATGCGACCAATATAATTTGATTTGATTTGAAACACACACGCATGGCCAAGCAGGGTGGGACAGCCAGCGGGGGAGTCAAGGAGGAGGGGAGTGAGTATGCACTAACCCCCTTCCCCCCTTCAACACATAGGCTGGATAGAGCGTGACTTCTACTCTGACCGCATCTTTTACTGTCTAACAAACTCCCCCTACCCACCTTATCCCACCTCATCCATAACTCCCCCACCACACTTCACCCCCTTCGCCCCCACTCCTTAAACCCCAACTAACCCACCAACCTTTCCTTCCCAAAATGGTGTAAAACACAGACAAATAGACACAGGGGAGTGAGGCCATAAATAAGGCAAGGATGACAGAAAGACAGAGTGGAGGGGAATAAAGAAAACATACAAAGTCTGTGACCAACAGGGACTCCTCCGCTCACAGCCCTCTCAAACTGCAGGCTGGCTGGGTTTTAGTGTCAGTGTTCAGATGATGAAACACCCTGGGCCAACCAGAGAGGCATCATTTATTACCCCCTGTTGAGAGGAATAGAAAACTTATGTCTGTACTGAACCCAAGCTATCAGGGAGGTAGTCTCTTCCTACGGTCAGATAGGACAGTCAGTTTGAAAGTAAAATCATTGCCTTTGTCGCTCTCTGTATCTGTCTCTGTATCTGTCTCTGGATCTGTCTCTGGATCTGTCTCTGGATCTGTCTCCGGATCTGTCTCCGTATCTGTCTCTGAATCTGTCTCTGTATCTCTCTCCGTATCTGTCTCTGAATCTGTCTCTGTATCTGTCTCTGGATCTGTCTCTGGATCTGTCTCTGTATCTTTCTCTGGATCTGTCTCTGGATCTGTCTCTGTATCTGTCTCTGGATCTGTCTCTGTATCTGTCTCTGGATCTGTCTCTGTATCTGTCTCTGGATCTGTCTCTGTATCTGTCTCTGGATCTGTATCTGGATCTGTCTCTGGATCTGTCTCTGGATCTGTCTCTGTCTCTGGATCTGTCTCTGTATCTGTCTCTGGATCTGTCTCTGGATCTGTCTCTGTATCTTTCTCTGGATCTGTCTCTGTATCTGTATCTGTCTCTGGATCTGTCTCTGGATCTGTCTCTGTCTTTGGATCTGTCTCTGTATCTTTCTCTGGATCTGTCTCTGTATCTGGATCTGTCTCTGGATCTGTCTCTGGATCTGTCTCTGGATCTGTCTCTGTCTCTGGATCTGTCTCTGGATCTGTCTCTGGATCTGTCTCTGTCTCTGGATCTGTCTCCGGATCTGTCTCTGTATCTGTCTCTGTATCTGTCTCTGTATCTTTCTCTGGATCTGTCTCTGTATCTGTCTCTGTATCTTTCTCTGGATCTGTCTCTGTATCTGTCTCTGTATCTGTCTCTGTATCTGTCTCTGGATCTGTCTCTGGATCTCTCTCCGTATCTGTCTCCGGATCTGTCTCTGTATCTGTCTCTGTATCTGTCTCTGTATCTGTCTCTGGATCTGTGTCTGGATCTGTCTCCGGATCTGTCTCTGTATCTGTCTCTGTATCTGTCTCTGTATCTGTCTCTGTCTCTGTATCTTTCTCTGGATCTGTCTCTGGATCTGTCTCTGGATCTGTCTCTGGATCTGTCTCTGGATCTGTCTCCGGATCTGTCTCTGGGTCTGTCTCTGGATCTGGATCTGTCTCTGTATCTGTCTCTGGATCTGTCTCTGGATCTGTCTCCGGATCTGTCTCTGTATCTGTCTCTGTATCTGTCTCTGGATCTGTCTCTGTATCTGTCTCTGTATCTGTCTCTGGATCTGTCTCTGGATCTGTCTCTGGATCTCTCTCCGTATCTGTCTCCGGATCTGTCTCCGTATCTGTCTCCGGATCTGTCTCTGTATCTGTCTCTGTATCTGTCTCTGTATCTGTCTCTGTCTCTGTATCTTTCTCTGGATCTGTCTCTGTCTCTGTATCTGGATCTGTCTCTGGATCTGTCTCTGGATCTGTCTCTGGATCTGTCTCCGGATCTGTCTCTGGGTCTGTCTCTGGATCTGGATCTGTCTCTGTATCTGTCTCTGGATCTGTCTCTGGATCTGTCTCCGGATCTGTCTCCGGATCTGTCTCTGTATCTGTCTCTGGATCTGTCTCTGTATCTGTCTCTGTATCTGTCTCTGTATCTGTCTCTGGATCTGTCTCTGGATCTCTCTCCGTATCTGTCTCCGGATCTGTCTCCGGATCTGTCTCTGTATCTGTCTCTGTATCTGTCTCTGTATCTGTCTCTGTATCTGTCTCTGGATCTGTGTCTGGATCTGTCTCCGGATCTGTCTCTGTATCTGTCTCTGTATCTTTCTCTGGATTTTTCTCTGGATCTCTCTCCGTATCTGTCTCCGGATCTGTCTCTGTATCTGTCTCTGTATCTGTCTCTGTATCTGTCTCTGTCTCTGTATCTTTCTCTGGATCTGTCTCTGGATCTGTATCTGGATCTGTCTCTGGATCTGTCTCTGGATCTGTCTCTGGATCTGTCTCCGGATCTGTCTCTGGGTCTGTCTCTGGATCTGGATCTGTCTCTGGATCTGTCTCTGTATCTGTCTCTGGATCTGTCTCCGGATCTGTCTCTGTATCTGTCTCTGTATCTTTCTCTGGATTTTTCTCTGGATCTCTCTCCGTATCTGTCTCCGGATCTGTCTCTGTATCTGTCTCTGTATCTTTCTCTGGATTTTTCTCTGGATCTCTCTCCGTATCTGTCTCCGGCTCTGTCTCTGTATCTGTCTCTGTATCTGTCTCTGTATCTGTCTCTGTATCTGTCTCTGTATCTTTCTCTGGATCTGTCTCTGTATCTGTCTCTGGATCTGTCTCTGGATCTGTCTCCCGATCTGTCTCCGGATCTGTCTCTGTATCTGTCTCTGTATCTGTCTCTGGATCTGTCTCTGGGTCTGTCTCTGGTTTTGATCAGTAACCATGGTCATAGTTTACCATGGTGTACTGTCGATTTAGGGTCAGATAATACTGCATTTTGCTTTGTGCTTGTGTTACCCAATAAGTAATTTAGTTTTGTTTTGACTGTGTTGTAATTTGGTTTATTCTGATTGATTGGATGTTCTGGTCTTGAGGCTTCAGTGTGTTAGTAGAACAGGTTTGTGAACTCAGCCCCAGGACCAGATGGATGAGGGGACTCTTTTCTTTGCTCATCTTTTGACATTGCAGGGCTTAGTAATGATATGAGCGGGGTCACTGTAATTTAGATGTTTCCAAAACTGAATTGCTCTTTTTTGAGTTTTTATTATTAATGGATATTGGCCTAATTCTGCCCTGCATGCATCGTTTGTAGTTTTCTTCTGGACATGTAGGAAAATCTTACAGAACTCTGAATTCAGGATTTCAATAGGTTGTTAGTCCCATTGGGTGAAATGTTGTTTTGCAAGTTGATCCCACACCTCGCTGCTATAATGTGCAATTGCTTCAATGACACATTCAATTCGTTTTAGCCCAATTTTAATATGTATTTAAATTTGAATTAATTTTTTTAATGGCTTAGAATGTCCTGTGTGCTTTCTCTCTAAGTTAATTCACTGCCTCATTTAGGTTTCCAGTTGAGCTTTACTCTCTCTCTCTCTCTCTCTCTCTCTCTCTCTCTCTCTCTCTCTCTCTCTCTCTCTCTCTCTCTCTCTCTCTCTCTCTCTCTCTCTCTCTCTCTCTCTCTGTCTAACAGGGAGTGGCAATTGAATGCAAGCTTCCCACAAAAATGTATTGTTATAACATTTCTAGCCTGGATCTATCTATGGGTAACAGGGTTGACGTGTTATGCTCAACTCACTGGTGTTTGACACCAGACAACGACCAAAAAGAGTAGAACTAGCTCACCTGCTTTTAGTCTATGATTTGACAATTAGATCTTCAATGTTTCGTTTGAAACAATTAAAACGAGAGTTCAGTTCACGTAACAGGGTTGACCTTAAAACGAGGGACATAATAAATAATAATCTTCAGAAATGACTTTATCAAAGCAGCAAAATAACTAGGTCTTTACAATGATGGTGAAACTTGGAGACGTTCTGGGATTAAGTGGGTTAAAATCTTCCTAGAAGTGACGCAAGCTTGACAGAGGGATACAGTGGTTCTTCCTTTAAAAGTTGTGGCGTACTGCAGCACAGCTTGCAGAGTGCCTCATAATTCTATGGCACGTTATTTAAGTGTCAGCCATTGTTGCCAGAATGACACAATTTACCACAATCTGCCACCATCTACCACAAACGGTTGCGGCATAAGCTCAAAACTTATAAAGGAAGAACCACTGTATGTCAAAATTCTGAATTTTGGCACTGTAGCAAGCCTTTTTTCATATTCAAAATCAGATTTATTGAATTCTCCATGTAGTCTATACTAAAAACCTCTACCGACCCCCCCTCCCGGATCCGGGATCCTCCTCATCAGAAACGCTGACTAGCATAGCCTAGCCTAGCGCCACAGGGAATATCATATAATATAATTTCATGAAATCACAAGTTCAATACAGCAAATGAAAGATAAACATCTTGTGAATCCAGCCAACATGTCCGATTTTTTAAATGTTTTACAGCGAAAACACAACATATATTTATGTTAGCTCACCACCATATCCAAAAAAACACAGCCATTTTTTCACAGCAAAGATAGCTTTCACAAAACCCACAAATAGAGATAAAAATAATCACTAACCTTTGAACAACTTCATCAGATGACAGTCTTATAACATCATGTTATACAATACATTTATGTTTTGTTCGAAAATGTGCATATTTATAGCTACAAATCCTGGTTTTACATTGTGAACATGGCGCCAAAATGCTCCAAATTGTCCGGAGAAGTTTTAGAGAGTCACGTAATCTAACAGAAAAACTCATCATAAACTTTGCTGAAAAATACATGTTGGACATATAATTAAAGATACACTGGTTCTTAATGCAACCGCTGTGTTAGATTTAAAAAAATAACTTTAGTAAAAAGCACAGCATACAATAATCTGAGACAGCGCTCAGCCATTCTCCGCCATGTTGGAGTCAACATATTCAACAAAAATACGAAATAACATCATAAATATTCTCTTACCTTTGATGAACTTTCATCAGAATGCAGTGCCAGGAATCCTTGTTCCACAATAAATCGTTGTTTTGTTTTAGAATGTCCATTTCTTCTGTCGAATTAGCAACTTGGCTAGCATAGTGGAGCTCGCCATGAAAGTTTGACGCATGGAACGAAAAATTCAAAAAGTGATAATAAAAGTCGAATAAACTGGTCAAACTCAGTTGAGAATCCATCTTTAGGATGTTTTTCTCGTATGTATCCAATAACGTCCCAGACGGAGCATTTCTTCGTGTCTACCTAAGGCTTTGCAGACAACGATATGGTGCACCCAGGTGTGCAGCAAAATACTGCCAATATGGCTGACCTGTCACTCCAAAAGCTCTCATTCGGTCCCACCTCAGGCTAGACACCTCATTCAACGTTCTACTGCCTGTTGACATCTAGTGGAAGTTGTATGAAGTGCATACATATCCATAAATACAAGGCAATTGAATAGGCGAAGCCTTTCACAGAGACCCATTTCAGAATTATCACTTCCTGTTTGGGTTCTGTTTTACTCACAGACATAATTCAAACAGTTTTAGAAACTTCAGAGTGTTTTATATCCAATAGTAATAATAATATGCATATCATATGATCTAGAACAGAGTACGAGGCCGTTTAATTTGGGCACTATTTTTTCCCAAAGTGGAAATGGCGCCCCCTATTAAGAAGAAGTTAAAGGGCACTTCCATTTAATATAACAGGCTGTTAAAATTCAATATTGGTGCACAATTTCTACTTACAATGTCAAAGGGCACTAATTTCATGGCACTCATTTTGTGTAAAGTACTTTCTAGGTTCCATCCCAAATGGCAACCTATTCCCTATATAGTGCACTAATTATGAGCCCTGGTCAAAAGTAGTGCACTACAGAGAACAGGGTGCATTTGAAACCTAGTCTAGAACAGAACAGAACAGAGCCCATAACTCTCCATCTCCGTCCATTGTTTTTCACCATATGAAAACAGAGAATGTTTTAGTGCAAACTAAACCCAACCGACACCAAAGTGCTGCCAGTTTTTTGGTGAAAGCAGATACACCTTTGTGTTTTGTTTGGCAGACAACTCAACCCCTGGCTCTATGGCCAAACATGTTCTGTCCCAGCTGAGAGAGAGAGCGAGAGAGCGAGAGAGCGAGAGAGAGAGAGAGAGAGAGAGAGAGAGAGAGAGAAACACACACGCACACGCACACGCACACACACACACGCAGGCATGTGTTTGCATGCACACACTTTTCTCTCTCCAGAGTTCAGAACCCTGGGGAGCCTGGGCACACTGGGCTTCAGACTCACAGAGAAGTCTCCGACTGAGGAGGACAAGAGAAGCAGAGACAGACCGAGGACATCCTTGTCGTTAAGCAGTAAAGTACATGTAATACATGCCACTTAGCAAAGGCTTTTATACAAAACGTGTACATTGTACTAGTTTGAACCCGTGAACCCACAACCTTGGCTGGACCAGCAACTAGACCAGAAACCACCTACCTAAACACACACCCTCAGTACTCCTCGCCCTGATAGACATTTCATGTCATCCCAGCCATGCTCCCAGCAGATGTTGGGCAGGTGTCTCTTTCTTTCCAAGCTGGGCATGAAACCACAAGCACTCTGTGAAATGTGTATGGCTAGCATGAAATTAATGATATATACAAATTACCATGCAGGCGAGAAAGGGGCTGTGGTTTGTTACTCACAGCAGCCCCATGGTCGAGACACACTGAACACTGTAATTATGATGCTCTTCAGAGAGATGCATTCAGAATGTATTCAGACCCCTTCACTTTTCCCACATTTTGTTATGTTACAGCCATATTCTAAAAATGTATTAAATAGTTTTTCCCCCTTAAATTGTCCCCCTTAAATTGTCTTTGTGTTTCTCTGCACCAGCTAGGACTGTATCGGTTTGCCACATTTATTATTTTGTTATTTGTAAGTGTTCACAGTTTTGTAATTAAACATGTTGAGCACTGGCTACGCTGCGTGTTGGTCCGATCCCTGTTACACCCTCTCTTCTCGTGAAGAGAGGGAAGGCTGCCGTTACAACGTCTCATGTCTGAGCCGTTGAATTGCGACTCCACTTTGTCCTTGTACTGCCGTTTTACCTCTGATTGCCTTACGGAGGTAATAGCTGGTCTGTTTGTACACATTCATGTTCCCAGTCACCTTTTATTTTTTTATTTAACCTTTATTTAACCAGGCAAGTCAGTTAAGAACAAATTCTTATTTACAATGACGGCCTAGGGACAGTGTGTTAACTGCCTTGTTCAGGGGCAGAATGACAGATTTTTACCTTGTCAGCTCGGGGATTCGATCTAGCAACCTTTCGGTTACTAGCACAACACTCTAACCACTAGGCTACCTGCCGCCCCGTGTGGTGGTTCGCTCTTTCAGTTTTGCGCGAATGCTGTCATCTATCCACAGTTTTTGATTTGGATAAGTTCTAATCGTCACAGTGGGAACAACATCCTCTATGTACTTCCTGATGAACCCAGTCACCGAGTCAGTGTATACGTCGATACTATTCTCAGAGGCGACCAGGAACATTTCCCAGTCCGCGTGATCATAAAATCTTGAAGTAATTGTTTAGACCAATATTACCACTAATGCTTCCTGTTTAAGTTTCTGCTTATAGGTGGGGAGGAGCAGAATGGAGGTGTGATCTGATTTGCCAAAGGGAGGGCAGGGGAGGTCCTTGTAGCCGTTCCAGAAGGGAGAGTAACAATGATCAAGAATTTGTGATGCGCTTGTAGCACAGGAGATGTGTTCATGGAATTTCGGTAGCTTTTTCCTCAGATTTCCTTTACTAAAGTCCCTAGCTACAATAAATGCAGCCTCAGGATATGCGGTTTCCAGTTTGCACATAGTCCAATGTAGTTTCTTGAGAGCCATTGCGGTGTCGGCTTGGGGGGGTAATGCGGTCGGCATTTGATGGTGAGGTATTCCATATCGGGAGAATAAAACGACTTGAGTTCCTGTACGTTACCACAATCACACCTTGAGTTGTTAATCATGAAACAAACCCCTCTGCCCCTCTGCCCGCGCAATAGACGGATAACCTTGTTGGCTGAATGGACGGGGACAATATATCCGGACAGAGCCATGATTGCGTAAAACAGAGTATGTTACAGCTCAACTACTATATTGTCCAGGGACTGCACTTTAGTGACTAATATACTCGGAAGCGGTGGATGGTATACATGCCGACTAGGGCCTCACTTCTTCTTCGTCTTCTCCGGTGTTGGCATTTTGGTGCAGCCCCGGGATGAATAGAGCTCCCTCGGAAGTTCAAACAAAGGATCCAGGTCAGTGAAGTAAAATTTCTGCTTGAAATTTCTGGTGAGTGACCGCCGATCTAATGTCACAAAGTTATTTTCGGCTCTGGGTTATAATACAAGAAACGTTCTGAGCAAATAATCTAAGAATTTAAAAAACAAAAAAATGTAATTCTGCAAAGTTGGTAAAGAGCTAGAAATAGGGTGACTGTGTCTGTCGGCGCCATCTTGTCATTATCCTCTGTCAGTGAGGTAGTGACCGCATTGTCTGTCTGTCCTATTTGCCTGCATGTCCATCCGCCTTCTTGCCTGTTCATCTGCCTGCCTGTCTCAGGGCAGGGGAGCTGCCGTCTCTTCTCTAGTCTCTCTTCACATCTCTCTCCGCATCGCTGCTGTTTTACGCCACATAGTTGGAGCCTGGAGGAAGAGGCGTATAACTGCCAGACCCAGTCAGGGGCCATTGGACCCTCAGTTTGTTTAGCCATGAGTCATCTTTAAACAGCGCTCAGGTGCTTGCCTTTCTCCTCCTCCCGTGCTTTACCCACACGGCACTGTATGGGATCTCTGCCAATGATGTCATGCGTCTAGGCCTTGTATGCTGAAAAAGCCCCCACCCCCCAAAAATATTTTGTCATTTTTTAAATTTTAAATATGACTTTTTTTCTATGGTAACCAACAAGGGGTTTATGACAAGGTCAGTACACATTCACACACACCTAACTGTGATACTATCTGAAGCCTTGGTGACTATACAGTACAGTTACTGTACATATTGTTCTATTGTTGTGTTAAACATGGTGGCCAGGCTTCATTACTGTATGCGTCTTCATCAGGCAGATTAATGTTCAAATGTTACTGCCAGATACACAGATTCACTCTTACAGTGTCATCTGAGAGTGAGATGGCCCTGACTGTGACCTCAATTGACCTCTCTCGTACAGGAGAATCTTTAGCATTTCACCTGACACTCCAGCCCTTTGTCAAATCCTTATTTCAAATATTTGAAATACTTGATATGGACTTGATTTAGCATACAGACGTCATACTTTTAGAATTATTCCATTGGCTTCATTGTGACTCACTCTGTAAATCAAGGTCACCTAAACTATTTCAAACATTTGAAATATGTATTTGACCAAGTTCTGTATGATATCATCAACAACTATTTAGTGTGTTGTTCCTTTGGCATACTGTAGTTCTAGAGCTTTTAAGATTCTAAAACTAGTTCTAAAGCTCCATGGTTCTATTGCTTCTACTCATTAATCATATCTGGGAACCTTAGTCAGAGTTATGTGTTCTGTCTGTGTTCTGCGGCATGTTAATGAAGTGGGAGAACTATGAGAACATACCAGAACTCTCTAGAACCCTTGAGAACTCTCTACATATCCAGACCTCTGGAGTGTCGGTCGGTCAATTCATGGTCGCCGCTGGTTCTACCTTTCCTCAGGACTCTACTAGGCACGAGGCTAGCTAAGGTTCGGTTTGCTGTTAAAGAAATCCCAGATAGAGCCAACCTCTCTGTTCTTCCCTTAAAAATAGCCTTTAAACAAAAGGTCCTCTTGCCTGGCCAACATCAACATCCAATAAAGCTCAAAGATAAACATGTAGCAGGCTCCGTGGCAGAGTAGATTTCATCCCCTGGGAGCCACAGCCAAGTCTCCTCCATCTGCTCAAACACAAACCTGCTGCCTGGGTTGCATGGGCTTCACAGTGAACTAATCCAGTCTTAAATAAATGGTACCTGGACCTGAGTGTGTGTAAATATGTGCTCCAGGTTGGTGGAAGTCTGTCTGGTCATGTCCAGGGTGAGGGTTGTACCTTTCTAGTTATTGTCTGGTCATGTCCAGGGTGAGGGTTGTACCTTTCTAGTTATTGTCTGGTCATGTCCAGGGTGAGGGTTGTACCTTTCTAGTTATTGTCTGGGGTTGTCCAGGGTTAGGGTTGTACCTTTCTAGTTATTGTCTGGTCATGTCCAGGGTGAGGGTTGTACCTTACTAGTTATTGTCTGGTCATGTCCAGGGTGAGGGTTGTACCTTTCTAGTTATTGTCTGGTCATGTCCAGGGTTAGGGTTGTACCTTACTAGTTATTGTCTGGTCATGTCCAGGGTGAGGGTTGTACCATTCTAGTTATTGTCTGGTCATGTCCAGGGTGAGGGTTGTACCTTTCTAGTTATTGTCTGGTCATGTCCAGGGTGAGGGTTGTACCTTTCTAGTTATTGTCTGGTCATGTCCAGGGTGAGGGTTGTACCTTACTAGTTATTGTCTGGTCATGTCCAGGGTGAGGGTTGTACCTTACTAGTTATTGTCTGGTCATGTCCAGGATGAGGGTTGTACCTTTCTAGTTATTGTCTGGGGTTGTCCAGGGTTAGGGTTGTACCTTTCTAGTTATTGTTTGGTCATGTCCAGGGTGAGGGTTGTACCTTTCTAGTTATTGTCTGGGGTTGTCCAGGGTTAGGGTTGTACCTTCCTAGTTATTGTCTGGTCATGTCCAGGGTGAGGGTTGTACCTTACTAGTTATTGTCTGGTCATGTCCAGGGTGAGGGTTGTACCTTTCTAGTTATTGTCTGGGGTTGTCCAGGGTTAGGGTTGTACCTTCCTAGTTATTGTCTGGGGTTGTACCTTTCTAGTTATTGTCTGGTCATGTCCAGGGTTAGGGTTGTACCTTTCTAGTTATTGTCTGGTCATGTCCAGGGTTAGTGTTGTACCTTTCTAGTTATTGTCTGATCAGGGTTATGGTTGTACCTTTCTAGTTATTGTCTGGTCATGTCCAGGGTTAGGGTTGTACCTTTCTAGTTATTGTCTGGTCATGTCCAGGGTGAGGGTTGTACCTTTCTAGTTATTGTCTGGGGTTGTCCAGGGTGAGGGTTGTACCTTTCTAGTTATTGTCTGGTCATGTCCAGGGTTATGGTTGTACCTTACTAGTTATTGTCTGGTCATGTCCAGGGTTAGGGTTGTACCTTCCTAGTTATTGTCTGGTCATGTCCAGGGTGAGGGTTGTACCTTACTAGTTATTGTCTGGGGTTGTCCAGGGTTAGGGTTGTACCTTTCTAGTTATTGTCTGGGGTTGTCCAGGGTGAGGGTTGTACCTTACTAGTTATTGTCTGGTCATGTCCAGGGTTAGGGTTGTACCTTTCTAGTTATTGTCTGGTCATGTCCAGGGTTAGGGTTGTACCTTTCTAGTTATTGTCTGGGGTTGTCCAGGGTGAGGGTTGTACCTTTCTAGTTATTGTCTGGTCATGTCCAGGGTTAGGGTTGTACCTTACTAGTTATTGTCTGGTCATGTCCAGGGTTAGTGTTGTACCTTACTAGTTATTGTCTGGTCATGTCCAGGGTTAGTGTTGTACCTTACTAGTTATTGTCTGGTCATGTCCAGGGTTAGTGTTGTACTTTTCTAGTTATTGTCTGATCAGGGTTAGGGTTGTACCTTACTAGTTATTGTCTGGTTGTCACGACTTCCGCCGAAGTCGGTTCCTCTCCTTGTTCGGGCGGCGGTCGACGTCACCGGCCTTCTAGCCACCGCCGATCCACTTTTCATTTTCCATTTGTTTTGTCTATGTCTTACACACCTGGTTTCACTCACCTTATTACCTGTTTAGTATTTAACCCTCTGTTCCCCATGTTTGGTTGTGAGTGATTGTTTGTTGTATTTGTGGTCCGTATTGTGGGCTTGGATTTTTCTTGTATTTTGATGACTTTGAGTAAAGTTACCTTTATTTACTCATCTCTGCTGTCCTGCGCCTGACTCCTCTGCACCAGCTACACATAGACCCTTACACTGGTCATGTCCAGGGTTAGGGTTGTACCTTCCTAGTTATTGTCTGATCAGGGTGAGGGTTGTACCTTACTAGTTATTGTCTGGTCATGTCCAGGGTTAGTGTTGTACCTTTCTAGTTATTGTCTGGTCATGTCCAGGGTTAGGGTTGTACCTTACTAGTTATTGTCTGGTCAGGGTTAGTGTTGTACCTTACTAGTTATTGTCTGGTCATGTCCAGGGTTAATGTTGTACCTTTCTAGTTATTGTCTGATCAGGGTTAGTGTTGTACCTTTCTAGTTATAATTTTCTTTGTGTCACTAAAACACAGTTTTAGTTTGCAGTCTGAGTATGTGATTGTATTCATAGCATGTGTTACAAATCTCACCACACTCATTTACAGTTAGGGAGAGACAGATAGTGGGAGGTTTTAAAACGTCACTTTACGATCTCACTTTCATAATGTTTTTGACTTTATAACAAGATCGTACCAAGGAGAATCTTCGTTTTGGAACAGGTTTAGCCAAATGGACGCACAACAGGTGTTTTCTGTCATCACAAATAGAGGAAAACGGTTCCAAGGTAAATATACAAGGTTCATAAAGTAAAGTATCATTTGAAGAGGAAAACATGAGAGGTCCATCTAATAACATATTCAACTCCAGCTACCAGCTGCCAACTGGAACAACAGCACCGTCTAAAACAATTTCATGTGTGTCCTGGAAAAATGTGATAACTTAGGGTTTGGGTTTACTCTGTACTAAACTAATTTCAATGTCACAGGATACAGCATGAGATTTTACATTTGAATTCTGTTTTTATTTTTATTTTTACAGTCCTTTGTTTTCCAAGCTTTTTATGTGTGAATGCTGGGTGTTTGTGTTCAAGAAGCAGTTAGTCTGAAGGCAGGCATCCATGAACATGACGATTGCCAATAACTGACCCTGTATATTATAATGACCCACTGCTGTAAGTGCCACCGCAGCTGCTGAGGTGTATTACAGGTCAGCTGCGTGTGTATGTGTGCGTGTGTGTCTCTGTGTGTGTTTGTGTATATATCTGCATGTGTGTGTGTGCGTGCATATGTGTGCATGCGTTGGTGTGCGCATGTGTGCCTGCATTTGTGTGTGGGCACGTGCGTCTGAGTGTGTGCGTGTGTGTGTGAGTCTGTGTGTGCGTGTTTCCGTGCATTTCACCAATCTGCTACTGACCTGTCGCTCTTTGCCAGCACACATATGTTTGGCTGCTGCCCTCTGAGACAAAGTCTGGAATCTGGTAAGATAAACATAAAGGACAGTGCTACATGCTCAACAACTGTCTTCTGTGGATCTCACAGATAGTATAGGGGAAGGGTATGGGACACAAGTGAGAACTCTACTGTAATTGTTCAGTATTGATTCCCGTTGCCCCTCTCTCCGTGTTAGACACTGAAAAACCACTACACTAAATCCTTAGTTATTGCCTACATGGACACCAACCATGTGGGATATGAGTCAGTGTATTCCCTAGAATATTCTAAATAACAGCATTATTCCATTCACAGTATTATAGTTGGTGCCCTCACTGGGGAGCCCTACACACCTCCAGTGGATCTGTGTGCATCCCAAATGGCAACCTATTCCCTTTATAGTGCACTACTTTTGACCAGAGCCCTATGGTCAACAGTAGTGCACTATATAGGGAACAATATGCCATTTGGGACGCATCCTAACTAACGGGAGATGACATCACAAAGAAGTAGAATTCGATTATACTGTATATGGAAGCAGGCAATGCAAACCTGTGAGCGCAGCGCTGCTGGCCATCTGGACAGGGAGAGGCAGAGGCAGTAGAAATAAAAGGGTCAATTCAATAACATGAATGTGTGTGTGTGCGTGCATGCATATGTGTGTTTATGTGCGTGTATGTGCACGTGCGTGTGTGTACGGCTAGTCCAGAGCGCCCTGATAAGAAGTTAACCTGATGAGGGCCCTGCACGCGGCCAGAGAGTTTGGTTGATAGATGGGCTGGGTGTAGGTATTTCCACAAATGCCACAAATGGAAAAGGTGTGTGTGTGTGTGTGTGTGTGTGTGTGTGTGTGTGTGTGTGTGTGTGTGTGTGTGTGTGTGTGTGTGTGTGTGTGTGTGTGTGTGTGTGTGTGTGTGTGTGTGTGTGTGTGTGTGTGTGTGCGTGTGTGCATGCATATTCGTGTTTGTGTGCGTTTGTAAGGGAAAAAAGAGAAAAGAAGAGAGTGGAGGAGAGAGAGAGAAAGAAAAGGAAAGAGAGAGAGAAAGAGAACGTGGAGGGTGAAGAGAGAGAGATAGAGTCTAGATTGATCTCCACTTCTGACCACAGAAAACAAAAACAGGATGCTCTAGAGTTGCTATGGGTCACTCAGTGTTTTGTCATTGTTTGTTTGTGTCTCCCCTTTCACCCACCCACCCGCCCACTAAACCACTAAAACACCAAAATATGCTTTGCAAGGTAATTCAATAAAGCAGTATGAACATGTTTGTGATATGTTGATAACCACAAAGGGACGTTGACTGATCAGTGGATATGGAACCTAAAAGAAGAAGAGAGAAGAGAAGATGGCGCCAGAGGGTAGAGCTGCCGTCTTATCGGCTCTTAACCAACCATGTTATTTTGTTTGTTTTTTCGCTTTGTTTGCAACCTGTTTTGTACATAATGTTGCTGCTACCGTCTCTTATGACCGAAAAGAGCTTCTGGACATCAAAACTGGGATTACTCACCTCAAATTGGATGAGGAGTTCTTCTTCAATGAGTCGGACGCGAGGGATCTACTACGGACACCTGACAGGCCCAATTCCCTGTGATTCGCTGGAAAAGGAAACGTAGGTTTCGCGGAAAGCGATCCGGATGCCTTGTGAGGATCAGGCAACGAGTGGCTAATCTGCCCTTGCCTTCCGTTCTGCTAGCTAACGTTCAATCGCTGGAAAATAAATGGGACGAACTGAAAGCATGTATATCCTACCAACGGGACATTAAAAACTGTAATATCTTATGTTTCACCGAGTCGTGGCTGAACGACGACATTAAGAACATACAGCTGTCGGGTTATACACTCTATCGGTAGGACAGAACAGCAGCCTCTGGTAAGACACGGGGACGGGGCCTATGCATATTTGTAAACAATAGCTGGTGCACGATATCTAAGGAAGTCTCAGGGTTTTGTTCGCCTGAGGTAGAATATCTCATGATAAGCTGTAGACCACACTATCTACCTAGAGAGTTTTCATCTGTATTTTCTGTAGCTGTCCACATACCACCACAGACCGAGGCTGGCACTAAAACCGCACTCAGTGAGCTGTATTCCGCCACAATGTAACGATTTTCGTCGTCGGATGAAGAGTAGTCATCGGACCAAAGCGCAGCGTGGTAAGTGTTCATGTTAATTTATTAAATCAGAACACTAAACAAAATAACAAAGAGAATGAATGAAACGAAACAGTCCTGTCTGGTACAGACACAAAGACAGAAAACAACTACCCACAAAACACAGGTGGGAAAAGGCTACCTAAGTATGGTTCTCAATCAGAGACAACGATAGACAGCTGCCTCTGATTGAGAACCACACCCGGCCAAACACACCGAAACAGAAAACATAGAACACAAAACATAGAATGCCCACCCCAACTCATGCCCACCCCAACTGACACACAAGCAAACAGGAAAACGTTCATCCAGAGGCGGCGCTCATAGTGGCCGGGGACTTTAATGCAGGGAAACTTAAATCAGTTTTACCTAATTTCTATCAGCATGTTAAATGTGCAACCAGAGGGAAAAAAATTCTAGACCACCATTACTCCACACAGAGACGTGAACAAAGCTCTCCCTCCATTTGGCAAATCTGACCATAACTATATCCTCCTGATTCCTGCTTACAAGCAAAAATTGAGGCAGGAAGCACCAGTGACTCGGTCTATAAAAAAGTGGTCAGATGAAGTAGATGCGAAACTACAGGACTGTTTTGCTAGCACAGACTGGAATATGTTCCGGGATTCTTCTGATGGCATCGAAGAGTACACCACATCAGTCACTGGCTTTATCAATAAGTGCATCGAGGTTTTGATTTGTTTGATAAAGTCCATCATTTATGTCCAAACACCTCCTTTTGTTCGCGCGTTTAGTACACAATCCAAACTGACGACGCGCTGGCAGGTCCAGGCGAAAGTTCAGATGAAAAGTTATATTACAGTTCGTAGAAACATGTCAAACTAAGTATAGAATCAATATTTAGGATGTTTTTATCATAAATCTTCAATAATAATCTTCAGAAATGCAATGGAACGCAAGCTACCTCTCATGTGAATGCGCGTGACCAGCTCGTGGCACTCTGCCAGACCACTGACTCAATCCCCTCTCATTCCCCCCTTCTTTATAGTAGAAGCATCAAACAAGGTTCTAAAGACTGTTGACATCTAGTGGAAGCCTTAGGAAGTGCAATATGACCCCATTTCCACTGTATCTTGGATAGGCAAAAAGTTGAAACACTACAAACCTCAGATTTCTGACTTCCTGTTTTGATTTCAACTCAGGATTTTGCCTGCCAATATGAGTTTTGTTAATCTCACAGACATAATTCAAACAGTTTTAGAAACTTTAGAGTGTTTTCTGTCCAATACTAATAATAATATGCAAATATTAGCAACTATGACTGAGGAGCAGGCCGTTTGATATGGGCACCTTTTAGCCAAGCTACTCAATACTGCCCCTTCAGCCATAAGAAGTTAATGTAACCGCTGTGTCAGATTTCAAAAAGCTTTACGGCAAAAGCACAATATTCAATAATCTGAGAACAGCGTTCAGCCACAAAAGTAAGCCATACAGTTACCCGCCAAATTGTGCAGTCAACAAAACTCATAAAAAGCATCACTTACCTTTGCTGATCTTCATCGGAATGCACTCCCAGGACTCCCACTTCCACAAGAAATGTTCGTTTTGTTCGGTAATGTCCATCATTTATGTCCAAGTAGCTACTTTTGTTAGCGCGTTTAGTACACATTTCCAAACGCTCGTGCAGGTCCAGGCGAACGTCAGACGAAAACTTCAAAAAGTTATATTACAGGTCGAATAAACTTGTCAAACTAAGCATAGAATCAATCTTTAGGATGTTGTTATCATGTGGTGTGGTGCAAGGACAACAACCTCTCCCTCAGCGTGATCAAGACAAAAGAGATGATTGTGGACTACAGGAAAAGGAGGACTGAGCACGCTCCCATTCTCATCGACGGGGCTGTAGAGGAGCAAGTTGAGCTTCAAGTTCCTTGGTGTCCACATCACCGACAAACTAACATTGTCCAAGCAAACCAAGACAGTCGTGAAGAGGGCACGACAAAACCTATTCCCCCTCAAGAGACTGAAAAGATTTGGCATGTGTCCTCAGATCGTCAAAAGGTTTTACAGCTGCACCATCAAAAGCATCCTGATGGGTTGCATCACCGCCTGGTATGGCAACTGCTCGGCATCCGACTGCAAGGCACTACAGAGGGTAGTGCGTACGGCCCAGTACATCACCGGGGCCAAGCTCCCTGCCATCCAGGACCTCTGTGCCAGGCGGTGTCAGAGGAAGGCCCTAAAAATTGTCAAAGACTCCAGCCACCCTAGTGAGAGAGAGATCCAGAGAGAGAGAGAGAACAACAACAACATACCTTAGTGAGAGAGAGAGATCCAGAGAGAGAGAGAGAACAACAACAACATACCTTAGTGAGAGAGAGATCCAGAGAGAGAGAGAGAACAACAACAACATACCTTAGTGAGAGAGAGATCCAGAGAGACAGAGAGAGAACAACAACAACATACCTTAGTGAGAGAGAGATCCAGAGAGAGAGAGAGAGAGAACAACAACAACATACCTTAGTGAGAGAGAGAGAGAGAGAGAGAGAGAGAGAGAGAGAGAGAGAGAGAGAGAGAGAGAGAGAGAGAGAGAGGCCTTCCAATCCAATCCAATAACTCTAATGACTATCTGGTACCGGACTGGTTGTAATCAAAGACACCTGAATCGTGCTCCGTCTAATATCCCTTCAGAAGAGCATGGTAATAATACAAGCTCTGTTATTAGAGGACAACCTCCAAGGAATTTACCATCATCATCCAGGGTCTGCCCAGGGTCACCGGGGTATAAACACTTGTTATTGTTACTCCTCCACAGTCTGATTTAAATCACTTTCTCTTTTTTGCCTTTTTTTTCTTGTTGAAGGAATCAATGTCCTCTGAACCATTCAGAACCCTAATCCTGGCTTGGATCATGAAAGAGACGGCCTTTGATACTAGTAAACCTGTTACAGACATGGTGACGAGTAATTATATAAAAAACATTGTTATTGGGGCTCCCGAGTGGCGCAGCGGTCTAAGGCACTGCATCTCAGTGCTAGAGGCGTCACTACAGACCTTGTTTCGATTCCAGGCTGTTTCACAACCGGCCGTGATTGGGAGTCCCATAGGGCCCAGCGTCATTAGGATTTGGCCTGGGTAGGCCATCATTGTAAATAAGAATTTGTTCTTAACTGACTTTCCTAGTTAAATATATATTTTTTAAATGGTAAAGTAAATCCACTGTGAAGTATTTTGTACGGTTGTACGGTTGTACCATGATCTGATCTCACACAGAGTCAGTGTGTTGCGGGAAGGATCCGAGAGAGAATGAGCCAATAGCTGGGTCTGTTCTAGGTGTGTTTATTTGGGTCTGATCCGCCCCGGAGCGTTTTACTAAGCTCCAGACGAAAGCCAGGTCATTGAGGGCATTGGCTTACACCATTACACCAGCAGCATATGACGTGGTCAAGCAAAGCATCACAAGGCTTTACCTGGCTACGACCCATCCTCTCTATCCTCCTTGGCTTATGGAAAGACAGAGCATTGTGTTCCGTTTCTTTCTAATGCATATCACACCCGTGTGTGACCTAACAGTATGTTGTAACACAGGGAGGTGGGCAGCAGGCCATGGTAATACTGCTGACTCTGTGAAATGGACAAGAAAGCCTAGACCTCTAGTTGTGATTAGCAAGTCCTCAGATCTATTACCTCCCCTCTCTCTTTTTCCCTTTCTCTCCCCCTCTCTCTGTCATTCCCTCCTTCACTATGCAGTCCGTTTGACTGTACTGTAGCTCGCGCTGTGGGCCAGCTGCCTTCCGAACACCATGTCCAATTTAAATTCTTCAGCGTTTTTATTCAGTTATCTAATTGAATCTGCACTGAGTGGGTCTTGGGCACGGGAAGAGTATTGTGGGTGGACAAGCAAAACAAATCGAGACCCCAGAAATGCCAGATTAGAAGCAGACCCTCCATGTGGCTTTTGTATGGAGCAGAGTAGAGTATAGAGGAGGGGGTAAAACATAATACAAAGAGCCACAGATACTTTCTCTCTCTCCCTCTCTGTGTTGTGTGTGTGTTGCTGTGTGAGTGTGTGTTCCGCATCAGTATACATGTCTCTCTTCTCAGCCAAAAGGAACAAACCAGTGACGAGAGTAAAACCGAGCTGAGCAGAGCAGAGAGGTGGGCATTGTTAAAAAAGTACCACAAAGGGTAGGCCTACAAACGCTTCAAGTGCAGACAAAGTGCTGCCTGCTGACTGTGTGTCTGTGCACCTTTTGGATTAAGCCACTTCACCTTGAAGTGCTTCAGCACATATCCAGCTGTGTAAATACTGGATGTGTCAGATGAACGCTAGGACTTAGTTCCCTGCATAAGGGGATCTGCTAAGGAAACAAACAAACAACTGACATTTTAACCTACTATCTGCTGTGATGTGGGGGTGTAATCAGATTAAGTGTGATTTTGGGGTTTTTGTGGTCTTCTTTTTTTCCTCTCAGCCCGTTACCTGTCACTGCACGGGGAAATCTTTCAGAGAAGTCTCAGGGGTCAACTTTGATCTTCGTGCTAAGAGTTCAGAATGATTGACAATCACGTAATAAAGTATCCTATCCTTTATCCAGCAAGTCACTTTTTTTAGAAAGACTTTAAAGCGTCCTATGAAGTTGTTATTTAGGTCAATTATAAGTGTGGGATGTCATTTTGTGGGGTGTGGCTCATCTGTACACCCTATGAGCCGAGCATAGTTACACATCCATAGGGATCTCTGTTATTTCCCTGCCGTTGTCTAATAGACCTAAAGCCTCAGCAAGTCAAATATGACCAAAGACCTCCCTCAAGACTTCCTCAAAATCCCAACCATGACCAATGAGAACAGGGATAGAACTACAGTACATATGAGTCAGCAACTGATGCAATTAGACAAACACAAATACTTCTCCAAACAGTCTCACAAGAGACGAGATCGTATAATCTACATTAAATTAGGAAAAACAGAAAATAAATTAAACCTCTACAGTTCGAACGGGAAATAGGAAAAGACAGAATAGAACAGTCGGTACAGGACCTAAGTAAAACCATTGTGTGCGGATGACTCAACACTATACACGTCAGCTACTACAGCCACTGAAATCACTACAGCACTTAACAAAGAGCTGCAGTTAGTTTCAGAATGGGTGGCAAGGAATAGGTTAGTCCTAAATATTTCAAAAACTAAAAGCATTGTATTTGAGACAAATCATTCACTAAACCCTAAACCTCTATTACATTTTGTAATTAATAACGTGGAAATTGAGCAAGTTGAGGTGACTAAACTGCTTGGCGTAACCCTGGATTGTAAAATGTCATGGTCAAAACATATTGATACAACAGTAGCTAAGATGGGGAGAAGTCTGTGCATAATAAAGCACTGCTCTGTCTTCTTAACAACACTATCAACAAGGCAGGTCCTACAGGCCTGCCTTTTGTCGCACCTGGACTACTGTTCAGTCGTGTGGTCAGGTGTTACAAAGAGGTACTTAGGAAAATGACAATTGGCTCAGAACAGTGCAGCACGGCTGGCCCTTAAATGCACACTGGGTGCTAACATTAATGATATGCATGTCAATCTCTCATGGTTCAAAGTGGAGGAGAGATTGACTTCAATACTTTGTTTTTGTAAGAAGTGTTGACAAGCTGAATGCACCGAGCTGTCTGTTTAAACTACTAGCACACAGCTCGGACACCCATGCATACCCCACAAGACATGCCACCAGAGGTCCCTTCACAATCCCCAAGTCCAGAACAGACTATGGGAGGCACACAATATATAGAACCATGACTACATGTAACTCTATTCCACATCAGGTAATTGAAGCAAGCAATAGAATCAGATTTTAAAAAATGGAACAGCAAGGACTGTGAAGAGACACACACACAGGTACAGACACATGCTAGCACACACACTCTACCCACACGTACATTGTAATATTGTTGTATGGTGGTATTATACATTTTGTATTGTAGATATGTAGTGGTGTAATAATGTTATATGATGTACTGTTTTATCTTTTGTTTAATGAGTAATGTAAGTGCCTTAATGTGTTTGGACCCCAGGAAGAGTAGCTGCTGCCTTGGCTAATGGGAATCCATAGTAAATACAAATAAATACAAATAGAGACTTCACAAGAAATGGAGGCTCTGATACTTTTGGGAATGGAAGGCTGTATGAATCATATCCAGTTGATCAATTCCAGTATTGGCTGTCAAAGTGCTGGTTCCTTTTCAGTTGGTCACTATGGGGAATCAACGATCAATCCTATTCACCTGAAGCAAAGTGAAGTCACGCTCAACGGGCCAATCAATGCCGAGCCTGCCCTCGGAAGCCCTGCCTTCCTGGCTATAATACAGGGGCTGACATACATTTCCTAAATTCTTCGCACTTCTGCTCGCATGAAGGAAGAACGTGTCACGCAATTAACAACTTTTTAAGAACAAGAAGGCTACGAGATTCAGCTCTAACTTAGGTTTCTGTTAGTGGGGAGAGAGTACTCGTCCCCCTAGATGTTGTGAGTTTTGGGTCTTGGTATCAGTTTTTGTGTTTGCTAAAAGCGAACTACTTTCTGCTCTGCTTGTGTAGCCAGTGCTCCCTTACTTGAGTAAGATGGTCAGTGGTAAGAGTAAGTTCAAAAAGGCTAACCTGCCGAGTTTGAACTGGAGTTGATAAGGGTGTCATCCCAGCCAGTTTCTCTGGCAGTGTTCGGAGTCTGGATTCCAGGGATGACATGACTTGGTTGGCTCTGGTGGGTTTTCAGAGTGTGAATCAGATGACATCCGTCTGTGGGAGTCTGAAGCCCCGGCTTTGGATTTGGTGGGGGAGAGTGAACCATTCGTGTTAATGCGCCTTTGATGGAGCTGTGTCGTAGGGCGTCAGATCACCTGGGGGTGGATTGACTGTCTTCTCCCCCGCAGCAGAATTCCTCCAGGTTTGGGGGAAGGTTTTTACCTTCTGTCGCTGCAGCAGTGGAGCACCGCTTACCCCTGCTTTAAAGATTTTGCAGATGAGCTAAAGGCAACCTGGGATTCCCCTCATTCAGCCAGGCTGGTGCTACCAGGTTATGATGAGTTCATGAATGTAAAGGGTATGGAGGAGGTGGGCTTCGTAAGCACACTGCCTATGGATGGCGAGCTATGTAGCTCCAGAGGCTATCGAGTGGGTTAATCCTAGCACAGTGCTTCTGAGTAAACAGTGCTGGTTCTCAGCGTATCAGCTGGACGAAGTGTATCAGGCTGATGGTGAGCCGGCCTGGTCGTTGAATGTGGTCACCATGCTGCAGATGTATCATATAGATGTAGATGTATCACCTCTGGTTGACGCTGTCCCGGATTCCTGAGAGGCACAAGCAGATGTATTTGGATGAGCCAATTTCGCCAACAAGGGCAACAGTGCTCTCAAGTGGCTTGGTCAATGGGGGAAAGTTACTGGTTGCTGAAGTCCCCGAACCCAATGTGTGCCAGGTATCAGAACAGAGGTACCACAAAATAACATAGTTTTTCTACCCAAGGTTCCTCTTTGTTCAGGAGTATCGAGAGTACAGTATCATCTAGGTCTGGGTATAATAAACACAGTTCCTTCTCCACATTCAGACACACGGTTGTCAAGAGTGGTGGAAATGAAAACAAGAAAGACACATTTTTTTTATCCCAGTCCTCAGGGTAGGACATAATGTATGGGAGACTGGCAGAATGCTCCGTCCAGTAGTGGGCATGCGCAGTTTTCCCATCAGTGATGAGGACGGTGACGTGGGATTTATGGTTTACAGTTCGCTGTGCGTCCTCCTCCTTTTCGTGGCATCATTACGTCAGTGGTCCCTGAGGTCCTAGCACCTCTTGAGAGATAATATTTCCTCTTTCCTTCAAAAGCAGGATATGCGGGTGGTTCCCGTGTCAGAAGTACAGAGTGTTTGTGACAGCCGGTACTTCTTCATTCCCAAGAGAGATGAAACGTTGCGTCCCATCCTGGACTTGTGTTTAAAACAAGCAGCTCAAGGTTTGCAAGTTCAAAATGTTCACACTTCGCCGGCTATTGCACTCGGTTCGTCCCAGTGACTGTTTCATGCATATTTTCATGTGGCTATACATCCTCCCCACAGAAGGTTTCTGAGGCTACATTTCATGGATGTGGGCTATTGCCCGCACCATTTCTATGGTGGTGGAGGTGGCTTTGGCACCGCTGCGGTGCCAAGGGATCAGAATATTGGCCTATCTGGATGATTGGTTGGTCGTAGCGAGGGAACAGGTGGAGCTCCACACTGCCACGCTGGTTTCCCATATTCAGTCTCTGGGGTTCATAATGAATCACAAGAAAAGTCATATGACTCCGGCTCAGCGCATTCAGTTTTTGGGTGTCGTTCTAGACTCAGTTATAAATCATGCGTTTTTGTCCCAACAGAGGAGGGTTGCATTCCGGCTCTGTCTGGCACGGCTTCAACTGGGGCACTCTGTGCCTTTTCACTTGTGCCTGCGGCTATTGGGTCTGATGGCCTTTATGATAGCTGTGGTGCCTCTGCACATTTTGTTGATGCATCTGTTTCTGCTCTGGGTGATTGCTACACGTCTGGAAGCATCTTGCCACTGCCATCGGTTGCTCAAGGTATCCCCGTCGTGCCTAAGGGCATTGACTCCTTGGAGGGACCCGCGACTGCTGTTGCAGGGGGTTCTCATGGCCAGGGTAGTGTCCCGTAGGGTAATTATGACAGATGCATTCTTACTGGGATAGGGAGCGCTGTGATTTGGTCAACAGTGCAAATGGCATTGCATATCAATTACCTAGAGCTACTGACTGTTTTGCTAGTGCTGCAGTGTTTCCTTCCGATGTTGGAGGTGATAAGGTCCGTCAACAGGACGGCGGTGGGGTACATCAACAGGGGTACATCAACCGTTATTTGCTCATAAGGACCAGTGTGCATTTCCTGACGCTCAGGGCGATGTATCTTCCCGGATCTGTCCACATAGGTGCGGATCTACTTTCCATTGGGGATCCTATCTCTACGGAGTGGAGACTGCACCCCTCGGTGGTTGCCCAGATACTGTATGGGACCGGTTCAGCAGGGACGACATAGAGCTTTACGCATCGCGCATTGTTGACTCTTTTTCTCAATGAGGGATCTGGGCATTTCGTTGGGACGGATGCTTTGGATTATCAGTGGCCTTGGACCCTGCTCTATGCGTTTCCTCCGGTGGACCTGATTCAGACCACCGTGGAGAGGGTCCGTCAGAAGGGTCTGTTGTTATAAGACTATGGCACAAACCTAGGACCTGGCTTTGGTCCTGGATGCTCTGTGAGCCTCCATTTAATCTACTGGAGTCTGTGTACCTGAAGGTCCTTTCTTACAAGACTGCCCTGCTCATGGCCTTGGCATCGCCCAAGCGCATTGGGGATCTCCACGTACTATCAATACACCCTTCCTGTTTGGAGTTCGCGCCTGGCGACTGTATTGTATGTCCCCATAGTATGTTATACAGAGTGACCAACTGAAAAGGAACGTACAGATATGAATATACATGTACAGTTGAAGTCGGAAGTTTACATACACCTTAGCCAAATACATTTAAACTCAGTTTTTCACAATTCTTGACATTTAATCCAAGTAAAAATTCCCTGTCTTAGGTCAGTTAGGATCACCATTTTATTTTAAGAATGTGAAATGTCAGGTAGCCTTCCACAAGTTTCCCACAATAAGTTGGGTGAATCTTGGCCCATTCGTCCTGACAGAGCTGGTGTAACTGAGTCAGGTCTGTAAGACTCCTTGCTGGCGCGCACATGCTTTTTCAGTTCTTCCCACACATTTTCTATGGGATTGAGGTCAGGGCTTTGTGATGGCCACTCCAATACCTTGACTTTGTTGTCCTTAAGCCATTTTGCCACAACTTTGGAAGTATACTTGGGGTCATTGTCCATTTGGAAGACCCATTTGCGACCAAGCTTCAACTTCCTGACTGATGTCTTGAGATGTTGCTTCAATATATGCATATACATTTCCTCCCTCATGATGCCATCTATTTTGTGAGGTGCACCAGTCCCTCCTGCAGCAAAGCACCCCCACAACATGATGCTGCCACCCCGTGCTTCATGGTTGGGATGGTGTTCTTCGGCTTGCAAGCCTCCACATTTTTCCTCCAAACATAACGATGGTTATTATGGCCAAACAGTTCTATTTTTGTTTCATCAGACCAGAGGACATTTCTCCAAAAAGTACGATCTTTGTCCCCATGTGCAGTGGCAAACCGTAGTCTGGCTTTTTTATAGCGGTTTGGAGCAGTGGCTTCTTCCTTGCTGAGCGGCCTTTCAGGTTATGTCAATATAGGACTCGTTTTACTGTGGATCTAGATACTTTTGTACCTGTTTCCTCCAGCATCTTCACAAGATCCTTTGCTGTTGTTCTGGGATTGATTTGCACTTTTCGCACCAAGGTACGTTCATCTCTAGGAGAAAGAACCTGTCTCCTTCCTGAGCGTGGTCCCATGGTGTTTATACTTGCGTACTACTGTTTGTACAGATGAACGTGGTACCTTCAGGCATTTGGAAATTGGTCCCAAGGATGAACCAGACTTGTAGGGGTCTACAATTTTTTTTCTGAGGTCTTGGCTGATTTCTTTTGATGTTTAAAGGCACAGTCAACTTAGTGTATGTAAACTTCTGACCCACTGGAATTGTGATACAGTGAATTATAAGTGAAATAATCTGTTTGTAAACAATTTTTGGAAAAATGTATTGTGTCATGCACAAAGTAGATGTCCTAACCGACTTGCCAAAACTATAGTTTGTTAACAAGACATTTGTGGAGTGGTTGAAAAACGAGTTTTAATGACTCCAACCTAAGTGTATGTAAACTTCCGACTTCAACTGTAACTACTGCTCCTTGAAGGAGGGAATGAGGTAGAATTGAGG
Source organism: Salvelinus alpinus (assembly GCF_045679555.1). Classification (NCBI taxonomy): domain Eukaryota; kingdom Metazoa; phylum Chordata; class Actinopteri; order Salmoniformes; family Salmonidae; genus Salvelinus; species Salvelinus alpinus. The sequence continues at coordinate 6,991,893 of NC_092120.1, read as the reverse complement.
AAATGTATGCGAGTATTATAGCCAGGAAGGCTGTGCTTCCGACGGCAGTCTCGGCGTCCATTGGCCCGTTGGGCATGATTTCAGTTTGCTTCATGTGAATACGATTGGTCATTGACTCCCCATAGTATGCTACACCTCCTTCCATCTTTCAGGGAACAGTAGTTATATTCATAATTGTATGTTTGCAGAGAGTTGAGTGACGTGTCTCCAGACCTGACTGAGCTAAGATACATCACGAAGACGAATGGCTAAAATCACTGCGGCTGCAGTGTGTTAGCAATCGCCTGCTGGGTTTTGATGAACATTTCAACATGTAGAATTGTCGGGAAATTAACAGAAAATTACGTCTGCTATTGTGTACAGAGGTGATAGGACGGCCACTCTCTGTTTTTGACTGTTCGTCTTGGTGTGTTTGAGCTCTATGTGTGGTGGTGCCCACCCGGTCCAACTTGATTCAATGTGAGTGGGAATATGGAAATATGACGTGTGAAGGAGTTATAGTAAGCACCCACTGACTGCCACGTTCTGTTCTTTCCATTAGGACTCCTCCGTACTGAATGACCTCCTGGTGTAGAGAGATTCACTGGACAGGCAGGCAGGTGGTAGGTGGGGTGGCAGGATACTCAGAGTACATCTATCATACCGTCACTCTCTGATGATGTCACCATCTCACACCTGAAAAGAGCCAGGGATTGTGTGTAAGAGAAAGAGAGAGAGAAAGAATGAGAAAGAGGGGGAGAAAGAGAGAGAGAGACAGAGAGAGAGAGAAAGAGAAAGAAAGAAAGAAAGAAAGAAAGAAAGAAAGAAAGAAAGAAAGAAAGAAAGAAAGAGCTGTTGAAGCCAACTACTGCCCTATTTTCCCCTCATCATGCCTGTGATTCAAACTGGCATGCCTCTTAGTCCCTTCAGAGGTGGAAGAACCAGGACCGGTTAAGTTCCGTTAGCTCACTGCTCTGTGACTCAAACTTCCCCTTACAGCAGAATTATGATTTTTAACTAATATAATAATATTAGGCCTCCCGATGGGATGGTAAAAGAAAGCAGTAAAAAACGAAGGTGGCAGATTTTTCTCTTTTTGACGGATGTCTTTGGCGATCTCTGTGCCTGTGTTCCTAGCCTGCTCCTTCTTAGGCAGCTGGTCACTTCTCAATTCTCTCTTACACACTTTTTGTCACACCCTGATCTGTTTCACCTGTCCTTGTGCTTGTCTCCACCCCCCTCCACTGATTTTCCCCAGTCTCTCTTTTTCCTCACCCTCCTGTTTTTGACCCTTGCCTGTCCTGACTCTGAGCCTGCCTGTCGTCCTGTGCCTTTGCCCCTACTCTGGATTACCAACCTCTGCCTGATCCTGAGCCTGCCTGCCGTCCTGTACCTCGGCCCCACTACTCTGGATTTTCGACCCCTGCCTGCCTTGACCTGTCATTTGCCTGCCCCTGTTGTTGCAATAAACATTGTTACTTCAACACAGTCTGCACTTGGTCTTACCTGAAACCTGATAGTACGAACTGGCCATGACTGACCCAGCAGACTTGGACCAGCTCCGCAACACCATCTCCTCCCAAGGAGCCCTCTTTGGTAGACATGGGGAGTTGCTTCGTGGTCTGATGGAAGGGTTCCAGGACGTGGCCGAACATCACGACCTAGCAATGACGCTTTGCGGGAGCAATTCCGTGGGTTGCCTACTAGGCAGTCTACGTCGTCACCCCGGAGTGCTACGATGGAGATTCCCGAACCTGCCGGGCCTTTCTCTCCCAGTGCTCCCTCGTTTTCCAGCTGCAGCCTTCTTCGTTCCCCTCAGACTGCTCGACAATAGCGTACATTATTTCGCTGATGTCAGGGAGGGCACTCGCCTGGGCCATGGCGGTGTGGGAGCAACAATCCGCCGTCTGCCTCAGTCTGGAGGTATTCATGGTGGAGGTGAGAAAAGTTTTCGAGCCTCCGGTGTCTGGGAGAGAGGCTGCCCAGAAGTTACTCCAGCTTCGTCAGGACTCCCTTAGTGTGGCAGACTATTCGGTGGATTTCTGCACGCTAGCAGCGGAGGGTGCCAGGAACCCAGAAGCGCTGTTCAACACGTTCCTGCACGGATTATCGGAGGAAGTAAACTACCGATGGATCTCGACTCATCGCTTTCACCATCCGGATCGATAGGCCAGGTCGGGTTTGCCTGCCCCTGTTGTTGCAATAAACATTGTTACTTCAACAGTCTGCACTTGGGTCTTAGCTGATACTTTCTCTCTCCCTCTCTGTCTATCCCTGTCTCTCTCTCCATCCTGCGACATACCGTATCTCGCCTCTCTGTTCCACTGCAACCATATTTCACACAGAGGTACATCCACTTCATTCTACTAAAGAAAACACACAGATGGATGAGCTGCTCAAAGATAGAGATGTGAACTCATATTATGAGTCTCTTTATTGCGCTGCTGAATCTGACGATGGGGGTCATCATCAGAACATGACTGATGGAATTCATAGAAGGCATTCTACAAACATTCAGTTCCTCCCGCATCTCCCCTGGCTCTCATTAGAAATGAGAAACTGGTTCAGTGCTGCACCATTTCATCTACGTTGCCTTTTGATAAGATACATCTCTCCCCTAAAACTAATGTAGCTGCATATCCCCTAAACAGTTACAGGACAGATAAGGGATGTGATTTGTGTGTTGGAGAGAGAGCTGCATGAGGGAGATCAGTCAGTTTGTGACTTTGTAGATTCAGTACCATCGCCCTCTACTGGACATCTGATCTAGGATCAGTTTAGCCTTCTACTGTAAATCACAATGAATAAGTTAACCTGGATCATTCCTCCAGACCTGCCTGCCTCTACCTCCCCACAGGTGAACAAACCCCACCCTCTAAAGCTGCCTCGGCTGCACAAACAATCGTGATGATGAGAGGTGAGGTGGATAGTTAGCAAAGTAAGAAAAATAAAATACGTAGGAACAAATTGTGATACTTAAAGACAGAGAGAAAGGAGAGGTCTGGAAAAAATAACATTCTTGTTTTTTTTGGAATGTGTTATTAAAGAGGTGCTGGCTGGTTGCCCCTCCATGGTGAGGTCCAGGAGGCAGAGGTGTATACGTAGAGCAACAGAGGCCATGTTAGGTCTGAGGCCATGGGGGATCAATCATTCCCTGACTGGCCAATTAGCTTTGACAGTGGGATTAGGGTGGGATGACTCCCTGGTCATGTTGTCTGATACTGTTTCCCTGTGAACGGAGAGACATGGGATGCATCCCAAATGGCACCATATTCCCTATGTAGAGCACTACTTTTGACCAGGACCCAGAAGTTCAAGGTCTGTGAACTATTTGAACTATGATAGACCTCAGTATGGAACATTTTCTAAAAGGAAAAGAAAAGAAGAAGTTGTTGAACCCCGCAGGTAGAGCAGCCTCAGGAGAGGCACAATAACCATTTAGTTATAGGAGTTTTGAATGACAAATATCTGACAAATTTTTAAAGAGGCTGGCCATCCAATACTTGCCTGTTCAACAGGAGAGTGAATTAATGTCTGACTGAACTCCCCTGTTTGAGAGCTGACTTGGTGAGGCATCCTAGAGATAATGACACCAGTGTTGTCAATGGCTCTCTGCCAAATATTTTGTTTTTCATCCGAGGAGAGGGAGAAGACACTTTGTACGGTTACTCAACCGTGTGTCAGAGTATAATGTATTACCCAAGCTGAGTGGCACAAATGGTTTATTAACAGGTATTAAGTAATAGGGGAAATCCAAATACATGAGGGTGGGTGAAGATCATTGCTGTAGACATCCTGAACTGATACTGCCCAACAGAAGGCTAGTGTCCACAGCACACTACACACACATTCTTCAGGCATGAAATACCCCTACAGGTTTAGAATAGAGCAATATTAGGGCTTGATTCAATCTGGAGCGCAAGATCCACATTATAGCGCAATTGAAATGTAAAAGTAATTTCAGATTTGAGCCGTGATATGCAACGTTTACTGTGAATGCAGTCACCGCGAATGCAGGAACATTGCCTTTCCATTTCAATCGCACTATAGCGCAGATCTTCCACGCTAGGGATTACATCTAGGCCTTAGTGAATAAGAGTTAATTACTTCAACCCATCAATCCCCATTTCTGATTTAGCTCCCATTTCCTTATTCCCTATCACTTCATTTAGAAGTGTATTATTCCTCGCTCATTAATTTCAATGCAAACATACACTATTTGTAACATTTCAATGCAAACATATTTCTCTCTCTCTCTGTTTCTCTTGCCTTGGGAGCTTGCACCGAAATACCTTTAGTTTTAATCAAATAAGCCTCCCGTTGTCATGAAATAAACTCTGTGCGTTAACTTAAAACATGTCTGGATCTCTGCTCAGTGTTAACGTGACTGATTTGGCGTCGGAACCGGGACCGTTCGGCCCGATGTTTAAATCTTCAGAGGCTAAAAAACACATTCAGCTCCATATCAAGGTGACTGGCTTCCCGGGCCCAAACTGGGCCAAGACCGAGATAGAGCCAGGGTAGGAGTGGAGGCCAAGCTAGAACAGCCCGGGTCAGAGACTCCGACTGATAGACAAGAATAGGAGAAAGCATATGGAAGCAATCGGGTTATCAAGAGCAATATAAAGAACTGTAAATACAGTTTAAAAACCTGTTGGATTTTGTATCCGCGGATTACTTCATGGCTATTATGCAACAACAAAAAATCACACAGAATTGTTAGCATTTTTTTTAGATAGATAATGTATTCATTAGCTTGTCAAACAATTAAAATGTGTCACAATGTAAATGAGGGTGATTTACAGTGTTAAACTGTAACTCATGCATGTCGGTGACTCTTTTAAACCTTGACAGGTACAACAGCATCTCAACAGATAAGACAAACATAAAAACCACCAGGAACTATAAACACCAGGCCAGAAGGATGGCTAGAGAGTACAGAACTGGGGCACACACTTGGGTGTGAGTGTACAGTAGGCCTAAGCATCAAACCAGGGCCATACTCGACAGGAGACCATGTTTGGTCCACACATACAGTCATTCATCTCTTACTCTGATTAAACAAAGCCCAACCAGGGGGGACATTCCTAACGCTATGGAATGATTTTCCCGGGAATCTATCGTAATCAGTGCGCTAGGTCAGACACACAAGGGGCTATTTCTCATCCCCTGACAGAAGAAAAGCATGTCCAACGGTGTGAAAAGCACTCACTGGTGTGGCTAGAAACGTTACAGCTCACGGAGCTGCTTACAACAAGCCATGGGAGTTCGACAGAAGAAATATTTGAAATGCTAACAGGAGATTGGACATGAAAAATGTTTATTTCTCCCATTACTCTGGGCTTGACAGCTTTCTAATGAGTGTATTGATTGCAGAAACACATGCTGAAGAAGCAATGCACCGCCCATTGTCACGATCGTTGTATGGTGGAAGAGAGGACCAAGGCGCAGCGGGATAACAATACATCTTCTATTTATTATAACGAAGACGAAGAACACTTAAACAAACTATACAAAAACAACAAACGAACGTGAAGCTATAATTACAATAAGTGCAGACACAGGCAACTTACATATAGACAATCACCCACGAACTACCTAATGAATATGGCTGCCTAAATATGGTTCCCAATCAGAGACAACGATAGACAGCTGTCTCTAATTGAGAACCAATCTAGGCAACCATAGACATACATACACCTAGACTAGACACTGCCCCATAAACATACACAACCCCTAGACAATACAAAACACATACATCCCCCATGTCACACCCTGACCTAACTAAAATAATAAAGAAAACAAAGATAACTAAGGCCAGGGCGTGACACCCATGATTAAATTAATTTGCACTTGGAAACCCAATCCAGCCAATCACTGAAGGGGTGCCCCTAAAGAGGAATGCAACGCAATGCTGCTGTCCAACCCAGAACATTCTTGGGTCTTGAGCTCAGACAAGCAGCATTATACAGAGAGACAGCGAGAAAAAGAGATGGAGGAGGAGGACCGTATGTTTCCCAAACGTGTTTTTGTAGCAGTAAAGAAACTAAAACACCAGAGCAGTTTTTAATCAGAGCTTCAACATTGTGATCCGACATGTTACCTACACAAACATGAATCAACTTCAATCTGAGAAAACTAGTCACATGCAACAAAGAGTCAATGGTTGAGTCCGAAATGACACCCTATTCCCTATATAGTGCACTACTTTTGACCAGAGCCCCATGGGGAATAGGGTGCCATTTGGGACGCATCCCAATGACTGAACCTGAACCACCCATGGTCTTCAGACAGAGAGGTAGCTAACTTCATAGCCGTGTTATTCAGGACAAGCCCAGTGATATGGCCCTGTGTTATGGAGCCACTCTCCAGGGAAGGATCACCAGAGCTATATCCATGAAGAAGCCTTAATGATGAAGCCCTAGGAAATGCACAGGACTGGGAGGCTAATGGGGGGGGGGTCTGGTGGAGACTATAAATCCAGGTCTCTGGTGTGTTAACCCCCCCCCCCCCCTCCCACACACACACAGACCCCCCTACGAGCTAGCTGTGCCATTCCTCGCCTGCACCCTGGATTACACCAGGAAATTGTCTTGTTTTCAGCGACTCATCCGTCTTATTGCAGCCTGTCACGAGATTCTGCAGCGCAGGGGGTCTGCAGACTGACTCTGCACCAGCGGTCTCTGAGTGCACCTCTACCTACCAGCACCGACTATGAGTTAATTTACATGTAGGCCAACAGCACGACGGTACTGTATGTCATGCTGCAACTCTATTTACACACCCTTCCTAAAGTCTAGGTATTACCTCGGGGAACTAACAAAGGTCAGGCAAGGTTGCTCATCATGAAACCATGATCCCGAACGACCTCCGCTACCCCAGAAAACAGCTCAGCTCTTCAGTGATGTAGCCTCTATGTCCTCAGTACTCTAAATACTGCATGGAGCCGGTGGCATCCTGTTCCTGCTCTCCTCTCTGTCCACACAGGCCTTGTTCACGCTCTTGACTGCTGAGTTAATTTGGCTCTGGATGGAGTTTGATTTCAGCTCTTAGTCAAGTAGGGGCAATGGGCCTGAATAGTAATATCATTCTACCTCTTATTCAGGGTCCAGCTTGCTGTTTCAAACTGCATAATAATATCCACCCACCCCCCTTAACCAGAAAGAGGCACATAGCCCAGATACACAAGTACGTGCACAAGTATATACACACACGCACACGCAAACGCAAACGCACACATACACTGCAAGTGTCCAGAGCACTTCGGAACCCCATCCAAAAGGTTTTCCAAACAACACTAATGATTTCAACAGAAAAAAATCTAGCAGCTTTTCTTTTGCATCTGCATGATAGCCATTTAGGTGCAATTTAAATCTATGAATACCTCATTATCATAATTGGAGGTCAGCGCCGGGGCGTCTCCAACAGCTGGTCCTATAGCAGAACAGTGTATTCAATGGAAGGAAAGCTGAGAGGCACGGTCGGTCTTCCATCATACCAGAGCTTTTGCCAAAACCTAACAACCCGACTGAACTGATTAAAGGAGAGGTCCCTGTTCACCCTCTCTCTCTGTCTGTCTGTCTCTCTCTCTCTCTCCCTCTCTCTCGCTCTCTCTCTCTCAGACATTATCAGAGCATGGAAACTTCAGAGCAGTAAAGCAGGAAAAATGGCAAGTGGCATTATGGAAAGAAGAAACTTCACTTTTCCCCAAATTCTGTTGTGTCCTGAACTTAAAGAATGCAGAAGTGGTGTGAGCCATGGTCCTCATCCCTCACCTGTACAATAGAGGAAACAGAACCAGTATCCCTGGAGCAACAGTACCAGCCATCCTCAATGAAGAACAACAAGGGAACAAATGGCTGCCTGTAAGCAATTACACAAATATGAAACACTAAACAAACAGAGCGGATTTAGTAAACTCTCATTAACCTGAGAGAGAGAGAGAGAGAGAGAGAGAGAGAGAGAGAGAGAGAGAGAGAGAGAGAGAGAGAGAGAGAGAGAGAGAGAGAGAGAGAGAGAGAGAGAGAGAGAGAGAGAGAGAGAGAGAGAGAGAGAGAGAGAGAGAGATTATCAAAATCCAGAAAAGAGCCGTTAAATTCTACAACCACCTAAAAGGAAGCGATTCCCAAACCTTCCATAACAAAGCCATCACCTACAGAGAGATGAACCTGGAGAAGAGTCCCCTAAGCAAGCTGGTCCTAGGGCTCTGTTCACAAACACAAACACACCCCACAGAGCCCCAGGACAACAGCACAATTAGACCCAACCAAATCATGAGAAAACAAAAAGATAATTACTTGACACATTGGAAAGAATTAACAAAAAAACAGAGCAAACTAGAATGCTATTTGGCCCTAAACAGAGAGTACACAGTGGCAGAATACCTGACCACTGTGACTGACCCAAACTTAAGGAAAGCTTTGACTATGTACAGACTCAGTGAGCATAGCCTTGCTATTGAGAAAGGCCGCCGTAGGCAGACATGGCTCTCAAGAGAAGACAGGCTATGTGCACACTGCCCACAAAATGAGGTGGAAACTGAGCTGCACTTCCTAACCTCCTGCCCAATGTATGACCATATTAGAGAGACATATTTCCCTCAGATTACACAGATCCACAAAGAATTCGAAAACAAATCCAATTTTGATAAACTCCCATATCTACTGGGTGAAATTCCACAGTGTGCCATCACAGCAGCAAGATTTGTGACCTGTTGCCACAAGAAAAGGGCAACCAGTGAAGAACAAACACCACTGTAAATACAACCCATATTTATGTTTATTTATTTTAACTTGTGTGCTTTAACCATTTGTACATTGTTACAACACTGCATATATATAATATGACATTTGTAATGTCTTTATTGTTTTGAAACTTCTGTATGTGTAATGTTTACTGTTCATTTTTATTGTTTATTTGACTTTTGTATATTACCTACCTCACTTGCTTTGGCAATGTTAACACGTTTCCCATGCCAATAAAGCCCCTTGAATTGAATTGAAAAATTGAATTGAGAGAGAGAGAGAGAGAGAGAGAGAGAGAGAGGGACGGACGGACGGACGGGCATCAGTTACTGTGACCAAACAATACAGACAAGAGTAATTTGTTACTCTTACACTATCGCTACAGTTGAGGAGAAGGTTGTACTGTCGTCCAATTCTCGGAGCACCAGGAAAGGGAAACCAGACACTTTCACGGCTTCCTTGCAGGATGCGGCTGATTGTTTTCATGTTCAATCAACCATCAAATTCTGTCGAGGCCATCTCAGTGCAGAAGGAGAACAAAAGGACTGCGTCAAGCCGCCACTCGACCCCTAAGCCTGTGGCTTGTAAACATTACGAGATGGTACAGCAGCACTCAGATGACTTCCATAGCTATTGCAAAGCATTATATCGGCTGTGAGGTAGAGAAAGACTGACCCGATATTAGAAGTCATACAGATGTGGAAACAGAGTGTTAGTGGGGAGTGATGGATGTGAGTACTAACACTAGTGTTCAGTATTGTATAAGTACTGAAGGTCCTAAAGTCCACACAGGCAAACAGGGTATTGGGGTACAGCCAAGCAGATGCTGACAGGGTTTCCTCTGCACAAGGGTTTAGTCGGGGTGTGGACATGAAGCTAGTATTAGGGTTATGGCTAGGGTTAGGGTAGAGCCAGGGTGTGGACATGAAGCTATGGTAAGGGTTGGGGTAATGGCTATGGTTAGGATTAACCCTAGCTTCATGTCCACATCCCAGCTCAATCCTAACCCTAATTCTAACCCTAATCCTAACCCTAAATCCTAGCTCTGTGGTTACAGATCCGATCTTAATTTGATCACTCTTTTGTTGCTCAGAACTTTACTGCACCACAGGAAATGCAGATTAACTTCGTAATTTACATGAATTCCCTGAAAGCCCACATTAACATACAGTTATATTAACAGTATTGCACTTTTCATGTAGCCTACTTTTGGCTGATCAAGCAACGTTATGGACTAAATGTTCAAATCCTGTTGCTGCAGGATTATTTTGCTGTGACAATTCAGGTCAAATTAATCTCTATGAGGATTTTCTTTTCTTTTTTTTTTTTTTTATAAAAGAAGGAAATGTGCAGTAGCAGGAAGCTGCAGATCAAACCAGGGGAGTTCATACAGGAAGTCAGAAGAGGAGGATGAAAAAGAGATTTCATTATTTCTCTCTCTTCCGTCCTCTCCCTCTCTCGCTCTCTCTCTCTCTCTCTCTCGCTCGCTCGCTCGCTCTCTCTCTCTCTCTCTCTCTTTTTATGACCTGTGGATTAGCCCCCTGTAAAGCCGCGGTGCACCTTCCAGTCTGGGTTTCCGTTCATATTCCACCAGGGTCCAGACCTTCTCCACCTCCAGTTCTATAAAGTCCAGACAGCTGCTTCACTCCGGTTAATTAGACCTCATTACCAAACAGACGCACGTACGTCCATCTCTACCAGGCCACGTAACGCTGCTGTTATTGTTACCATGATACGCTCACAGATACAAATACAGCAAATACAAGCTACCACCGCTACTCTACATGGCATGCTCACACATCCACAGGTACGATGCACAGGAATGGACTAAGACATAGAGAGCAGGCCCCCTCTGTCTCTCTCTCCCTCTCACACAAGCACAGTGTAACAAACACACAAACACTCTGTTTTGGGAACCTGATGACTAAGGCTGAGTTGTTCAGTGACACGTAACAATCAAACTCATCTACACACACACACATAGACACACACACACACACCATGTGAACAGTTCAACATTTACTGCGACCACTTCAGACATGATGTGTCAATCAGCCTCATTATTTTCATCATGCCCGTCATTTCATCGGACACGCATACACACAGTCACCAAGCAATTGACTGTTGTGGAGTCCATTGTGAGGCCACATCCTGAACGCATTCCATTATTAGCACCAGGAACAGCAGTGTACCACCCTTTGATGTGTGTAAGTATGTGCGTACATGCCTGTGTGTGAGCAGAAACCCCACACCAGAAAACCTCTCTTTCAAATAGATTTTTAAATCACGAGGTCAATATCTCCACAAAACAAAAGTATATTTGTTGAGCACCGGTTACTGTTTATTGCTGTCATTAGCCAGCTATCTATACAGAGGTCATGAGTATATTGCATCTGGCAGAACTTAATGTAGCACGCCAACTACTGTAATGGCAAGTAACCATAAAACCACACATGTAGTACTTAATATCCAGCTCACTTTGTTCCGTTAAAAGCAGTTTAAGAAGTTCAAAAGCACCATTATACACCCGGCCTTTCTTTATAAAGACAATAAGCCGTATATAAACATGCTGGTTGGGACTGTTGTGGTGTCTGTCTGAGCATTAATGTGGTGAGAGCTGCTCTCGAACAGTACTGTAATTTACTGGAGAACAGAGAGACCAACTGGACCTCATCATCATCAAGACCTGGGTTCAAATACTACTGAAAATCTTTCTAATACTTGAGCGTTTTGAACTGTAGCCTACCTGGAGTGCCCGGTGGGTGGGGTTTGCACATTTAGGACTTTTGTATTGGTTCTATTGCAACAGGCAAGCTCAACCAAGGACAGATAAAGTATTTGAAGGGATTTTGAATAGTATTTGAACCCAGGTCTGATCATCATACCCGAGTTACTAAAACACACAGGATGACTTTCAGATGGCAGGGCAGGGCCATGACACAGGAGCTCGTCACTCTGTCAGTAACACCAACAGACAGTGTGCCACTGTGGCAGGACTGGGTCATGTTCAATAGGGAACAACACACCAAAACATTCTGAAACCGAAAACGACAATCAGCATTCTTACAGGACAATATTTTTTTATTCATAAAGCCCCTCTCTACTGTTTTCTCTTACTGCACACAAGCCAGTGTTGGGGGAGAGTGGGTTGAAAGATTTTTCCCTCCACATTTCATATTACATATCACAGATGGACCAAACCTCCAGTCCTATCAATGGCTCTGATCAGCCTTGTAGTTGTTGGATAAGACTAACATAGGTAATACACTGAGAAGTTAAATCCATGGTCCCAGGCCAGCATCCTAAAAAAGTGGGTTGAGGTAGCACACGTACATGCCATTGCTAAAATACCCAGCTGCTTATACAAATCCATACAAATTCTATCTCACGTTAACAGATGCTACGCGGGTATTTCAGATTTCAGAGTCTTGCACCTGAAAATAAACTGAAACAGGCTTTGAAAACGACAGCATTCTTTTCGGTGGGAGCAACAGAAGAAAGAACAGCAGCTAGGTACTACTACTCTTTGTTGGTCTCCCAAAACGCTAAGTATGTGAAACATCTGCAAAGCATTTTCAGAATTAAAAATGTATTAATTAATAATAATGGAGCTGAAACATTGCCAGATCTTTGAGTCCATTTTAATGGCACATGTTTCATGGTTTCTATTAATTCATCTGGGCTTTGGCAGTGGGCAGTGTTGTTCAAATGAAAGAGAGTTACCTCAGGGTATATACATCATATTTACTAATCAAACTATCAGTTCAACAGTTTGAGTCCTATATCATAGCAGTATGAAGTGCAAATGTGTCTGTGGCAAGTGAGAGGCTAATTAATAAATTTCAAGTCTTGTGATTACATTTATATAAATACAAACCAAATACCTTTAATGAGTGACACTACATACCTGAATTCTACACGCTTCACAATAACGTAATTGAACTTGTCTGGTGATGACCATAAACGTACATATTGAATCACTGAAATAATAGGATATCTATGGTGATGAGATCATATGAATCAGACAGAGGGCAGTCTGGGTAATATGTGATTAGTGGACCTAAGCCTTTATAGTGAGGCAACATTTTTGGGGGGTTCTCATTGGCGTTTCATGTGGCTAGATTTATTTTATAGGCCAGCAGAGAAGGGGGACCTGCCCTTTAATGAAGGCAATTTAAAGCACCACACATGGCATCACATATTTCAATGGCAAGGTTATGGAAATATTCAAAAATAGTTTTCTGTTTGGTCTAAAACAGAAGCAGATTGAACGGGTGGAAGCAAGTTGGCGGCAGCTGAAGGGCAATGCTATTGATAACAATTTTTTGGACACCCACACCAACTCAGAGATTGAAAGGTAAATTGATAATAGCACGCCCATGGTAATTCATACTGTACGGAAATAAACTTTTCATGCTGGCTGTCACAACATTTACTTCATAGTATCACAACACTAACACCAAACTGGAAAGTCATATAACTCAAAGATCATATGAGACATTTTAAGTGACATCATTATTCTGAGTCAACTGTTTTCCTGAATAACTGTTCCACAAAACCATTTTGATAATTATCAAGTAATTTGCAGGCCACAACACATTTTTCCACTTTCTGTTGGGAAGTAATCCGGGCCTTGGGCTCACTAGGCGATCAAAGAGCTTTCATACATCATTAACCAGGAAGTGCCGCTACAACCACTGCAGGCAGTAAAGCTTTACCACCCTCATCTTCACACTCGGCACACAATCCCTCCATTTCCTCACTACCTACCCACTCCCTAACCAAAAACTATTTGTTTGATTCATACAAATAACAACAAAAAAATCCATTCTTTAAAGACTTTTGACAGTCCAGTCATTTAGATTTATATAGCAGATGTGATATATTGTGTAATTTTTATTCAGAATCCAAGTGAATGCTGATGAATATGAGGACAGCCTATATACATGTTATATTGTATTTCGTCCTGGAAAATATTTCCCTAATCTTCAAGGGACTCTTCATAAAACGTACACGTTACAAATACTTCATAACACCAAAGATATTTGGAGCCAGCCAGAGGGCAGCAGGTAAAAAGACAACTGATAAGGTGCAACTGCAAACCCTCCTTCCTTCTGTATTGCAGGTGTTCTGTGAGGGTGGTGTGAGGTGCAAGCCTATTTCTGAATGGTTTGGTGTGGCCCAAATGTGTTCAAGCCATGTGAAAGAGAGGCATTCAATGCTTCTGGTGGGGATTTTTGTTTTGGGGGTCGGGACAACCTGTGAGATATTTCACCAATCTCCTCGAAGGCCTCTGTACTGGTCAAACTGAAGACCGCATAACACGTTTGGACAAGGTGATTGGTTAAACGTGTGATGAACGGTGTGCCTGGTCCAATCAGGTTTCTGTGAAGTGAATACCACCAGCTCTGTGACTCTCAACACGGGGTTTGACCTTTTGATTGTATGTGTATGTGTGTGTGTGTGCTCTTACAGACCTCCATCGTTGATAAGAAACCTAAAACAGGGGCAACAAACGAAGGGAAATGGCAGCCAGATTCACAGCTAGAATGTGTCAAGGGTTTTTCTTGTCCCTGGTGAATATCAATACACTTCGGTATCCTATACCATAATACCATAGACGCTGCACATGTGCGTAGGTGTGGGCATCGTTTGAACCATACACATGGCAAAGAAGCAAAGAATTCAATGCGATTTCAGTAAAATCATTCACACCTCGATTTTTTTGATGTGGTGAGAATTTACATTCTTTCTTTTGGCCTTGTGTGTGAGGGTGTGTGTTCAGAAACAATGGATATTAAGTCAAGATATGCTCTCACACAACCTAAAGTATTCATCTGATGTTATTCTCTTAGTTTAGACACAAACAGAGATAGAAGCATTTTAGTTGGACTCTGAAGATGCCGCTCTGAAGATGCCAAGATGTGATTCAAGTCAGACTCAGAAGTCTGTGGTGGGGGTATACACTAATGTAAGTGAATGCATACGCTCTATGTACACTACATATACAAAAGTATGTAGACACCCCTTAAATTGAGTGGATTCGGCTATTTCAGCCACGTATAAAATAGAGCACACAGCCATACAATCTCCATAGACAAACATTGGCAGTAGAATTGCCTTACTGAAGAGCTCAGTGACTTTCAACATGGCACCGTCATAGGATGCCACCATTCCAACAAGTTAGTTAGTCAAATTTCTGCCCTGCTAGAGCTGCCCCGGTCAACTGTAAGTGCTTTTACTGTGAAGTGGAAACGACTAGAAGCAACAACAGCTCAGCCACGAAGTGGTAGGCCACACAAGCTCACAGAACGGGACTACCGAGTGCTGAAACGCGTAGCGCATAAAATTTGCCTGTCCTCGGTTGCAACACTCACTACCAAGTTCCAAACTGCCTGTGGAAGCAACGTCAGCACAATAACTGTTCGCCGAGCAGCCACACAAGCCTAATATCACTGTGCGCAATGCCAAGTGTCGGCTGGAGTGGTGTAAACTTACCGCCATTGGACTTTGGAGCAGTGGAAACGCGTTCTCTGGAGTGATGAATCATGCTTCACCATCTGGCAGTCTGATGGACAAATCTGGGATTGGCGGATGCCAGGAGTACGCTACCTGCCCAAATGCATAGTGCCAACTGTAAAGTTTGTTTGAAGAGGAATAATGGTCTGGGGCTGTTTTTCATGGTTCAGGCTAGGCCCCTTAGTTCCAGCAAAGGGAAATCTTAACTCTACAGCATACAATGACATTCTAGACGATTCTGTGCTTCCAACTTTGTGGCAACAGTTTGGGGAAGGCCCTTTTCTGTTTCAGCATGACAATGCCTCCATGCACAAAGCGAGGTCCATACAGAAATGGTCAGTCCACATCGGTGTGGAAGAACATGACTGGCTTGCACAGAGCCCTGACCTCAACCACATAGAACACCTTTGGGATGAATTGGAACGCCGACTGCGAGCCAGGCCTAATCGCCCAACATCAGTGCCCTACTAATACCTCATTAATGTTCTTGAGGCTGAATGGAAACAGGTCCCAGCAGCAATGTTCCAACATCTAGTGGAAAGTCTTCCCAGAAGTGTGGAGGCTGTTATAGCAGCAAAGGGGAACAACTCTTTTTGGTATTTTATTAGGATCCCCATTAGCTGTTGCAAAAGCAGCACCTACTCTTCCTGGGGTCCACACAAAACATGAAACATTACATAACACATCAAATTAATAGACAAGTACAGCTCAAGGACAGAACTATATAAATAAATACAAAATTACAGAAGGCACACATAGCCTACATATCAATACATACACACAAACTATCTAGGTCCAATAGTGGAGAGGCGTTGTGCCGTGAGGTGTTATTTTTTGAAACCAGGTTTGGTTTCTTGAATTGTTTAGGGATTGGGAGACTGGGAAAAGACCCCTGATGGCATGTCTGGTGGGAAAAGTGTGTGTGTCAGATGTTCAGGACCAGTTTATTACTGGCCACCCATTCCAAAAAAGACTGCAACTCTTTGTTAAGGGTTTCAGTGAATTAATTAGATGTGGTTGCTGATGGGTATATGGTTGAATCATAAGCATACATGGACACATGTGCTTTGTTTAATGTCAGTGGCAGGTCATTGGTAAAAATAGAAAATAGTAGAGGGCCTAGAGAGCTGCACTGCAGTACACCACATTTGACATGTTTGAATTAGAGTAAGCTTCCATGAAAGAAAACCTTTTGAGTTCTATTAGATAGAGAGCTCTGAATCTATGATATGGCAGACATCCTCAACGGTACTCCTGCAGGCTTTGGTCTTTGTCATGGTAGCTAGCAACGTAGGTTACACTGTTACTCCTCACAGTTCCAGACAGGGCAGGTCACAGGGAAGATTAAAAACAACAAACAGCAGGGATCTAGACAGCCACAAACCCAGGACAATTCGCGGTCCCAGCCACAATGGCTAACCGCATCGTGGGCTGTGTTCAAGCCCTCAAGAAACCCCGCTAGCTTGATAGGCAGCTAGCTAGCAGCTAGGTTAGCTGCAACGCCAAATATCTCCTCAGACCCGGCCTTGGTCGGCAGGATCACTGGACAGAGAGCAGCAGTCCTAGCAACTGATGCCAACTGTGTTGCGGGATCCAAACTAAAAAGTTAGCTAGCTATTAAGAAACTTTACAATAAACTTTAAAAACAAATAATTTCCAAAACAACAAACCGAGCTCTCCCTCGTTCCTCGTTCCGCGTTCAACTCCATATTAATACCCATAATTTTGGAATGAGATGTTCGACAAGCATGCTTTTGGTCATGTAGTGTATGTTGATGGTATTCCTCTCTCAATGCATATCAAATCAAATCAAACTTTATTGGTCACATGCGCCGAATACAACAAGTGTAGACTTTGCCATAAAATGCTTACTTACAAGCCCTTAACCAACAGTGCAGTTCAAGAAGAGTTAAGAAAATATTTACCAAGTAGACTAAAATAAAAAGTTATAATGAAAAGTAACACAATAAGAATAACAATAACGAAGCTATATACAGGGGGCTCCGGTACCGAGTCAGTGTGCGGGGGTACAGGTTAGTTGAGGTAATTTGTACATGTAGGTGGGGGTGAAGTGACTATGCATAGATAATAAACAGCAAGTAGCAGCAGTGTACAAAAGGGAGGGGGGGGCTCAATGTAAATTGTCTTGTGGTGATTTCATCTCTCCAGGCAGGGGGCATGTCCTAGTAATCTTGGCTCCATGTCTGCAGTCAGCAGGGGGTCCTCTCGCAAGAGCAGGGCTTCAAAATATTCACCACTTATTAGGATGTATCAGGGAGAAAACATATTTTATTTGGGATTTTAAGAATAAATATTCTTTCATGTTAGTGTATGTAGTATGCAGCCTTTACTGGGATACTGTAGGGCTATAGATCAAACATACACCACTTTTTACCTGAGTAGGGTCAAGACAAGAGCAAGATTGTAAGTAAAAGGATCGTCATCTCTTCCTGTCTCTCTCTCTCTCTCTCTTTCTCTCTCTTTTGTTTCAAACTACGGCTCTTGTCAAATCGTATAGTTTCATCAGAGAGGGAAAGGAGAGGAGAGAGGGACGGGGGAGAGGAGAGAGAGATGGGGGAGAGGGTAGAGTAGACAGGGATGGGGAGAGAAGAGAGGAGAGAGGGACAGGCGAGAGGAGAGAGAGAAAGGGGAGAGGAGAGAGGAACGGGGGAGAGGAGAGAGGGAAGGGGGAGAGGAGAGAGGGACGGGGGAGAGGAGAGAGAGATGGGGGAGAGGGTAGAGGAGAGGAGAGAGGGATGGGGAGAGGAGAGAGGGACGGGGAGAGGAGAGAGGGATGGGGAGAGGAGAGAGGGATGGGGAGTGGAGAGAGGGACGGGGAGTGGAGAGAGGGACGGGGAGTGGAGAGAGGGACGGGGAGTGGAGAGAGGGACGGGAAGTGGAGAGAGGGACGGGGAGTGGAGAGAGGGACGGGAAGTGGAGAGAGGGACGGGGAGTGGAGAGAGGGACGGGGAGTGGAGAGAGGGATGGGGAGAGTAGAGAGGGATGGGGAACGGAGAGAGGGGAGAGGAGAGAGGGAAGAGAAGAGAGGAGAGAGGGACGGGGGTGAGGAGAGAGGGACAGGGGAGAGGAGAGAGGGACGGGGAGCTGAGAGAGGGATGGGGAGCAGCGAGAGGGAAGGGGGAGAGGAGAGAGGGACAGGAAGAGAGGAGAGGAGAGAGGGACCGGGGAGAGGAGAGAGGGATGGTGAGAGGAGAGAGGGATGGGGAGGGGAGAGAGGGACGGAGAGCTGAGAGAGGGACGGGGAGCGGAGAGAGGGATGGGGGAAAGGAGAGAGGGACAGGGAGAGAGGAGAGGAGAGAGGGACCGGGGAAAGGAGAGAGGGATGGGGAGAGGAGAGACCGACAGGGGAGAGGAGAGAGGGACGGGGAGCTGAGAGAGGGATGGGGGAGAGGAGAGAGGGACAGGGAGAGAGGAGAGGAGAGAGGGACCGGGGAGAGGAGGGAGGGATGGGGAGAGGAGAGAGGGATGGGGAGAGGAGAGAGGAGAGAGGGACAGGGAGCTGAGAGAGGGATGGGGAGTGGAGAGATGGACGGAGAGAAGACATAGGGACCTGGAGAGGACAGAGGGTTGGGGAGAGGACAGAGGGACGGGGTGGAGAAGACAGGGATGGGGAGAGAGGGACCTGGAGAGGAGAGGAGAGAGGGACAGTGGAGAGGAGAGAGGAATGGGGAGACGAAAGAGGGATGGGGAGTGGAGAGAGGGATGGGGAGTGGAGAGAGGGATGGGGAGAGGAGAGAGGGATGGGGAGTGGAGAGAGGGATGGGGAGAGGAGAGAGGGATGGGGAGTGGAGAGAGGGACGGGGAGTGGAGAGAGGGACGGGGAGTGGAGAGAGGGACGGGGAGTGGAGAGAGGGACGGGAAGTGGAGAGAGGGACGGGGAGTGGAGAGAGGGACGGGGAGTGGAGAGAGGGACGGGGAGTGGAGAGAGGGATGGGGAGTGGAGAGAGGGACGGGGAGTGGAGAGAGGGATGGGGAGAGGAAAGAGGGACGGGGGAGTTTCCCTACATTACCAGGAACATTCTTTATCTTGCTGCACATACTTTTGTTAATAGTCCAGCAGCAAGGGTGCAAGAGTGTGTTTGAGTGTGTATGCGTGTGTTTGTGTGGGTGTGTGTGTATATTAGTGTATGCGTGCATGTTTGTGCGTGTGTGCCTGTCTGCAAGCCTATCAATACAGTGACCTGTGTCTGTGTTTGTAAGTGGAATGAAAAAGGAACACACGGTATAAACTTTCATTTTACCGTACAGGGGTTCATATTTTAGTGCCGGTAATCAGCTTAAGGAAAACAAGCACTGATGCAGTATGGAGTCTATATTTTGGAACCCTCAGGGCTCCATTCAATCCGTATCGCTGAAGTTCCGCGGTATAGTGCAATTGAAATTTTATGGTCAATTTTGGTTGAGCCGGCATATGAAGCGTGTACCGTGAATGCCATCCCAGCAAATACGGGAACATTAAGTTTAAATTTAAATCCTGCTATACAGCGAAACTTCCACAATATGGATTGAATTGAGCCCTAAGTATGGAGTCTATCTTCAGACAGTTGAGACCATGAGAAGGAGAAAGGCCAGTCTAGCAGGAACACAGCTGCAAAAGCAAATCCCACACAGGCAGCACAATACTCCTCTAGTGGTTAGGTCAGAGGTCAGGAGAAGTTTGACCCTAGGACACAGCAAATAAAACAGATTTACTGCACCTTCGCTGGAAGCACTGCACTTTATAAAACTGTCCCGGCTCGATTTACGACCCAGGTAAAACACACACAAACATACACAAACAAAAACACTTCTTCTCTCCATCTTTCTCTTTCTCACCCCCTCTCTCCTTTCTAAGGGATGGAACAGTTCACTAGTAAAATGATAATCATCAGGAATTTTGGACTGAAATATCAGCAATAAAAAGAAGCTCGGGTTGTTCTCATTCAGGCTGCATCATAACCGGCCGTAATTGAGAGTCCCATAGGACGGCGCACAATTGGCCCAGCATCGTCCGGGTTTGGCCGGTGTAGGCCGTCATTGTAAATAAGAATTTGTTCTTAATTAACTTACTTGCCTAGTTAAATAAAGGTTAAAAAAAGAAAAGAAAAAAAAGAAAATCATGGACAGGTTAATCTGTGTCTGTAATAATACTCAGGTTGTTCTCATCATGGATAGGTTGATATGTGTCTGTAATAATACTCAGGTTGTTCTCATCATGGATAGGTTAATCTGTGTCTGTAATAACACTCAGGTTGTTCTCATCATGGATAGGTTGATCTGTGTCTGTAATAACACTCAGGTTGTTCTCATCATGGATAGGTTAATCTGTGTCTGTAATAACACTCAGGTTGTTCTCATCATGGATAGGTTGATCTGTGTCTGTAATAATACTCAGGTTGTTCTCATCATGGATAGGTTGATCTGTGTCTGTAATAACACTCAGGTTGTTCTCATCATGGATAGGTTAATCTGTGTCTGTAATAACACTCAGGTTGTTCTCATCATGGATAGGTTAATCTGTGTCTGTAATAACACTCAGGTTGTTCTCATCATGGATAGGTTAATCTGTGTCTGTAATAACACTCAGGTTGTTCTCATCATGGATAGGTTAATCTGTGTCTGTAATAACACTCAGGTTGTTCTCATCATGGATAGGTTAATCTGTGTCTGTAATAACACTCAGGTTGTTCTCATCATGGATAGGTTGATCTGTGTCTGTAATAACACTCAGGTTGTTCTCATCATGGATAGGTTGATATGTGTCTGTAATAATACTCAGGTTGTTCTCATCATGGATAGGTTAATCTGTGTCTGTAATAACACTCAGGTTGTTCTCATCATGGATAGGTTAATCTGTGTCTGTAATAACACTCAGGTTGTTCTCATCATGGATAGGTTAATCTGTGTCTGTAATAACACTCAGGTTGTTCTCATCATGGATAGGTTGATCTGTGTCTGTAATAACACTCAGGTTGTTCTCATCATGGATAGGTTAATCTGTGTCTGTAATAACACTCAGGTTGTTCTCATCATGGATAGGTTGATCTGTGTCTGTAATAATCCTCAGGTTGTTCTCATCATGGATAGGTTGATCTGTGTCTGTAATAACACTCAGGTTGTTCTCATCATGGATAGGTTGATATGTGTCTGTAATAACACTCAGGTTGTTCTCATCATGGATAGGTTGATCTGTGTCTGTAATAATACTCAGGTTGTTCTCTTCATGGATAGGTTGATCTGTGTCTGTAATAATACTCAGGTTGTTCTCATCGTGGATAGGTTGATCTGTGTCTGTAATAATACTCAGATTGTTCTCTTCATGGATAGGTTGATCTGTGTCTGTAATAATACTCAGGTTGTTCTCTTCATGGATAGGTTGATCTGTGTCTGTAATAACACTCAGGTTTATCTCTTCATGGATAGGTTGATCTGTGTCTGTAATAATACTCAGATTGTTCTCTTCATGGATAGGTTGATCTGTGTCTGTAATAACACTCAGGTTTATCTCTTCATGGATAGGTTGATCTGTGTCTGTAATAACACTCAGGTTTATCTCTTCATGGATAGGTTGATCTGTGTCTGTGTTAAAACAAAACAATTCTCCTTTTAAAATGGATTGAACAAATTGTCCTTGTAAATGAACATAGCCATCCTTTGTGTATTTTTAGAACTCGTATTCCATAATTGAGGTAAGGTGTGTGGGGGAAGATGGGATGTGTGTGTCCGTGTATTAGGGTTATCTTTGCACACACATAGCCGGTCGGCAGTGCCATGCTCCAGGGTTCTTGTGTAAGAGCAGGTGTAAGAGCACACACACATCAAGTACTTTCACATCAAACTGTCTCCACACAAATTCATTTTAGCATGTGCTAAGTAGAGGTCTACCTCCCTTATCTGTCTCCTGACATGGCTGTATTGCGGAGGTACACTGCAGAGGCCTCTGTTAAGCTGACCACGGCCATTTGCAGGTTCACTGACCCCTAGCTGGCCGCAAGATACTCTTCCTACCACCTCCTCTGAGTTTTTTGGTTTTTCAAATATGATTTTGCAACACATTTCACTACATCAAAAGAACATCTTCCAGGTCTTCCTCGAAAAAAGATTCATAATCTCAAAGTATTTCCTGGATGATAAAGATTAAACTAATTGTAATTACCGAAAAAACATCTTATCATTTTTTGTATAGAGTAGAGAGGGAATATTAGTACATCATGCCGTTTGCTTACTTCACAGTTTATCTCATGGTACTGTATAGTAAATACAGAGTCAGTTGAGGAGGGAGAGGCTGAATTACACCTAATTGTCAGAGGGGGAAAATGACTTGCACAAAACGCTAACCATATTTTCACTACCGTTCAAGTTGCAAGTGGCCAAATCAGATTTGTGTGTGTTCAGACAGCAGTTATTTGCTGACATGGCTACGCTAGTTGTCATAGTAACTACGGGTGTATGCACAGTGTTGTAGGCTGATTGGTGGTAGTGCTCATGCTTCCTATCACTCAGAAGTTATGTAGCAAGCTAAGGTGACAACAATGCCTGCCATGAATGTTTCCCCAGTTGCTTTGCATGTTCAACATCATAGTGTAAGAACACTTTTAAAGCCTCAAACGATAAGATGATCCAACTTTCAAAACAAGTCCTTTTTGGCTAGCCATAGCAGTCAACTAGCTAGCTAGATAGCTGTTTAAACAATTAACAAGCTAGTTAGCTACCAAATGTTCTCGTCAAACTGTCAACAGAGTAGCTAGCAAGCAACAATATATGCCAAATAACAGTCTAAAAACCACTTGAGTGCAAATAAATCTGATTTGACAAGTCGCATGGACAGGAATCAAATTTGTATCTGATTTCAAACTACCTACGAAGGTGGTTTGTGGCTTGAAAAAAAGTATCCGATTCCATGTGCTTTTTGGCTGTTCAGACTGCTGGAAAAAGAACAGATTGGAATCGGATATGCAAAACAATAGGATTTGAGTCACATCAAACGGCCAATGTGAACAAGGCTTAAGTACCATTGACCTCTCTCTCTCTCTCTCTCTCTCTCTCTCTCTCTCTCTCTCTCTCTCTCTCTCTCTCTCTCTCTCTCTCTCTCTCTCTCTCTCTCTCTCTCTCTCTCTCTCTCTCTCTCTCTCTCTCTCTCTTTCTCTTTCTCTCCATCTGTGCAGTTCTGGAGCAGGGCAGCACAGCACACAGACCTGTGCCCGGTCCTCCGCACCAGTTGGAACTAGCTAGGATACTCCTCTCTCTCTCTCTCTCTCTCTCTCTCTCTCTCTCTGAGAAGAGAAAACAGAACCATCACCTCATAAGTTTAAATCAACTTACTACTAAACGCTCCCTATCGTTATGTACCTCACTGCCTAACCATGGACTGGTGAAGCTAAGCAGATGTGGACATTTTATCATCGTCATGCCGCTACGGAAGGCAACCCCAAAGATTCAGGAGGTCCCAGGACCCCTCCATTGTGGCTCCTGTCCGCTCCGACAGTTGCCTGATTAGTAGCTTGATTAACGGCAGCTGCTGGTGCCAGCCGGCTGACTCAGCATCATTATACCCTAACCAGGAGATAATGGGCTGGGCCATTACCCACGTTTCCTGATACACACCTGAGATCATCATGTTGAATACGTATCTAATTTAAAGATCTCTGGTTCAAATCGAGTAAAATCCTCCAACGGTCTATGCTGATTTGTTGGGTGTGGTTACTACTGTATAATTTGTAGACACTAGAGCGTTGTTAGAACTCTCCAATGACTAGCCAGGGAGCGATGCTTCAATGTGCAGACCTAACGACTCATGGCCCGTAGTGACGTACAGGTTATAGACAGTGCACACATTGGGTCACACACACACAACCACGCTAACAAACACACAACCACACACGCACTCATACAAACACACACAAGCACACACATGCACACACACGATCTGGATGGTGGGAAGAACCTGTCTTTGAGTCCCAGGGAGGGACAGGGATTAGGATCAGGTGTGTGTGTCCCTCCCCTGCTGCAGCTATGAAAGCTGTGATTGGAGAAAGGTGGACCGTCCGGGATTAAACATTTTCTAGATGGTGGGAATGTTCCAGAATGCTCCAACCTGGTGATGAAGAGAGCAGAGAGATGGAGAGGTTGTGTTATGTGATGGTGGGATAGCAGGACCAGCTCACTGAGTGGGCAGTGGAGCTACAAGGAAAGGTCATGGACAGAATGTCAGCTATGATTAAAATGTTTTCACCAGCCCCCCTCTCTTCCATTTTCTCTCTCTCTCTCTCTCTCTCTCTCTCTCTCTCTCTCTCTCTCTCTCTCTCTCTCTCTCTCTCTCTCTCTCTCTCTCTCTCTCTCTCTCTCTCTCTCTCTCTCTCTCTCTCGCACACGCAAAAGCACACACACACACCCACACCCACACGCACGCGCACACCACCACCACTAACACCACCACCCTCCCCCCAAAAAACACCAGCCTGTCCTTTCTCCTCTAGTCGTGTCTTCAGTTCCCCTGTATCTCCCCACACTGCGCTCCAGCGGTCAATAAATAGCTGTGCTAATGCTGCCATTGTAATTACACAGACGTGGCTGTGGCTGGCATGTCGCTACGTAACGTGGTTCAGTGATGAGAATAAAACTGGAGATTCCTGGGGCTGATCCCCAGCCTATGTCCCCAGCGGAGGAAGGTGATCCTGGGGATTAGGGTGGTGTTGGTTCAGGCCAGCCCGACGGAGACAGACTGGGGCTGTCACTGTGCCAGTGCTCAGAGTCACCCAGAGGTGAGGGCTGCGGCCAGAGTTCCAGTATAGATACAGACAGGATGGTACGATGGTAGGGAAAGAGGGTCACCATGCTGAGGGAGAGGGGGAAGAGAGAAAGAGAAAGTGAAGGGAGAGAGGAGAGAGACAGAGTGGGGGATAGAGGAGAGAGTGAGACAGAGAGAGAGAGAGAAAGGTGGCTTGTGTAAGTTACCAGGGGTCACAGAGGTCAGTAGACATGTATTGTATTGAACCACAATGAGGGCAAACAGTACAGTACTACATGGATCAGTAACAGTGCAGTATTACATGGCTCAGTAATAGTACAGTACTACATGGACCAGTAATAGTACAGTACTTCATGGATCAGTAATAGTGCAGTACTACATGGATCAGTAATAGTACAGTACCTCATGGATCAGTAACAGTGCAGTACTACATGGACCAGTAACAGTACAGTACTACATGGACCAGTAACAGTACAGTACTACATGGCTCAGTAATAGTACAGTACTACATGGACCAGTAACAGTACAGTACTACATGGCTCAGTAATAGTACAGTACTACATGGATCAGTAACAGTGCAGTACTACATGGACCAGTAACAGTGCAGTACTACATGGCTCAGTAATAGTACAGTACTACATGGATCAGTAATAGTGCAGTACTACATGGCTCAGTAATAGTACAGTACTACATGGCTCAGTAATAGTACAGTACTACATGGCTCAGTAACAGTGCAGTACTACATGGACCAGTAACAGTGCAGTACTACATGGCTCAGTAACAGTACAGTACTACATGGCTCAGTAATAGTACAGTACTACATGGCTCAGTAACAGTGCAGTACTACATGGCTCAGTAACAGTGCAGTACTACATGGCTCAGTAATAGTACAGTACTACATGGATCAGTAACAGTGCAGTATTACATGGCTCAGTAATAGTACAGTACTACATGGCTCAGTAATAGTACAGTACTACATGGCTCAGTAATAGTACAGTACTACATTCTCAGTAATAGTACAGTACTACATGGCTCAGTAACAGTGCAGTATTACATGGCTCAGTAATAGTACAGTACTACATGGCTCAGTAATAGTACAGTACTACATGGCTCAGTAACAGTGCAGTATTACATGGCTCAGTAATAGTACAGTACTACATGGCTCAGTAATAGTACAGTACTACATGGCTCAGTAACAGTGTAGTACTACATGGACCAGTAACAGTGAGCTAATGGGGATCCTAATAGAAAACTAAATAATACACTGCTCAAAAAAATAAAGGGAACACTAAAATAACACATCCTAGATCTGAATGAATGAAATATTCTTATTAAATACTTTTTTCTTTACATAGTTGAATGTGCTGACAACAAAATCACACAAAAATTATCAATGGAAATCAAATTTATCAACCCATGGAGGTTTGGATTTGGAGTCACACTCAAAATTAAAGTGGACAACCACACTACAGGCTGATCCAACGTTGATGTAATGTCCTTAAAACAAGTCAAAATGAGGCTCAGTAGTGTGTGTGGCCTCCACGTGCCTGTATGACCTCCCTACAATGCCTGGGCATGCTCCTGATGAGGTGGCGGATGGTCTCCTGAGGGACCTCCTCCCAGACCTGGACTAAAGCATCCGCCAACTCCTGGACAGTCTGTGGTGCAACGTGGCGTTGGTGGATGGAGCGAGACATAATGTCCCACATGTGCTCAATTGGATTCAGGTCTGGGGAACGGGCGGGCCAGTCCATAGCATCAATGCCTTCCTCTTGCAGGAACTGCTGACACACTCCAGCCACATGAGGTCTAGCATTGTCTTGCATTAGGAGGAACCCAGGGCCAACCGCACCAGCATATGGTCTCACAAGGGGTCTGAGGATCTCATCTCGGTACCTAATGGCAGTCAGGCTACCTCTGGCGAGCATATGGAGGGCTGTGCGGACCCCAAAGAAATGCCACCCCACACCATGACTGACCCACCGCCAAATCGGTCATGCTGGAGGATGTTGCAGGCAGCAGAACGTTCTCCACGGCGTCTCCAGACTCTGTCACATCTGTCACGTGCTCAGTGTGAACCTGCTTTCATCTGTGAAGAGCACAGGGCGCCAGTGGCGAATTTGCCAATCTTGGTGTTCTCTGGCAAATGCCAAACGTCCTGCACGGTGTTGGGCTGTAAGCACAACCCCCACCTGTGGACGTCGGGCCCTCATACCACCCTCATGGAGTCTGTTTCTGACTGTTTGAGCAGACACATGCACATTTGTAAATAATAATAAATAATAAATAATTTTAAACTGGAAGAACTTGTCCCGATTGGTGTTTTTAAATCACTGATGAAGGATTTTGAGGCTGATTCCCTGACCTGTCAATGTTTTTAATTTGCTGTTTTTGATATTGTTATACTCTTGTGAATTCAATGTTTTTTTACTAGATTACTTGTAGTTTTTCATGCTGTCTGTCTGTAATTTTTGTAATGACTTGGTGCTGCCTATCTTGGCCAGGACGCTCTTGAAAAAGAGATTTTAAATCTCAATGAGCCCTTCCTGGTTAAATAAAGGTTAAATCAAATAAAATAAATAAAATTTGTGGCCTGCTGGAGGTCATTTTGCAGGGCTCTGGCAGTGCTCCTCCTTGCACAAAGGCGGAGGTAGCGGTCCTGCTGCTGGGTTTTTGCCCTCCTACGGCCTCCTCCACGTCTCCTGATGTACTGGCCTGTCTCCTGGTAGCGCCTCCATGCTCTGGACACTACGCTGACAGACACAGCAAACCTTCTTGCCACAGCTCGCATTGATGTGCCATCCTGGATGAGCTGCACTACCTGAGCCACTTGTGTGGGTTGTAGACTCCGTCTCATGCTACCACTAGAGTGAAAGCACCGCCAGCATTCAAAAGTGACCAAAACATCAGCCAGGAAGCATAGGAACTGAGAAGTGGTCTGTGGTCACCACCTGCAGAACCACTCCTTTATTGGGGGTGTCTTGCTAATTGCCTATAATTTCCACCTTTTGTCTATTCCATTTGCACAACAGCATGTGAAATTTATTGTCAATCAGTGTTGCTTGACTTGGAGTTACATTGTGTTGTTTAAGTGTTCCCTTTATTTTTTTGAGCAGTGTACAATAATGCAGTAATCCAGTATGATAAATCAATGATTGTATTCCTTCTCTCTGAAGAAACGTAACTGATCACTGTATGTCTCTGGTTGAAAGTCAGAGCGTTATACAATAGAGATTGATAAAGCACTGACCAAAAACAGCTTTAAAGTAGCCTACACACAACAGACATGAAACGACTACAAACTCTCACCATACCTCTAAGGCAGACAGAGATGAAGAAGAATAGACAATGATGAGGGAAATAGAACAACTATGAACCGTTCTCATATGACAGTCATCCTGTGATATCATATGATATTATTCATGAGGTTAAGTATGAACTGAGAATAATATCCGATAATATGGGATCTCTCCCAGGTGCAGGTAGGGCCTATTCTGTTTCAGACAGGAACCATTGTCAACCCTGTGGGGGGATGGTCAGGCCTCGTCAGCACCTCGCTGACCTGACAATGAGCTGCTTCTGTCCACCTAAATGGTGTGTGTGTGTGTGTGTGTGTGCGTGTGTGTGCGTGTGTGTGTGTGTGGACGGAGAGGGGGATGTTACCTCATGCAGAGTCATTTATCTTTCTTTCCTCTGTGCTGTGACCTTGCCCTGACCCTTAGCTGTATCTAGTTCACCTGTCCACAGTCAGAGGGGAGGAGGGAAGGAGGATGGAGGGGTGGATGGGGAGAAGGGATGGTCGGATGAAGGGGTGGGGAGCCAACAAACTAGGCTCATCATCTCGATTTCTACTCCAACTCAAGCCAGACTATAGGATTGGCCGTATACAGAGCAGATGGTGAGATAGGGAGTTGTTGACCCTCTGACTCCCTCATGTGGACAGATCAGTCAGGTATGACTGCCCTAGTAATGGCACATTGGCCAGAACTGCTGAATTGACCTATGAAGTCAGTTTTCTTATAGTATATGTTGAAGAGGCCACCAAACCCCATTGTTTACTTGCACTTGGCCTTGGATTGTTGAGAGTGAGTGAGACTAAGAATACAAGTCTGTCAATGTTGAAATGAGGGCCACATTTCTTCAGAGCTTGGGAGGGTGACTTGGTCTTGAGACAGAGTGTGGGAAGAGAGTTGTGCAGAGTAGGGTTCAGTGTTACTCCACACAGAGTAGGGTTCAGTGTTACTCCACACAGAGTTTATTTTATTTTATTTTTTATTTCACCTTTATTTAAAACCTCTCTAGGATATGTGGGACGGTAGCGTCCCACTTGGCCAAAATCCAGAAGAAATGTAGCGCGCCAAATTCAAATATATTACTAGAAAAATCTATCTTTCATGAAATCACACATGAAAGACACCAAATTAAAGCTACACGTGTTGTGAATCCAGCCAACATGTCTGATTTCAAAAAGGATTTACGGGGAAAGCACACCAAACAATTATGTTAGCTCAGTACATAGCCACAGAAAAACACAGCCATTTTCCCAGCAAAAGATAGTAGTAACAAAAACCAGAAATAGAGATAGAATTAATCACTAACCTTTGAACATCTTCATCAGATGACACTCAAATGACATCATGTTACACAATACATTTATGTTTTGTTCGATAATGTGCATATTTATATCCACAAATCTCGGTTTACATTGGCGCCATGTTCAGAAATGCCTCCAAAATATCCGGAGTAATTACAGAGAGCCATGTCAAATAACAGAAATACTCATCATAAACTTTGATGAAAGATACATGTTTTACATATAATTAAAGCTACACTCGTTGTGAATCCAGCCAACATGTCAGATTTCAAAAAGGCTTTTCGGCGAAAGCATAAGATGCTATTATCTGATGATAGCACAACAGTAAACAAAGAGTAGCATATTTCAACCCTGCAGGCGCAAAACAAAACGCAGGAATAAAATATAAATCATGCCTTACCTTTGACGAGCTTCTTTTGTTGGCACTCCAATATGTCCCATAAACATCACAAATGGTCCTTTTGTTCGATTAATTCCATCCATATATATCCAAAATGTCAATTTATTTGGCGCGTTTGATCCAGAAAAACACAGCTTCCAATTTGCGCAACGTCACTACAAAATATCTCAAAACTTACATGTGAACTTTGCCAAAACATTTCAAATCACTTTTGTAATACAACTGTAGGTATTTTTAAACGTTAATAATCGATCAAATTGAAGACGGGACTATCTGTGTTCAATACAGGAAGACAACAAACTGACGCTACTTTTCGAGTCATGCGCCTCTCTCAAAAAGTACACTTCAACTGACACTCATTCAAGATGGCCGTACTTCTTCATTGCACAAAGGAATAACCTCAACCAATTTCCAAAGACTGGTGACATCCAGTGGAAGCGGTAGGAACTGCAAACAAGTCACTTAGAAATCTAGTATCCCAATGAAAACTCCTTGAACAGACAGTGACCTCAAAAAAAAGAAATCTGAATGGTTTGTCCTCGGGATTTTGCCTGCTACATAAGTTCTGTTATACTCACAGACATGATTCAACCGATTTTAGAAACTTCAGAGTGTTTTCTATCCAAATCTACTAATAATATGCATATCTTATATTCTGGGGATGAGTTGAAGGAAGTTGAAATTGGGCACGCTATTTATCCAAAGGTGAAAATGCTGCCCCCTATCCTAGAGTAGTCAGGTAGGCCAGTTGAGAACAAGTTCTCATTTACAACTGCGACCTGGCCAAGAAGAAAGCAAAGCAGTGCGACAAAAACAACAACACGGAGTTACACATGGGATAAACAAACATACAGTCAATAACACATTAGAAAAATATGTATACAGTGTGTGCAAATGTAGTAATGTAGTTAAGGCAATAAATAGGCCAATAGTGGCGAAGTAATTACAATTTAGCAATTTACACTGGAGTGATATATGTGCAGATGAGGATGTGCAAGTAGAAATACTGATATGCAAAAGACCAGAAAAACAAATATGGGGATGAGGTAGGTAGTTGGTTGGATGGGCTATTTACAGATGGGGTGTGTACAGCTGCAGTGATCGGTAAACTGCTCTGACAGCTGACGCTTGAAGTTAGTAAGGGAGATATAAGTCTCCAACTTCAGTTATTTTTGCAATTCGTTCCAGTCATTGGCAGCAGATAACTGGAAGGAAAGGCGGCCAAAGGGGTGTTGGCTTTGGGGATGACCAGTGAAATATACCTGCTTGAGCGCGTGCTACGGGTGGGTGTTGCTATGGTGACCAGTGGGCTGAGCTAGGGCGGAGCCATACCTAGCAAAGAGTTATAGATGACCTGGAGCCAGTGGGTTTGGCGACGAATATGTAGAAAGGACCAGCCAACGAGAGCATACAGGTCGCACTGGTGGGTAGTATATGGGGCTTTGGTGACAAAATGGATTTGGAGGCTAATTTGTAAATGAGGCTAATTTGTAAATAAATAGAGGTGGATCAAAGAATCACCCGCAGCAAGAGCGAGCGACATCGTTGATATATACAGAGAAAAGAGTCGCCCGAGAATTGAACCCTGTGGCACCCCCATAAAGACTGCCAGAGGTCCGGACAACAGGCCCTCCGATTTGACACACTGAACTCTATATGAGAAGTAGTTAGTGAACCAGGCGAGGCAGTCATTAGAGAAATCAAGGCTATTGAGTATGCCGATAAGAATTTGTTGCTGCGGGGGGTGCAGAGCTGTTGGCCGGGGTTGGGGTAGCCAGGTGGAAAGCATGGCCAGCCATAGAGAAATGCTTATTGAAATTCTCAATTATCGTGGATTTATCAGTGGTGACAGTGTTTCCTAGTCTCACTACAGTGAGCAGCTGGGAGGAGGTACTCTTATTCTCCATGGACTTTACAGTGTCCCAAAACGTTTTGGAATTAGTGCTGCAGGATGCAAATTTCTGTTTGAAAAAGCTAGCCTTTGCTTTCCTAACTGACTGTGTGTATTGGTTCCTGACTTCCCTGAAAAGTTGCATATCGCGGGGACTATTCGATGCTAGTGCAGTATGCCACAGGATGTTTTTGTGCTGGTCAAGGGCAGTCAAGTCTGGAGTGAACCAAGGGCTATATCTGTTCTTAGTATAAAAAAATTGAAAGGGGCATGCTTATTTAAGATGGTGAGGAAAGCACTTTTAAAGAACAACCAGGCATCCTCTACTGACGGGATGAGGTCAATATCCTTCCAGGATACCCGGGCCATGCCAATTAGAAAGGCCTGCTCGCAGAAGTGTTTTAGGGAGCGTTTGACAGTGATGAGGGGTGGTCGTTTGACCGTGAACCCATAACGGACGAAGGCAATGAGGCAGTGATTGCTGAGATCCTGGTTGAAAACAGCAGAGGTGTATTTAGAGGGCAAGTTGGTCAGGATGATATCTATGAGGGTGCCCGTGTTTACGGATTTGGGGTTGTACCTGGTAGGTTCTTTGATAATTTGTGTGAGATTGAGGGCATCTAGCTTAGATTGTAGGACGGCCGGGGTGTTAAGCATATACCAATTTAGGTCACCTAGCAGTACGAACTCTGACAATAGATGGGGGGCAATCAATTCACATATGGTGTCCAGGGCACAGCTGGGAGCTGAGGGGGGTATATAACAAGCGGCAACAGTGAGGGACTTATTTCTGGAGAGATGGATCTTTAAAAGTAGAAGCGCGAACTGTTTGGGCATAGACCTGGATAGTATGTGTAACGCCAGTCGTCGGAAGGAGTGGACCAAAGCACAGCGTGAAAAGTGTTCAAGATTTTATTTATTATCAAAAAACACTTGAACAAAGTAACAAAACGAACAGTTCTGTCAGGCAACAGAGACTAAACAGAAAATAACTACCCACAAAACACAGGTGGGAAAAAAGGCTGCCTAAGTATGATTCCCAATCAGAGACAACAATAGACAGCTGCCTCTGATTGGGAAACACACTCGGCCAAAAACAAAGAAAACATAGAAATAAAGAAACTAGAATGCCCACCGTAGTCACACCCTGGCCTAAACAAAATAGAGAATAAAAGCCTCTCTATGGCCAGGACGTGACAGTACCCCCCCCCCCCCCCCCCCTCCCCCCAAAGGTGCGGACTCCGGCCGCAAAACCTGACTCTAATGGGGAGGGTCCGGGTGGGCATCCCTTACGGCGGCGGCTCCGGTGCGGGACGTAGACCCCCCTCCGCCCGCAAATCCCGTCGCTGCAGGCTCCGGACTGGGGACCGTCGGTGGAGGCTCCGGACTGGGAACCGTCGCTGGAGGCTCTGGACCGCGGATCCTCGCTGCAGGCTCCGAGCCATGGATCATCACTGGAGGCTTCGTGCCATGGATCATCACTGGAGGCTTCGTGCCATGGATCACCACTGGAGGCTTCGTGCCATGGATCATCACTGGAGGCTTCTTGCCATGGATCATCACTGGAGGCTTTGTACGTGGCGCTGGAACAGGTCTCACCGGACTGAGGAGACGTACTGGAAGCCTGGTACGTGGAGCTGTCACAACGCGTCCTGGCTGGATACCCACTTTAGCTCGGTGAGAGTGGAGAGCTGGCACAGGACGCACTGGGCTATGACAGCGCACTGGAGGCATAGTGCGTAGAGCAAGCGCAGGACACACTGGACCGTGGAGGCGCACCGGAGGTCTGGAGCGCAGAGCAGGCATAACTCGTCCTGGCTGGATACCCCCCTTAGCCCGGCAAGTGTGGGGAGCTGGAACAGACCGCACTGGGCTTTGCTGGCGAACCAGGGGCACCGTGCGTAGAGCTGGCACAGGATAACCTGGGCCGAAGAGACGTACCGGAGGCCAGGAACGCTGAGCCGGCACAATCCGTCCTGGCTGAATGCCCACTCTAGCACGGCCACTGCGGGGAGCTTGCACAGAGCGCACCAGGCTGTGGATGCGCACTGAAGGCATGGTGCGCAGAACCGGATAGCATGGTGCTTGACCGGTCACTCGCTCCCCACAGTAAGCACGAGGAGTTGGCTCAGGTCTGAACCCTGACTCTGCCACTCTTCCCGTGTGACCTCCCCCCAAAAAAACATTTTGGGGCTGCCTCTCGTGCTTGCCTATATTCCGTGACTCCTGGTATCGCCGCCATTCCTCCCTTGCTGTTTCCGCCTGTTTCCATGGCAGGGTCTTGTCCCCTGCCATAACCTCCTCCCATGTCCATGAGGTCCTCCACTCACTCTTCTCCCGGGCCCAGGATCCCTGCTCCTCCTGGCCATGCTGCTTGGTCCTTTGGTGGTGGGTAGTTCTGTAACGCCCGTCATCGGAAGGAGTGGACCAAAGCGCAGAGTGAAAAGTGTTCATGATTTTATTTATTATCAAAAAAACACTCGAACAAAGTAACAAAACGAAAGCGAACAGTTCTGTCAGGTAACAGAGACTAAACAGAAAATAACTACCTACAAAACACAGGTGGGAAAAAGGCTGCCTAAGTATGATTCCCAATCAGAGACAACGATAGACAGCTGCCTCTGATTGGGTACCACACTCGGCCAAAATCAAAGAAATCGAAAACATAGAAATAAAGAAACTAGAATGCCCACCCTAGTCACGCCCTGGCCATAGAGAGGCTTTTATTCTCTATTTTGGTTAGGCCAGGGTGTGACTAGGGTGGGCTTTCTAGTTTTAGTACTAGTGACAGTATGACAGAACTCTACAGGCTATCTCTACTGTAGATTGCAATTCCGCCCCCTTTAGCAGTTCTGTCTTGACGCAAAATGTTGTAGTTGGGGATGGAAATTTCAGAATTTTTGGTGGCCTTCCTAAGCCAGGATTCAGACACGGCTAGGACATCATGGTTGGCGGAGTGTGCTATAGCAGTGAAAAAAGCAAACTTAGGGAGGAGGCTTCTGATGTGAACATGCATGAACCGAAAGCTTTTCCGGTTGCAGAAGTCAACAAATGAGAGCGCCTGGGGACACACAGGGCCTGGGTTAACCTCTACATCACCAGAGGAACAGAGGAGGAGTAGGATGAGGGTACGTCTAAAGGCTATAAGAACTGGTCGTCTAGTGCTTTGGGAACAGAGAATAAAAGGAGCACATTTCTGGGCGTGGTAGTATAGATTCAGGACATAGTGTACAGACAAGGGTATGGTAGGGTGCGAGTACAGTGGGGGTAAACCTAGGCATTGAGTGACGATGAGAGAGGTTGCATCTCTGGAGGCGCCAGTTAAGCTAGGTGCGGTCTCCGCATGTGAGTGGGGTGGGACAAGGGGGCTATCTGAGGCAATAAAACAATGAGAGCTGCCCTAAACAACAGTATACAAGGCATACTGCCATTAGAGAGTAGGGTGCAGTGTTACACCACACAGAGTAGGGTTCTGTGTTACTCCACGCAGAGTAGGGTTCTGTGTTATTCCACACAGAGTAGGGTGCAGTGTTACTCAACAAAGAGTAGGGTTCAGTGTTATTCCACATAGAGTAGGGTTCTGTGTTATTCCACACAGAGTAGGGTGCAGTGTTACTCAACAAAGAGTAGGGTTCAGTGTTATTCCACATAGAGTAGGGTTCAGTGTTACTCAACACAGATTAGGATTCAGTGTTACTCCACACAGAGTAGGGTGCAGTGTTACTCAACACAGAGTAGGGTTCTGTGTTACACCACACAGAGTAGGATTCTGTGTTACACCACACAGAGTAGGATTCAGTGTTACACCACACAGAGTAGGGGTCAGTGTTATTCCACATAGAGTAGGGTTCAGTGTTACACCACACAGAGTAGGGTGCAGTGTTACTCCACACAGAGTAGGGTTCAGTGTTACTCAACACAGAGTAGGGTTCGGTATTACTCCACACAGAGTGGGGTTCAGTGTTACTCCACACAGAGTAGGGTTCAGTGTTACTCAACACAGAGTAGGGTTCAGTGTTACTCAACACAGAGTAGGGTGCAGTGTTACTCCACACAGAGTAGGGTTCAGTGTTACTCCACATAGAGTAGGGTTCTGTGTTACTCAACACAGAGTAGGGTTCAGTGTTACTCAACACAGAGTATGGTTCAGTGTTACTCAACACAGAGTAGGGTTCAATGTTACTCCACACAGAGTAGGGTTCAGTGTTACTCAACACAGAGTAGGGTGCAGTGTTACTCCACACAGAGTAGGGTTCAGTGTTACTCAACACAGAGTAGGGTTCAGTGTTACTCAACACAGAGTAGGGTTCAGTGTTATTCCACACAGAGTAGGGTGCAGTGTTACTCCACACAGAGTAGGGTTCAGTGTTACACCACACAGAGTAGGGTGCAGTGTTACTCCACACAGAGTAGGGTTCAGTGTTACTCCACACAGAGTAGGGTTCTGTGTTACTCCACATAGAGTAGGGTTCAGTGTTACTCCACATAGAGTAGGGTTCAGTGTTACTCCACATAGAGTAGGGTTCTGTGTTACTCCACACAGAGTAGGGTGCTGTGTTACTCCACATAGAGTAGGGTTCAGTGTTACTCCACATAGAGTAGGGCTCAGTGTTACTCCACATAGAGTAGGGTTCAGTGTTACTCCACACAGAGTAGGGTTCAGTGTTATTCCACATAATCAAATCAAATCAAATCAAATCAAATTTTATTAGTCACATACACATGGTTAGCAGATGTTAATGCGAGTGTAGCGAAATGCTTGTGCTTCTAGTTCCGACAATGCAGTAATAACCAACAGTAATCTAACCTAACAATTCCACACTACTACCTTACACACACACAAGTGTAAAGGGATAAAGAATATGTACATAAAGATATATGAATGAGTGGTGGTACAGAACGGCATGGCAGATGCAGTAGATGGTATAGAGTACGGTATATACATATGAGATGAGTACTGTAGGGTATGTAAACATAAAGTGGCATAGTTTAAAGTGGCTAGTGGTACATGTATTGCATAAAGATGGCAAGATGCAGTAGATGATATAGAGTACAGTATATATACATATGAGATGGGTAATGTAGGGTATGTAAACATTGTATTAAGTGGCATTGCTTAAAGTGGCTAGTGGTACATTTTTACATAATTTCCATCAATTCCCATTTTTAAAGTGGCTGGAGTTGGGTCAGTATGTTGGCAGCGGCCGCTAAATGTTAGTGGTGGCTGTTTAACAGTCTGATGGCCTTGAGATAGAAGCTGTTTTTCAGTCTCTCGGTCCCTGCTTTGATGCACCTGTACTGACCTCGCCTTCTGGATGATAGCGGGGTGAACAGGCAGTGGCTTGGGTGGTTGTTGTCCTTGATGATCTTTATGGCCTTCCTGTGACATCGGGTGGTGTAGGTGTCCTGGAGGGCAGGTAGTTTGCCCCTGGTGATGCGTTCTGCAGACCTCACTACCCTCTGGAGAGCCTTACGGTTGTGGGCGGAGCAGTTGCCGTACCAGGCGGTGATACAGCCCGACAGGATGCTCTCGATTGTGCATCTGTAGAAGTTTGTGAGTGCTTTTGGTGACAAGCCGAATTTCTTCAGCCTC
Organism: Salvelinus alpinus; assembly: GCF_045679555.1. NCBI lineage: Eukaryota > Metazoa > Chordata > Actinopteri > Salmoniformes > Salmonidae > Salvelinus > Salvelinus alpinus. The sequence continues at coordinate 6,954,425 of NC_092120.1, read as the reverse complement.
CTGAGGTTGAAGAGGCGCTGCTGCGCCTTCTTCACAACGCTGTCTGTGTGGGTGGACCAGTTCAGTTTGTCCGTGATGTGTACACCGAGGAACTTAAAACTTTCCACCTTCTCCACTACTGACCCGTCGATGTGGATAGGGGGGTGCTCCCTCTGCTGTTTCCTGAAGTCCACAATCATCTCCTTTGTTTTGTTGACGTTGAGTATGAGGTTATTTTCCTGACACCACACTCCGAGGGCCCTCACCTCCTCCCTGTAGGCCGTCTCGTCGTTGTTGGTGATCAAGCCTACCACTGTAGTGTCATCCGCAAACTTGATGATTGAGTTGGAGGCGTGCATGGCCACGCAGTCGTGGGTGAACAGGGAGTACAGGAGAGGGCTCAGAACGCACCCTTGTGGGGCCCCAGTGTTGAGGATCAGCGGGGTGGAGATGTTGTTACCTACCCTCACCACCTGGGGGCGGCCCGTCAGGAAGTCCAGGACCCAGTTGCACAGGGCGGGGTCGAGACCCAGGGTCTCGAGCTTGATGACGAGTTTGGAGGGTACTATGGTGTTAAATGCTGAGCTGTAATCGATGAACAGCATTCTCACATGGGTATTCCTCTTGTCCAGATGGGTTAGGGCAGTGTGCAGTGTGGTTGCGATTGCGTCGTCTGTGGACCTATTGGGTCGGTAAGCAAATTGGAGTGGGTCTAGGGTGTCCGGTAGGGTGGAGGTGATATGGTCCTTGACTAGTCTCTCAAAGCACTTCATGATGACGGAAGTGAGTGCTACGGGGCGGTAGTCGTTTAGCTCAGTTACCTTAGCTTTCTTGGGAACAGGAACAATGGTGGCCCTCTTGAAGCATGTGGGAACAGCAGACTGGGATAAGGATTGATTGAATATGTCCGTAAACACACCAGCCAGCTGGTCTGCGCATGCTCTGAGGACGCGGCTGGGAATGCCGTCTGGGCCTGCAGCCTTGCGAGGGTTAACACGTTTAAATGTTTTACTCACCTCGGCTGCAGTGAAGGAGAGCCCGCAGGTTTTGGTAGGGGGCCGTGTCAGTGGCACTGTATTGTCCTCAAAGCGGGCAAAAAAGTTGTTTAGCCTGTCTGGGAGCAAGACATCCTGGTCCTCGACGGGGCTGGTTTTCTTTTTGTAGTCCGTGATTGACTGTAGACCCTGCCACATACCTCTTGTGTCTGAGCTGTTGAATTTCGACTCGATTTTGTCTCTGTACTGAGACTTAGCCTGTTTGATTGCCTTGCGGAGAGAATAGCTACACTGTTTGTATTCGGTCATGCTTCCGGTCACCTTGCCCTGGTCAGTGTTACTCAACACAGAGTAGGGTTCAGTGTTATTCCACATAGAGTAGGGTTCAGTGTTACTCAACACAGAGTAGGGTTCAGTGTTACTCCACACAGAGTAGGGTTCAGTGTTACTCAACACAGAGTAGGGTTCAGTGTTATTCCACATAGAGTAGGGTTCAGTGTTACTCCACATAGAGTAGGGTTCAGTGTTACTCCACATAGAGTAGAGTTCAGTGTTACTCAACACAGAGTAGGGTTCAGTATTACTCAACACAGAGTAGGGTTCAGTGTTATTCCACACAGAGTAGGGTTCTGTGTTACTCCACACAGAGTAGGGTTCAGTGTTACTCCACACAGAGTAGGGTTCAGCGTTACTCCACACAGAGTAGGGTTCAGTGTTACTCCACATAGAGTAGGGTTCAGTGTTACTCCACACAGAGTAGGGTTCAGTGTTACACCACACAGAGTAGGGTTCAGCGTTACTCCACATAGAGTAGGGTTCAGCGTTACTCCACATAGAGTAGGGTTCAGTGTTACTCCACATAGAGTAGGGTTCTGTGTTACTCCACACAGAGTAGGGTGCTGTGTTACTCCACACAGAGTAGGGTTCAGTGTTACTCCACATAGAGTAGGGTTCAGTGTTACTCCACATAGAGTAGGGTTCAGCGTTACTCCACATAGAGTAGGGTTCAGTGTTACTCCACATAGAGTAGGGTTCAGCGTTACTCCACATAGAGTAGGGTTCAGTGTTACTCCACACAGAGTAGGGTTCAGTGTTACTCCACACAGAGTAGGGTTCAGCGTTACTCCACATAGAGTAGGGTTCAGTGTTACTCCACACAGAGTAGGGTTCAGTGTTACTCCACACAGAGTAGGGTTCAGCGTTACTCCACATAGAGTAGGGTTCAGCGTTACTCCACATAGAGTAGGGTTCAGTGTTACTCAACACAGAGTAGGGTTCAGTGTTACTCCACATAGAGTAGGGTTCAGTGTTACTCCACATAGAGTAGGGTTCAGTGTTACTCCTCACAGAGTAGGGTTCAGTGTTACTCCACATAGAGTAGGGTTCAGTGTTACTCAACACAGAGTAGGGTTCAGTGTTACTCAACACAGAGTAGGGTTCAGTGTTATTCCACATAGAGTAGGGTTCAGTGTTACTCAACACAGAGTAGGGTTCAGTGTTACTCCACACAGAGTAGGGTTCAGTGTTACTCAACACAGAGTAGGGTTCAGTGTTATTCCACATAGAGTAGGGTTCAGTGTTACTCCACATAGAGTAGGGTTCAGTGTTACTCCACATAGAGTAGAGTTCAGTGTTACTCAACACAGAGTAGGGTTCAGTATTACTCAACACAGAGTAGGGTTCAGTGTTATTCCACACAGAGTAGGGTTCTGTGTTATTCCACACAGATTAGGGTTCAGTGTTACTCCACACAGAGTAGCGTGCAGTGTTATTCCACACAGAGTAGGGTTCAGTGTTATTCCACACAGAGTAGGGTTCTGTGTTACACCACACAGAGTAGGGTTCAGTGTTACACCACACAGAGTAGGGTTCAGTGTTATTCCACATAGAGTAGGGTTCAGTGTTACTCAACACAGAGTAGGGTTCAGTGTTATTCCACACAGAGTAGGGTTCAGAGTTACTTCACACAGAGTAGGGTTCAGTGTTACAGTGTTACTCCACATTGAGTAGGGTTCAGTGTTACTCCAGAGATTGACTGACCAGACCACAGTATGACATCCATCCAATGATAAACAGCAGAGAGTGAAACAGGAGCAGCATGGAGCACACGCTAACAAAAGACCACTGGAGTGGTTTGACGACACACTCACCAAAACAAAGCCAGTGAGATATGTGTGTGTGTTCTCTGTCCTTGTGTGTGTGTCTGAAATGACGGAGATGTCCTGGGCCTACTTGGCCCTGTCCCATCTTCAAAGAGCCCAGGTGAGAGCGTCATTGTGGGTGCTGGCTTCTGGGTTCTCACGTTACCCTTTCAACTCCCACAGGGCGCTGGATGGTGTACATCAAAGGGTGGAGGCTTATAGAGCCTGTCACTACTACTGCTAACCTCCACATACCTGCAGACCTCAGACCTCAGACCGTAGGGCTCAGTATCTATCCACTGCTGCCGTTTCCATTCAACCAGGCTGGAGGCTTTAACTGTATTCTGTCAGATGGAACAATAGCAGCTCTTCCAAAGGACAAGGCTGCTCGCTGACTGACGGATGGATGTGTTCAGACATCGCTGCTGAGCGATGAGTGTGGATCGGGATGCAACACAACAGTGATGACTGACCGGTGACTATGAACGTTCATATTAATGACTATTAGACATTTATATATGTTTGACTGACCGGGAATCAAACCCAGGTATCCTGCATGCCACGTGATTGTGTAAGCCAGCTTGTGGTAGCTAACGCAAGTCATCAGGTTTCAATTAGTCATCACGCAAGCTACGTAAGTTCTTCTGTTACTTTTGTGTAGCAGGCTTAGATAAAAATGTTATTTCCAAGTTCCACCTTTAAAGCGCATTCAACAGTTGAAACAATACCAAAGTGTTTTCCTTGCCCCTGTTTCAGTAAAAAGCTGAGGGATGGAGCTGGAGAAGTGGAGGCACTCTCAAATTCATAGACAGAGCTATGGATGCAAGGACTGACCATCCATGATATCAAAATGATAGTTTAAACCATGTCTATAAAGCGTTTGTTTACATTTATTTTGTTTACATACATTGGTATAAAATAAGCTTATATTTTGGGTTCTGATGAGGTACGACAGTTGAACAAAGCTTATGAGGCATTTATAAGTTATATTCCTCAAGAATCAATGGGTACATATCATACTGTACATGTTTAAGTCCAACGATGGATGTAGCAACTGCAGATTGCCCCTTTAAAGGGGCATTGTCATTGACTATAAATATAAGTTACTATATGTGCAACGATTGTTTGTTGAATTAGGTGTGGACCAAAGCTCAGCGTAGTAAGTGTTCATGTTATTTTCATTTAAACAAAACACTAAACAAAATAACAAAGAGAATGAACGAAAACGAAACAGTCCTGTCAGGTGCAGCAACACAAAACAGAAAACAACTACCCACAAAACACAGGTGGGAAAAGGCTACCTAAGTATGGTTCTCAATCAGAGACATCGATCGACAGCTGCCTCTGATTGAGAACCACACCCGGCCAAACACACAGAAACAGAAAACATAGAACACAAAACATAGAATGCCCACCCCAACTCACGCCCTGACCAAACCAAAATAGAGACATAAAAAGGATCTAAGGTCAGGGCGTGACAGTACCCCCCCCCCCCCCCCCCCCAAAGGTGCGGACTCCGGCCGCAAAACCTAAACCTATAGGGGAGGGTCTGGGTGGGCATCTATCCGCGGTGGCGGCTCTGGTGCGGGACGTGGCCCCCACTCCACCTTAAGCTTGGCCCACTTAGGTGGCGCCTCTGGAGCAGGGACCCTCGCCGCCGACCCCGGACTGGGGACCCTCGCCACAGGCCCCGGAAAGGAGGGAGACTCTGGCAGCTCCGGACAGGAGGGAGACTCTGGCAGCTCCGGACAGGAGGAAGACTCTGGCAGCTCCGGACAGGAGGGAGACTCTGGCAGCTCCGGACAGGAGGGAGACTCACCGCCGACCCCAGACTGGGAACCCTCGCCACGGGCCCCGGACAGGAGGGAGACTCTGGCAGCTCCGGACAGGAGGGAGACTCTGGCAGCTCCGGACAGGAGGGTGACTCTGGCAGCTCCGGACAGGAGGGAGACTCTGGCAGCTCCGGACAGGAGGGAGACTCTGGCAGCTCCAGACAGGAGGGAGACTCTGGCAGCTCCGGACAGGAGGGAGACTCTGGCAGCTCCGGACAGGGCGCAGGCACAGGACCCACCGGGCTGGGGAGACACACAGGAGACCTGGCTCTAGGAGCAGGCACAGGACTCACCGGGCTGGGGAGACATACAGGAGGCCTCTCCCTAGGCCGAGGCACCGGATACTCTGGGCTGTGGGGGAGCACTACAGATTTCCTTGTCTTTATTTATTGAGGTGAAAGGTTAAACCTGACAGGACATAAATGGAATGGAGTGATGGGTTGGAGGAGTGAATAACACATATTAAGTGCCATGTGGTACATACCACTACCATAGACTTAGGCCTGCAGAGTTCTCATTGATGGTCACAGTAAGTGTACTGATCACAGGAGGTTGGTGGCACCTTATTTGGGGAGGACAGGCTCGTGGTAATGGCTGGAGAGAAATGAGTGGAATGGTATCAAATACATCAAACATGGTTTCCATATGGTTGATGCCATTCCATTGACTGCGTTATTGTGAGCCGTACTCCTCTCAGCAGCCTCCTGTGGTACTGAAGTATGGCAGGCTATTATTTTGGATTTCAGTCATATCTCTGTAAGTTCAACATCAATCTTGCGTTAACTTGGGAGTGGATGGTACTTCACATTTTCACATGCATCGCATCCTCTACCATATTGGTCAAATTCTAGCAGGTAGGTAACCACTTCATGCTTGAGCTGAATCACTGCAAGCCAGACACTTGGCATTCAACCACAACACCACTCAAAGATCACAGCTCATATGTCAGGGCAAGAATAGAAAAAGCACTAATAACCTGCCAACTCATCATCATTTTAAGGCACATCTAAGAGCCTGTTCCCCAGCTGGAGGAGGATGAAGCAGTGCTGTCAGGCCCTGTTAGCAGACCAGGGGGTGGGCTGGCTAGTCCATCCAGGTGCTACTAGGAGCCAGCAGGCTGGAGCCCTCCTCACAACGACCCACAGACAACCACTAGAGCTGCTTCCCAAATAGCACCCTAGGGGACTGGTCAAAAAACTATATAAGGAATAGGGGGCCATTTGGGATGCACCCTTGCTAACTAGCTACAGCATTACAGAATCTGAAACATGAAGTTAGAAGAAGTTATAAAAAAGTTTACAGATGAAAAAAACAAAAGAATTAAAGATTGACTCATTTGAATGTTCTAGTCAATGTCCGCTTGGCTTTGTCCATATACTGTAGGTCTTTAGTAAAAAGACGGTTAATCGTAGTAATGCATCCTGTGGTTGTGAGGGTACATGGTGGGTTTTGTGCCTTGCTTTGCATGGGCTAGCTAGTTCGTACCGAGGTCAAAGAGAACAAACAACACTGTAAATCTGCAGCATGTAGGGAAGGAATGGATGAGCTGTATAAAACATAATGAACCCTTCGTTACAGGAGGAGAACAGAGAGACCTAACCTCTGACCTATGATTCATTCCAGTCTGAACAACAATGCCACAGTCCAGCTATGGTGGGACAAAACAGAGCATATTAAAAAGATGTGGTTTTAAATGGTTCCAGCTCTGGTGGGGGAAAAACAGGGCATATTTAAAAGATATGGTTCCAGCTATGGTGGGGGAAAAACAGGGCATATTTAAAAGCTATGGTTCCAGCTATGGTGGGGGAAAAACAGGGCATATTTAAAAGCTATGGTTCCAGCTATGGTGGGGAAAAACAGGGCATATTTAAAAGCTATGGTTCCAGCTATGGTGGGGGAAAAACAGGGCATATTTAAACGCTATGGTTCCAGCTATGGTGGGGGAAAAACAGGGCATATTAAAAAGCTATGGTTCCAGCTATGGTGGGGGAAAAACAGGGCATATTTAAAAGCTATGGTTCCAGCTATGGTGGGGAAAAACAGGGCATATTTAAAAGCTATGGTTCCAGCTATGGTGGGGAAAAACAGGGCATATTTAAAAGCTATGGTTCCAGCTATGGTAGGGGAAAACAGGGCATATTTAAAAGATATGGTTCCAGCTATGTGGGGGAAAACAGGGCATATTTAAAAGCTATGGTTCCAGCTATGGTAGGGGAAAACAGGGCATATTTAAAAGCTATGGTTCCAGCTATGTGGGGGAAAACAGGGCATATTAAAAAGCTATGGTTCCAGCTATGGTAGGGGAAAACAGGGCATATTTAAAAGCTATGGTTCCAGCTATGTGGGGGAAAACAGGGCATATTAAAAAGCTATGGTTCCAGCTATGTGGGGGAAAACAGGGCATATTTAAAAGCTATGGTTCTAGCTATGGTAGGGGAAAACAGGGCATATTAAAAAGCTATGGTTCCAGCTATGTGGGGGAAAACAGGGCATATTTAAAAGCTATGGTTCCAGCTATGTGGGGGAAAACAGGGCATGTTTAAAAGCTATGGTTCCAGCTATGGTAGGGGAAAACAGGGCATATTTAAAAGCTATGGTTCCAGCTATGTGGGGGAAAACAGGGCATATTTAAAAGCTACGGTTTCAGCTATGTGGGGGAAAAAACAGGGCATATTTAAAAGCTATGGTTCCAGCTATGTGGGGGAAAACAGGGCATATTTAAAAGCTATGGTTCCAGCTATGTGGGGGAAAACAGGGCATATTTAAAAGCTATGGTTCCAGCTATGTGGGGGAAAACAGGGCATATTTAAAAGCTACGGTTTCAGCTATGTGGGGGAAAACAGGGCATATTTAAAAGCTATGGTTCCAGCTATGTGGGGGAAAACAGGGCATATTTAAAAGCTATGGTTCCAGCTATGTGGGGGAAAACAGGGCATATTTAAAAGCTATGGTTCCAGCTATGTGGGGGAAAACAGGGCATATTTAAAAGCTATGGTTCCAGCTATGGTGGGGGAAAAAAGAACATGTTGCAAGGCTATGGTCCCTATTGTCTATCAGTTACTTCTACATGGTTATACATGATTAATAAATCCTTTATTACATAATAGAGATGCATGTTGATGTTGATGTTAATGTTAGCAGCTTTCATAGCTCTGACTGGTAGTGAGCGTACTGTCACGCCCTGACCTTAGTTATCTTTGTTTTCTTTATTATTTTGGTTAGGTCAGGGTGTGACGAGGGTGGTATGTGTGTTTTTGGTCTTGTCTATGGTTTTTTGTATATCTATGGGGTTTTGGTATTGTCTAGGTAAATGTAGGTCTATGGTGGCCTGAATTGGTTCCCAATCAGAGACAGCTGTTTATCGTTGTCTCTGATTGGGGATCCTATTTAGGTTGCCATTTTCCATTTTGGTTTTGTGGGTTATTGTCTATGTGATGTTGCATGTCTGCACTTGTTATTATTAGCTTGTTATTTTGTTAGTTTGTTTAAGTGTTCTTCGTGTTCTTTCTTAATTAAAAGGAAGATGTATTATAATCACGCTGCGCCTTGGTCTCCTCTATACGACGAACGTGACACGTACAGATAAATGATGAAGCCATCCAATCCAGATTCTTCCCTGAACTCATTCAGTGATCTGAAACATATCTGTAATATCGTCAATGCAAAAAATTGCATGAAGGCATTGATATGAATGGATTCCAAAACGTTAGATTTATCACTGGGATGGAAATTTCTATTAAACTATAAAACTGGGAGCTATTTAATGTCAAGCATTATTGATGTCCCTCCCTGTTGGGACGGGATGAGTTAACACACTACAAACAACAGCCTACTTACGGTGCTTATAAAATATCCAGGTTGTATCCCAAATGGTAACTTATTCCCTATTTAGTGCACTACTTTTTACCAGGGTCCATAGGACCCATAGAGAATAGGGTGCAGTTTTGGACACAGCCCCAACCTGATTGGAGCAATAAAAGCGGTGTAGATGATGTTAATGTGACATGTGAGGAGGGGCGGGAGGAGTAAACTGCATAGTTGACTGAGCAGATAAACTGAGCCATGTCTTTAATGAGAAAGTGATTGTGTGATTCATCATGTGGGTTTACTGTCCCGTTATGATATTCTCGTAAATCACTGACCACCGGGCCAGCGTTTAAAGATGCAATACGTTAAAATACCCTCTCCCCTCTGATATTAAATATAATTTTAATAATTTAATTTTAGATGTGAACCAAAGCCATATTAGATTTAGGACCGGTTTCCCTGACACAGATGATTTATTTATCTTTATTATATTTAACTTTTATTTAACTAGGCAAGTCAGTTAAGAAAATAATTAAATAAATACAATATAGTAAATATAGAACAAAATACACATCACAAGAAGAGAGACAACACAGCACTACATAAAGAAAGACCTAAGACAACAACATAGCAAGGCAGCAACACATAACAACACAGCATGGTAGCAACACAACATAACAACAACATGGTAGCAACACAACATGGTTAAGATTAAGCCTTGTCCTGGACAACATTTTTAGTCCAAGACTAGGCTTAATCTGTACCCAGGAAACCAGCCCTTAGTGATCATAAGTGTGTGGTCATCGTAAAATTATTGTGGTTGGTTGGTTGGTCTGCTAGTTGGTTGGTTGTGTGACCATTAAACACTAATAATCAGCTCTCTTCTCTGTCTCGTCTGTCAGTAGCATCTCGTTGGCAATTAAGGTCCGGGGCTGGTGCTCATTCCCTGACTTCTCTTGCTGTGTAAAGGTTGGCATGCCCTGGGGGAACGGAAGTGGATACAATGTTTTTCCAAATATAATGGTCTGAATTAGGGTTGCAAAGCTACTGGTAATTTACCAAAGTTACCGGAATCTTCAGTATTATTGGTAATTATCAGAAACTCAATCTATCGTAACTTTGGTAATTTATACTTGAACAACTTTTAAACATTGTATTCATATATAGTATTCATTTATTATATCTGTGTCCATATTGTCCATGAGTTCCTAGTAGATAGACTATATGGTTCAACAGAAAATAGACTAATTAATGAGAAAAAACATTGAATCAACAATGGAATTATTTTCAATTATCTCTGCAACACAAAACTATTGCCTGTGTTCACAACTACCACCAGTTTGACACCAAAACATTGACAACAAATACATATTATCATAGTCAAATAAATAAGTGTGAAAAAAATATTTATTTTCACGTTGAAAGCTTCGTATTAAACACCAATGGTATTCACTAAGTTGATGGTTTATATTTAGGATAATGTTTTACAGCTTTGTCATTCTATATACAGTATATATTTTTAATCATCTAATTTAATTATTTCATATATTTTACATGATAATATGACGTACAGAAAAGGGCCACTAGATATGATTGATTACATACAATCCTTGAACGATACCAACATTCTGGTAGTTTACTGGTAAATGCACAAAGTTTCCAGTAATATAACCTACCTTTGCAACCTTAGTCTCGATACCTGTCAGTGTATGCGTTCTGAGCACCTTAGTGCATTGAAGATCCATTCTCCTTCTCCCTTGGGACACCAACCTCACCTCTTTAAACCAGGTAGTGTAGATCGGCTACAAACTTTCATAGAGCTACAGTCGGTTGGTTGTTGCCAAGGAACACCTGCTGAACCAAGCCAAGGTAAACTTCTTTAGGTCAAAACTTAGACGGATTCAACCTGAAAAAGGGTCATTTTGATTAATCTACTGTAACTGATTATCTGTCTCAAAAAGACACATCCAACATTCTTCAACTCGTAAAATATGTGAGAGGTAAGATGCAGTGAACCCTCACTCAGCAATGTCAAAGATATGAACCTCAGAGTTATGGACTTGCTGGTCAACCGAACTGACAATATCAAACCGGGACATGAATGAAATGGAAAAACACGAACTTCTGTAAGCTACAGACAAACTGGTAATACTGCTCCTTCTAAAATTAAAATGCATCATTACTGCCTTTCTGAGACCTAGACGTACAGTACTGTCACCCCAGATCCAAAACTGCCTTGGCTTTTCCAGGGCAGTAGTATTGATGGTGTTTCTTCAGTGTGTTGTGTTACTGTGTGGAGGGATGTGAGTTTACGTAGTTTTCTTTATTTTCCATCCTTACTTTAACACCCACAGAACAGAAGCCTTTTCTTCTCCTAAACCAAAGGAGTGATGTCATCTCAATGTGCTTGTTATTTCTCTAATGTTCCACATGGATGATTTGATATGATGGATGGTGTGTGTGTATGTGCGTATACTGTATGAGATATGCCAGCTTTCTCTCTCTCCCTTTTTCTCTCTCTCTCTCTCTATCCCTCTCTTGCTCTCTCTCAATTCAATTCAATTTAAGGGCTTTATTGCCATGTGAAACATATGTTCAGTGAAATAGATAAGAAACAAAACAAAAACATGAACAGTAAACATAACACTCACAAAAGTTCCAAAAGAATAAAGACATTTCAAATGTACTTTAAGTACAAAAGGGAAAATAAATAAACATAAATATGGGTTGTATTTACAATGGTGTTTGTTCTTCACTGGTTGGCCTTGTGGCAACAGATCACAAATCTTGCTCCTGTGATGGCACACTGTGGTATTTCACCCAATAGATATGGGAGTTCATCAAAATTGGATTTGTTTTCGAATTCTTTGTGGGTCTGTGTAATGTGAAGGAAATATGTCTCTCTAATATGGTCATACAATTTTCAGGAGGTTAGGAAGTGCAGTTCAGTTTCCACCTCATTTTGTGGGCAGTGTGCACATAGCCCGTCTTCTCTTGAGAGCCAGGTCTGCCTATGGCGGCCTTTCTGAATAGAAAGGCTATGCTCACTGAGTCTGCACATAGTCAAAGCTTTCCTTAAGTTTGGGTCAGTCACAGTGGTCAGGTATTCTGCCACTCTGTACTCTCAGTTTAGGGCCAAATAGCATTCAGTTAGCTCTGCTTTTTTGTTAATTCTTTCCAATGTGTCAAGTAATTATCTTTTTGTTTTCTCATGATTTGGTTGGGTCTAATTATGTTGCTGTCTTGGGGCTCTGTGGGGCCTGTTTGTGAACAGAGCCCCAGTACAAGCTTGCTTAGGGGGCTCTCTCTCTCTCAATCTCTCATGCTCTCTTTCTCTCTCTCTCTCACTCTCTCTTGCATGCTCTCTCCTGTTCTCTCTTGCTCTCTCGCTCTCTATATACCATTATTGCCCACCCCCTCATTGTCTAACTACTTAACTCCCTTGCAAGACTGGGGAAAGAGACTACAGTATCTAACCGCAGTAGTTTCACTTGATAATTGACCTCTTTAACTATGAGTGAGGTCCCACAGCGTGCAGATAGAGACCACCTTGTTGCCCTAGACTGTGTAAAGGGTACTGTCTGAGCCCCCTGCCGGGTGCTGACACAGTGCCTGCTCTCCCTCTGGAGAGGGAAAGGGCAAAACTCATCCATTCTAAAACCTTTAGAACAGCAGGGCCTTGCCCTTGCTTCTGTGTGTGTGTGTGTGTGTGTGTGTGTGTGTGTGTGTGTGTGTGTGTGTGTGTGTGTGTGTGTGTGTGTGTGTGTGTGTGTGTGTGTGTGTGTGTGTGTGTGTGTGTGTGTGTGTGTGTGTGTGTGTGTGTGTGTGTGTGTGTGTGTGTGTGTGTGTGTGTCATGTCTATGAGTCAGCTCATAAAGTCCAACAAAAATAATTTAAAGTGGCAATCAGCAGTTACTACATCAATGTTTGGACTTATAAATTAATTATACTGCATGTAACCATTGATTCTTCAAAAATATAACTTATAAATGGATAATGAGCTTAGTTCAACTGGCGTACCCCATCAGAACCCAAAGTGGTTGAGAGTGGTTACATTTCTCTAGCCCCATCCCCACACGTTTTACCAAAACAGTGATGGACAACGCTTTGGTATTGTTTGAAAGTGGAACTGACAGAATTTTAGCAACAGGAGATCTTATAAAACAATCTGTTCATATACACCCCCAGGAAGAATATGACACTTTAAAAAATATGTAGCGAGCACTTAGATATGGTCATTTTCACATTTTCATAAATTCTTAGAATGTTTGGCAATTACGTATACTAAGGCATTTGTCAAAATTCTATAGCAATATAAAGTAGGACAGTGGCCGTGCATTTGGGCAATTAATAGACACTGCAGTAAATAAAACCTAGTAAAGACATCTGTCTCATCCAGGACCGGAGTCTATGCAGACCGGTGCACTATAGCCAATCAGAGCTACAGCCTCCAGTTCAAAGTAAATGATAGCAATCCTGTGTTGCAAATGCCTTGTCCTCTTGCTCAGTTGTGCACCGGGACCTCCCAATCCTCTTTCTATTCTGGTTAGAGACAGTTTGCGCTGTTCTGTAAAGGGAGTAGTACACCGCGTTGTACGAGATCTTCAGTTTCTTGGCAATTTCTCGCATGGAATAGCCTTTAAGTCGGAAGTTTACATACACTTAGGTTGGAGTCATTAAAACTCGTTTTTCAACCACTCCACAAATTTCTTGTTAACAAACTAGGGGGAGTGAAAAAAGGTATGTGATTGTAGGTGCGGGTAATGATGACAGAGGCAGAGAATATTACTGTTTACAGGGAATTTATTCTTCCTTCTTGAGGAAAAGGGGCTGGACGGAACCAAAGCAAAGTTCCCCCTATCCTACCTACCCACTGGTTACCTATTCTTAGCACCACCTGGTGCGCTAACCAAAATACAGGGGGTGGTTCGCCCAGGTCTTACCTAGTGTGCATAGATATAGTAAATACTACGGGTATATGTATGCCCACAGGCCTCTTGCCTAAACACTCCCAAGGTGCCTTCCCCTTCCCCCCTGGGAACAAATGAAACACTATAATTAAAACTTAGTGAACAATTTAAATAAACCAAAAACACTAGGTACTATGGCATACACATACCTCTAAAGGACCGGCTACAAAACATTTAAACAAATTTACCAGACCAACAACCAACACAGGACATTCAAGAAGAAGCTCTCTCCTAACAATGGAACACTGGCTTTTCAAGCTGCAGAAGGTGTTGGTAATTGATGAGCCAGCTGTTTCCCCTGGCGAGAGGGCGGGGTCAGAGCTCCAATCTGCAGTGGGGCCAACTAATCAGCTGCTTGGAATCCAGGAAACCATCCTGAAACACACACATACAAACCCACAACAACACAGAAACTGGGGAACGCAACACAGAGGTATATTTCAAGGCCTACCTTCAAACTCAGTGCCTCTTTGCTTGACATCATGGGAAAATCAAAAGAAATCAACCAAGACCTCAGAAAAAAAATGTAGACCTCCACAAATCTGGATCATCCTTGGGAGCAATGTCCAAACTCCTGAAGGTAGCACGTTCATCTGTGAATACAATAGTACGCAAGTATAAACACCATGGGACCAAGCAGCCGTCATACCGCTCAGGAAGGAGACGCGTTCTGTCTCCTAGAGATGAACATACTTTGGTGCGAAAAGTGCAAATCAATCCCAGAACAACAGCAAAGGACCTTGTGAAGATGCTGGAGGAAACAGGTACAAAAGTATCTATATCCACAGTAAAACAAGTCCTATATCGACATAACCTGAAAGGCCGCTCAGCAAGGAAGAAGCCACTGCTCCAAAACCGCCATTGAAAAGCCAGACTACGGTTTGCAACTGCACATGGGGACAAAGATCATACTTTTGTAGAAATGTCCTCTGGTCTGATGAAACAAAAATAGAACTGTTTGGCCATAATGACCATCGTTATGTTTGGAGGAAAAGGGGAGGCTTGCAAGCCAAAGAACACCATCCCAACCGTGAAGCACGGGGGTGTCACGCCCTGACCCTAGAGATCCTTTTTATGTCTCTATTTTGGTTGGTCAGGGCGTGAGTTGGGGTGGGCATTCTATGTTTTTGTTCTATGTTGTCTATTTCTATGTGTTTGGCCGGGTGTGGTTCTCAATCAGAGGCAGCTGTCTATCGTTGTCTCTGATTGAGAACCATACTTAGGTATCCTTTTCCCACCTGTGTTTTGTGGGTAGTTATTTTCTGTTTTGTGTCTGCACCAGACAGAACTGTTTCATTTTCGTTCATTCTCTTTGTTGTTTTTGTTATTTAGTGTTCAGTTTTAATAAAGAAAAGATGAACACCTACCATGCTGTGCTTTGGTCCACTCCCTCTTCTTCAGACGGTCGTTACAGGGGGTGACAGCATCATGTTGTGGGGGTGCATTGCTGCAGGAGGGACTGGTGCACTTCACAAAATAGGTGGCATGATGAGAAAGGAAAATGATGTGGATATATTGAAGCAACATCAATACGTCAGTCAGGAAATTAAAGCTTGGTCGCAAATGTGTCTTCCAAATGGACAATGACCCCAAGCATACTTCCAAAGTTGTGGCAAAATGTCTTAAGGACAACAAAATCAAGGTATTGGAGTGGCCATCACAAAGCCCTGACCTCAATCCCATAGAAAATGTGTGGGGAGAACTGAAAAAGCATGTGCGAGCAAGGAGGCCTACAAACCTGACTCAGTTACATCAGCTCTGTCAGGAGGAATGGGCAAAAATTCACCCAACTTATCTACTATTATTCTGACATTTCACATTCTTAAAATAAAGTGGTGATCCTAACTGACCTACGGCAGGGAATTTTTACTGGGATTAAATGTCAGGAATTGTGAAAAACTGAGTTTAAATATATTTGGCTAAGGTGTATGTAAACTTCCGACTTCAACTGTACGTGCCATTGAAACAGAGGAGTGATGGTTGCTGATAATAGGCCTCTGTACGCCTATGTAGATATTCCATAAAAAATCTGCCATTTCCAGCTACAATAGTCATTTACAACATTAACAATGTCTACACTGTATTTCTGATCATTTTGATGTTATTTTAATGGACAAAAAAACATGCTTTTCTTTAAAAAACAAGGACATTTCTGTGACCCCAAACTTTTGAATGGTAGTGTATGTGACAATAGTTTCTCACTTTTTACTTTGATTCCTTTGACATTGAAAAGGAACAATTCCAAACATTTTAATTTATCGTTTTTATTTTTTCCCCAGCCAATGAGGCAAGCCAGGGCTCTGAAGTTTAGGATCAGAGTGGAGCTTGGAGGAGGACGCAGCTAACAAGCATTACATCAACTCATGCAGATACAGAGAAAAGAGGCTGCCAGAGGTGAACTTGCAACTCTAGAATGTATAATGCTCAATAAATAACAGAACCGATTAATTCCGTTCCATTAGTGTCAGTTAGCTGGACGGTAAATCAGACAGACTTCATGGACAAATATGCGTCAGATCAGATGTTCTGCTACAAAGGTGTTGAGAAAAAGACCAGATTATTAAAAACTTTTCCATGAGCCAATATAATTCAATGGTTGTTTTAATATCCATATTTTATTGTTAATTTAATTAAGGTGGAGCTGGTATACAGAAGGTCAGTGTGGGGCAGCAGTCAGGGTGAAAAATGGGTCATATCTAGATATCTATGTCCCTCCACTCTCCATGTTCTCATGTGACCAATTGGGTTTGAACTCGGCTCATCTACACACCAGAAGACAGTGTTAGCCTGCTGAGCTAAAACAAAACCTATAGGAAAACCTAAGTCTTCAGGTTTTAGTTAAGGTTGCTCATCACATTAGTAGCACTCACTATCCATAACACTCACTATCTTCCATGTAACTTCTTTCTCTCCTCCTCCTCTCTCCTTTCCAATCCTGTCTTTCTCCAGGTAACGCTGCTCTCTACTTCAAGGAACCTGTGAATCCCTCCCCCCTTGAGGGAGAGAACATACTCTGGGTCCTAGATTTGACTTTATACCAATGGAAAAATCTACATAAGTTCAGAGAATGTGAATATGGAGATGTCGGTGGGGGGGGGGGGGGGGGGATTCAGGTTTCAACTGTTGCAAACTGATGCGGAGTGGGGTGTTGGGGTGGTGGTGGGGGATTATTGGTTTTGATAGGGCCCCATAACAATTAGGAGCATCTAACTGCCTTGCTGCATTCAAGCCGTAATTAATTCCTTATAATGTAAAGTTTTCCCACCAACCAGCTCCCCCACCTCAGGGGAACCCTGGCAGCGAATGAAACAGCCTCTCCGCCTCCTCATGCTGCTTGGCATGTCTGTTTTTTATTACAGGTTGAACTCGTTTTGCTACGTTTTGTTTTTTCAACTTTCATTACACAAACCGTTATTTTTTGGAAATAAGTTATTTGTGATAAATGACTGTTGGAAGCACACACTGTATTTCACCACTGGACACCACTGGGGGGGAGTGGGGGGGGGGGGGGGGTTGACCGACAAGGATATTAAATCCTTTTCTAGACAGCTACAGTAAAACACACACACACTAGCAGACCCACACTAGTACACCAGTAGACCATTACAGTAGACCAGTACAGTAGACCATTACAGTAGACCAGTACAGTAGACCAGTACAGTACAGTAGACTCACCCCAAGGATGAATCAGCCTTACAAACAACTAGGTGAGGATGACTGCATGGCTGCTGCCTGTGGTCCTGTGTCAGGATGGTAGCTATGCCACCAGCAGAAAAAACACCCACCCGCCGTGGCTGGAGCAGCTCCAAACTCCATGTTAACTACCCCCGTCTGAAGGTCGGCTGATGAGGTGCTAAGTGTCTAATAAAGGCAGATCAACACTCCTTAAATCAGGACATTTCTCCTTTAATACCTCACCAAGACTGCCCACTGGCCATCCCTCTAAATGGGAATGAAGTACTGTAATTTCACCAACTGATGTGAAACGGATCAGGCCTTCTATAACATCCTCTGAAGAGTGGATAAAATACCCTTTTTCAAAGCACCCTGAACATTATAACAAGCTTTCTTCTCTTTCCTTCAGTGCTTCCAAATGAGAAATTCTTGAATAAATATTAGTGTTTCAGATTTGTTTTCCAGAGATTGTTCATCTACCCCTTGCAGTTTTGGCCTCGATACTCATTATGCCTACAATATTGCTACTGCACATGAGATCAGTTGAATATGGGCACTATCATAACAACTGAGCAGCAGCGGTAGAGGTATCCCAACCCTACCAACACTATAAATCTATAGCTATGCTCTTCTGAACCTAGCCACCAAGGTTTCAGACAAGGACGTATGGGTATGACAATGTGAATCTATCTATACCTTTCTTTATCTCTACTTAACTGTATTCTTATCTGATCTGTTCCTGGATAACCTTTGTCTCTCTTGGTTTCCCACTGAGTTCCTGGCACTGGTTCTATAGCTCTGGCTCAGGCCTGTGATCCATGTCAAATCATGTGATGTGTGGAGAGCATGGAGCCGCAGGGAAGCGCTTCACACAGCATAGCTGTAAACACCAGACTGTATGGGTGGAGAGAGAGGGATAAACACGCTTGTAGGTTTGGGAAGCCTGGGTGGATAAATATGCTAGGCTATAAAGTTCTATCTGACTTTTTTAAATTTATTATATATTCACTAAGGCCCCGATTCCGACCCGAGTTAAGCGAGCGTAAATGGAACCTAATTCAGTTTTTATGCATTTTTCCTTGACCTTGAACTGAAGCATGAGAATATTGTACTATTCACATGCTGCTTGTTTTGGGTGGAGCTCAAATAAATGAATGTGTGGCAGAGTTGTGTCTACAGAAACGGCATATTATGACTTTGACTTAATTCCCTAATAATTCCACCTCCTTTATGCGCGAGGAAACCTACAATAACGTCTAGCAAACCTGCCGGTTCCAAGAGGAAAAACATCTAGGCCTACTTTATTTTTTTCTGATAGAAATAACACCATTCTCCATGCACTGTAATTTACAAATAGACAAGCGCTATCGATAAGAGCTATATAAATGTGTAATCCGTTTGGATAAGGGAATTGTAGCCTAAATATAAATGCTACTTGTTTCAGATCTATTTTACCTTATAATCGCTTGAGACAAATGTGAAACCAGTCACTTTTTTCCACAGTAAAGTTTATGCACTGATGTGCATTTATGCAGAATTTAAATTCTACGGCCTTTTAACTTGCAGGGATGGGCACTCTCGAAAGTCTTAATTATAGGCTACCCCGACTATCTCTCTCTCTTATTTCTATCATGTTAAATATTAGCCACTATCAGTATCGACCGTCAGTAGGCCTAATAACCACACATATTCAACTGCCAATTTACTGTTAGTTCCTTCAGTTGGTATAGCCTACATAATCATTCCATTTAATTACATTGTTTTGTTAACCTTCATTTGCTTCCTCTGTAAACGCCATCTCGGCCATGTGGTTGTTTCTGAGGATCATTAGAAACAGTTGATAATATTTAAAAAGACATGAAGGCTAAATAAATCGTTATGAAGTGGAGTGGAGACCAAGCCTAAGAGTTTGAACTCGATACATGGTTAGTGCAGGCAATAGACGAGAGGACAGCCTACTATTGTACACTATTATCCCTATTATAATTATATGTAAACTAACCTGCCAACATTATCATGGGTTGAAGAACTGAATGTCGGAATATTCAGAATTAATCAAACCGGTTTTCTGTCTTTTGTGCATAAAGGCTATCCAAACCTGTTCTTTTATGATTCATAAATACTTTTCTTCCCTTATATAATAAAAAATGTGATCTACCAATTGGTGCTGAAACAGAGATTAATATGCATATATTTAGATGGCTTTCTTTCATTGATCCCTAATATTCTGAACCTGTTCTCTTGATGTATTCTAGTGAGTCTGGCGCCAAAATTATAACTACAAGGTACACCGTATTTAAAGGGATGGCTTTTGATAAACGTACTCGAAACCCTAATGAATGAAAACTCCACAAGAAAATCTGTTGGTTAGCAAGAGGAACGTTTTTCAGCGGTTGAATTACATTTATGCAGCGCACGCAAGGGAACCATGCCTGCAAAGCCTGCTATGCACCTTCATAAGGTAAGTCTGAATAGCAACTACTGAGAAGTGCGTAGGAAAGGTGTGTGTAAGAAATATGTAACTTCCTAATTTGGAATCGGTCCATAGAGTTAGTCTTTAGTTGTTCCGTTACATATTTGGTCCTTTAAATATTTCAGAACGATGAAAAAAATGAAACATCTGAAAGTTCTATCTGCGCAAACACCTTTGAACTTGGTGCTATAAGGTTCTATCTGCAATCCAATCACACAATGCTGGGTTGTCAATCACAAATAATTGTATGTAAGGTGATATACTTATTGAGTCATGAAAGAGGAAGACATCACAAAGCAGTTCTGAGATCTGGGACTTGAAACATCCTCATTATCTCAAAAGTATACATTTTGCAGTTAGAACTTTATAGTCCCAAGTCCTTGATAATTCGTATCATAGGTTCTGGTCCTCTTTTTCAATTCATTACATTTTTTTTACCACTTTTTCAGAAGAATGGCTATAACGTCAGCTCTTTATGGTAAAAGCAAATCAATACAAGTTCCTTAGAGCATGTTTTAGGCCCTTAGGAGAGGAATTGTTGTTTTTGTCTTGTTCTATGTCAATACGGAAACCTTCTTGGAAGGGGGTATTTCACAAACATTACAATCTTACCACATTTAATGATTAATAGCAAGTATTTTACTGACTTTGGGTGTCAGAGACCAGAAAGATATATCAGTTTACTTATCCAGAGCTAAGCTTTAGCAATGCTGCTAGTTATCCATAGGATATAAGGTGCTTTCTGAAAGTATTCAGAACCCTTGACTTTTACCAAATTTTGTTACATTACAACCTTATTCTCAGATGGATGAAATTGTTTTTTGTCCTCATCAATCTACACACAATATCCCATAATGTAAAAAAGCAAAAACAGGTGGTTACATTTTTTTGCACCTTTACTCAGTACTTTGTTGAAACACCTTTGGCAGCGATTACAGCCTCGAATCTTCTTCGGTATGACGCTACAAGCTTGGCACACCTGTATTTGAGGAGTTTCTCCCATTCTTCTCTTCAAGTCCTCTCAAGCTCTGTCAGGTTGGATGGGGAGCTACACTGCACAGCTATTTTCAGGTCTCTCCAGAGATGTTAGATCGGGTTCAAGTCCGGGCTCTGGCTGGGCCACTTAAGGACATTCAGAGACTTGTCCTGAAGCCACTCGTTGTCCTGTTGGAAGGTCAACCTTCACCCTAGTCTGAGGTCCTGAACGCTCTGGAGCAGTTTTTTATCAAGAATCTCTCTGTACTTTGCTCCATTCATCTTTCCCTCTATCCTGACTAGTTTCCCAGTCCCTGCCGCTGAAAAACATCCCCACAGCATGATTCTGCCACTACCATGCTTCACCATAGGGATGGTGCCAGGTTTCCTCAAGACGTGATGGTTGGCATTCAGGCCAAAGAGTTCAATCTAGACCAGAGAATTCTGTTTCTCATGGTTTAAGAGTCCTTTAGGTGCCTTTTGGCAAACTCCAAGCGGGCTGTCATGTGCCTTTTACTGAGGAGTGGCTTCAGTCTTGCCACTCCACCATAATGGCCTGATTGGTGGAGTGCTGCACAGATGGTTGTACCCTTCCCCAGATCTGTGCACCGACACAATCCTGTCTCTGAGCTTCACGGACAATTCCTTCGACCTCATGGCTTGGTTTTTGCTCTGACAGTGCCAGAGCATAGACAGGTTTGTGCCTTTCCAAATCATGTCCAATCAATTGAATCTACCACAGGTGGACTCCAATCAAGTTGTAGAAATATCTCAAGGATAATTAATGGAAACATGATTCACCTGTTCAATTTCGAGTCTCATAGCAAAGGGTCTAAATACTATATAAATAAGGTATTTCTGTTTTTTGTTTTTTTTAATACATTTGCAAACATTTCTAAAAACCTATTTTTGCTTTGTCATTATGGGGTATTGTGTGTAGATTGATGAGGATTATTTTTTTTTTTATCCATATAACGTAACAAAATGTGGAACAAGTCAAGGGGTCTGAATACTTTCTGAATGCCCTGTAGAGTATTTGTCATTTTAGGGAACTATCGCTTTAACAAATGTGTGATGAACATAAATTAATATATTTCATTATGTGATTAGAAAGAAGGAAGTGTATTCTCTTTATTTCATTATTAAATGTCTGTACGTTTCTATTGAAATTATTTTAACATTGTGTGCCATATGACCTTATGGCTGAACCCAGACTGACAATTCTATCTGCGATTGCACCCCCCAAAAAACTGATTTACAAATGTCTTAGGATTTTTTTTTAAGGTGAGGACCCTGGGTTATGAAAGAAGAATTCACTACAAAACAGTTCTGCGATCACAACCTGGGATGTGAAAACTTTGATGCTCAATATCTCAGAGCATGAGAGCGTGTTTCCAAATCACCTCCACTACACTATGTACTGTATCGTAGGTTTGGTTTTTGGAAGCTTGGGTTCAGATGGTCTCAGATTTGAATGAAATACCTAATTCAAGGTAGGCCAGTATTACTGAACTCTGCAGAGTAGTTACGTTGTAGTTACTGTAAATGTTTCTTCTGATCAAACACCTTTCTATAGGATTTCTCCTGAATGGACGATCCAACCAACAGAAACATCCACAAAATCCCAGAGGAACAAAGGTACCACCTGAACTACAGTGGGGTTTTATGTATCACTGTCTGTGCTGATTCACTATATTACCTTCAGAGGTGAAACTAGATAGTCATCAAGAGAGAAAAGAGAAGCACATTTCAGTGTGGGCAAGAAAAAAGTATCAAGCACAAGTTTTGGAAAACCCCACCTTGACACATAACCGCAAAGATATGTTAATCTCTCTCAATCTCATAAAACACAAACACACAAACGCATGCACCGCACACACACACATACACAAACTGATGCACCCATGTACGCAAGCACAAACACACACGCCAAAAAACAATTTGCCTCAAACAATCCACACACATCCACAAATTTAACCCAATCAACCCCCATACACATAACAAATATTCACACACAGCCCAGATGAAAGCTGTCTTTAAGCACGGTGAGTTTGTACCAGGAGGGTAGCTACTGTACACATCCAGTGTACAACCCATTCCCAACCACCCAGACCCAGACCTGACAACCTCCAGCAGCACTGCAGGCTAGGCCTCGCTGCTTCTTTGTGGTTTATCCTTTAATAGCAAAAAGGGGTAGCATGGCAACATTGTTTAATAACAGTAAAACTGAAAAGAGCAAAAATAAACAGAATTTCTGGCAGTAGCTTGAAATCAGTTGTAAAAGTAAACTTATTAACCTGCCCATAACACTTGATTTTACACAAGCCATTTACAGTGCCTGAAGTAGCTACTTTTCCTTCTGTCTCTAGAGAGGAAAATACAGCGCTGTGGTTTTCCTTATCAGCCCCATCCAAAAATGTTTATTAGAGAGAAAGAGACAGATCGAATTGCAGATAAAGTAAATTAATGGATGGAGAGGGGCTGGAAGAGAAAAAGATTCCCTCCTTTTCCAAAGGCTGTCTGATAAACTTGGAGAGGGGCTGGAAGAGAAAAAGATTCCCTCCTTTTCCAAAGGCTGTCTGATAAACATGCTACATTGCCACATTGAACCTTTTCTCCACAGAGAAGCTGCACTGAAGGCCTGTGGTTCAGAACCACTCATATTCCACAGATTCAGCAACCTAACTCGCAACAAGTTCAGTTACAAGCTACAGTACAGTAAACCTCAGAGCACATAGCAGTAACTTTGTTTTATTTTCTGGCTCGTACAGCTACATGATGTTTGATACTGAAAGCCCATGGTACTTTATCATCATGTTCACAATCACCATCATGTCCAGGCAATGTGCATATATACAGTACACATAGCCCCTCACCAGTTTAATGGAGGTTTGATCAAACATACACCATGTATTACAATAGTAAATGACACAACTGTCTTTGCTGGGTTCATTGGGTATGAGCTGAGCTCCATCCAGTCGTTGGCAGCCAGTGTTACAGTTGGATCAGCCTGGGCTAAGGCTGTACCTGAGTTGAGGAGCAACTGAGGGAGGGAGGCATCCAGCAGGCTCACCTGTACACCAGCAGACAGGTGTGCCTGCAGCCAGGGCCTAACTCTACCTGTACCTATAGCTCCTTAACACCCAACACCCATCAGCCGGCACAGATTCCTCTATCCGCCCCAATAGGGGTGACTGTCTCCAAGGTCCCAGGCAGGCAGAGAAAACAACATTTCAGCACCATGCTTATTTCCTGGACCCTGCTAATGTAGACCCCCATGGAAAACACATTCCAGTGATCAAGGCAGCCGTGAGAGCCCCCCCGCCCCCAACTTCCCTCTCCATACACACACCCTCACACCCCAATCACACCCTCCCCACGCGCACTCAGGCGCATCGCCGAAATTCAAACCCAACGACCCTAACAGGCAACACTCCAGTTCCTGGAGAGACAAGAGGCAGAACATCTCATCCTGAAAGATGTAATATGTCCTCAGAGTGAGATGAGTGTGAGAGCTGCAAACACCGTGTAGGCAGGGATGGAGGTACATATGGTTCAGACAGGAGTTGAAGATAGAAGCAATTTAAGTACTGTTGCCTGAACTCTAATAGATTAATTTGATTCTATCAATATATTCTAATATATTCTATTGATTCTATTGTTTCAATCAGAGAGAATCCTTCCCCTGTAGGCCCTATTTTCACAAAACAAAGGGAAGCCTTAAGGTTGAAGACTATAATACTCACAATATCTGTTATGAAATCTATTTCGAAAACATTTAACCGATTCAGTCTTGCAACTGTTGCATACCAAACTCACACGCCAACTATTTGAACAAACACGGTGCATTGCCATCTTGATATAAAGCATAAGGACTGAAGAGGCTTTCTGATTTGAAGAAAACATCTACTTATTCCACACACAAGAAGCCCTGACTGAAATGCGACTCTGCCTATAGTATACATTCCAATTTGCTTTGTTAAAAAACATTAGCACTTCTCTTCTTGAGTCCCCTGACGGACTGGAAAAGGAAATGTGTTGTGGATGGTGTCACCGCCGCCCTGGTTGCCCACTTGGCACCTCAGAGTCATTATACAAGGGCTGGGCCATTGTGAGCCCGGCAGAGGTTTGCCTTGTTAACAAACCAGGAGCTGAGAAGCATGGAGCAAACTGAAAGTTTACCCACTTTTTCCTCTTTCTGAGTCCTTCTCTCTCTTCATTGCTCTCGCTCCCGTCTCTTTCTCTCTCAATCTCTCTCTTTCTACATCACTCTCTCCCTTCTCTCCCCCTATCCTTATCTCTCTCTCCAACCCCCTCCCTAGCTGAGCTCACCCTCCACTTCACTCTGGTTCTTCTCCCAGTTGCTCTGTATATTACACTTTGTCTGTAGAAACCTGTCAAATAAAGTGATGACCCTATTAACACACTGCATGCAAATGACCAAACAGTCATGAATGCAGTCTTTACTAGGGTGAGCAAAGGGGCCATTGAAGGCTCTTTCCACAGTCTCATATTCAGGGGCCACAGTTGTATAATGGCAGTGATTCACTTTTTAATAGTTGTGTAATTACATATTATTCATGTTGAACCAGGTTAACAAACTGATTATTTAGTACACTATAAAGGAAATAGGGTGCCATTTGGGATCCTTAATAAAAGGCACTGAGGGAAGGGGGGGGGGGGGGGGGTGGAGGGTGAGTTTGGTGACAGGGCGGTCAGTGCCCTCTTGTACTTCCAGGTCACTGACCTGCTCCACGTCCAGGGGTGTATCTTTAACAGCATGGCGTGTGTTCAATGGTCATCTGCCTTTTTTCAAAAGCAACTCATCTAGACTATCCACCATCCAGGGCGAGGCACGATACAGCAGGACATGTTGGTTGGTGTATCCTTTACTCAAGGCTGTCACCTAGTGGTTTATTTTTAAAAGAATATACACTCTTTTACTTGTTTAAAGGTTAGACAGATAGTTTGAGAGCTGTAGCCTGTCCTTGATGTTGAGGCAGTAGCCTACAGTGGTTTTAGTTTCACACAGCTGTATAAAAACAAGCCATGGTCTCCTGCAGTGATTTGTGGCTCTACAAATCTTTTTTTGTGGCTCCACAGCTGACTGCCAGAGGAGTGGAGGGTAGAGGAGGGGAGGCCAGGTCAATGTGGGGTGGAAGGGGCATTGGGGTGACCTGGGGGCAGAAGTTAGAGGTGTGTGGGGAACCTGCATGTGTGTGTGCGCTGCTAACTCCTCTGGCTAGGGACAAGTGTACTGCACCTGCACCACATATGCTCAATCAAACCCACACTCATTCGCATTCCAACATCCGCAATGCAAATACATACACACGGATAACAATATAGTGTTATTGTGTGTGTGTGTGTGTGTGTGTGTGTTTGTGAGTGCGTGATGCCTTGTGTTACAGCATAAAACACCTCTCTCCCCCAACACATGTCATCAGTCAACAACAAACAGATGTGGGACAGTCTATCTGACTTGGTAAGACACATCACCATGATGAATGTCTTCTTCTCCCTAGACCTGGACTCCCTAAATCTCTGGGGGGGTGATACTGCTCATTTTCTACCTCCTCCTCCTCTTGCTTGCTGGCAAATGATGCTAATCGCGGTCTGGTTACCTCGACTGACTCAGCAGTTTAGAGGGCACTTTCACACGCTGGAGAAAGTAATCAGGAGTAAGCAGTGTTCTGGAACAGCGGGCCTGGAGGGGCGGCTAGCTTCCAACCCCTCCCCCAGGCTAGCAGTCAGGCCTCCAGGATCTAGGGATGCAGAGGAGATGCCTTGACTGATATGATGGCATGGACATGGACTTTCTGGTCTCACAGGGTATGTGACTTGTAATGGTAGTACCTTTGACCTTTAAGTGTTTCCTGCCACTTCAACAATATCTCCCTCAGGTTATATAGACAATCCCTCAGCATCCTGCAAATGATCACATTTTAGAGGACATTTTAGAGTGGCAGACAGTACAGACAATGAATCAACACAATCATCTATTCCCAATAGACAATATGCACAACAAAGATATGACTGTATGCAAGAAGAGTGAAGACACAAAATTCCCTTCTGGTCTAAGAGAAAGGAAACAACAAAATCCACTGCAGGGTCGTTCCAAGTCATTTCTGCAAGCCATGACACCCACAATCTCAGATTGTTCTGAAATATTTTCTGTTGTTAGAAACATAAGATAAACAAAATACAATTTCTGGAATGCTTAAATATAATTTCATCTCTGTGAATTTAAGCTAATTTATTGCACCCAAATTGGCCATTTTAATTTATAGGATTCATATAATATTCAATAATTACAAGTACTAAGGAGCAGCTCAGAGTATTGTTCCCCCCCATTTTTTAAAGGGATAGTTCACCCTAATGAAAAATTATATCAGATTTGGACCAAACTTTTTCCTAACAATGAGTAAGACAAAGAAGTGGTCAAAAACCCTCTATGGACTCCCCACGTCAATCCCACCCGAACAATGAGAATATAGCATCAGTTCTCTGTTTGACAGGTAGCATGGAGCTGCGGCTCAGAGAATTGTTTCTTCATCCTATGTAATGTATTCTCAGTGAATTTGGTGATGTTTTTTTCCCGTCATTGAAGTTCTTAGGTACATTTTTCAGTAATATCAGGATGTAGGATGGGACATAAACTCAACAACTGTACCGATCTTCGTCTGGAGAAAGAGAGGAGGACCAAAGCGCAGCGTGGTAAGTGTTCATGATGAATCTTTAATAGAACAAACTGAACACTGAGATACAAAACAATAAAGTGAACTACTGAAAACCGAAACAGTTCCGTGTGGAACACACAGACACGGAAGACAACCACCCACAAAACACAACAGAAAACAGGCTACCTAAATATGGTTCCCAATCAGAGACAATGACTAACACCTGCCTCTGATTGAGAACCATATCAGGCCAAACGAAAAACCCAACATAGAAACACAAACATAGATAACCCACCCAACGCACGCCCTGACCATACTAAAACAAAGAAATAACAAAAGAACATAGGTCAGAACGTGACAACAACGTCAATCACTGATTTCTCTGAACAGAGGAACAAAACATCACCAAATTCACTGAAAATGGGGATCCTCAATAAATACAAATTCAAAAATACATTACATAGGATGAAGAAAAAAAGATTCCATGCACCATACTACTTGTCAAACATAGAGAACTGATAGTATATACCCGTTGTTGGGGTGGGATTTGGGTGGGTTCTGGGGGGTCCGTGGGTGATTTTTGACCATTCCTTTGGATTCCTCATGTCTAACTCATTGTTAGAAAAAGGTCTGGTCAAAATCAGATGTTAGGTACTGTATGTATTGAATATTATATGAACCCTATATATTAAAATGGCCAATTTGGGTTCAATCAATTAGCTTAATTAAAAATTACATTTCAACAAAATAATGTTTCAGGAATGATAATCTGTCTAACAACAGAAACGATTTCAGAACAATCTGAGATGGTGGGTGTCAAAATCCTCTTTCTTGTGCTTTTTGAGGTGGAACAACCCTGTATCTACTTGTGTCTGGACAGCATTAGAGAGAGCGAAAGTGAGAGAGAGTGAGAGTGTGTGTGCGTGTACACCACACATCCAAAGAAAGAAGGAACCCCCTCCTAATTATAGTCTCCAGCCACACACTGGAAGTTTGAGAAAACTTTTTCTCACTACGTGGTGGCAACACTCCATAGAGAGACCAGTAAAAATAACAAGCCTGAAAAGCTCTTCTGTTTCTTCATAGGAATTGTTTGTTTACACGTGATGAAGGGGTGAGGAGGAGTTTGGGGGGATAGAGGGAAGATGGGAGGTCTGTGTGTCGTGTGGTAGGGTAGAGTTTCCCCTGATGGGCCAAGGCATGTTGGGAAATCTAAACGATATGCACCACAAACGATGCAACTGGTGATCGTGTGATCATGTTTTTGCCCTTTTTCCTCTGGGGAAATTGGGGGGAATTATGGGCGCAGATGAACCCCGTTGATAAACAGGCTGAGGAGTAAAGTATATAAATGGTTGCTACGCAGGCTTTGGAGATGAAAAATGACCCAGCCACAAGTAAACTGTGGTCGGAAAACACAGAAAGCTGCTGACTAACTGCAGTGGGGTAAAAGGTGGGGGCGCCCTGTTATTTGCTCTGGGCCTGGGCTGCATGACTGAGAGTGCCTCACTCATCTAAACAAGTCCTCTTTAGTCTGGGTATACCAACCAACCAACCACCCCACCAACCAGGGCTGTATTTTTTGCCACCATCTATATCACATAAATAAGTGCTCATCACCTTCCTCCTTCCATCCAAAGTAGCCCTGCTGTGAAATAGAGACCTGTTGCTGTTATTGTTTTTGCTCTTTATCAGTTTAAAGGCCTGTTCGTGGGCACCCTATTTAAACAACACACCTCATTTAAAAACACAGGAAATTAGTTCACTGACTGCAGTTTATTATCACTTACCTTCCTTACAGAGGATAAAGAAACACTTCAATCTGAGGACTTTTCCTAAGTCTTCAAGTGACCTCAATACAGATGGCATTTAATCTGCTCAGGAACTAGAAATCATATCTCATTGGGTTCATAGCTCGAGTAAATGTGTGTGTCTTTTACTGGGTTGACAGGCATCATACTCAGAACCATTCTACAACCATTAGTGCAAATCAACACATCATTAAAAAAAGATAAAATAAACAAGCATAACCATATCACCTTGGAAACAGATTAACAACAGGTGTCCTACTGGACTAGAGGTTGGTCAGTGGACTGATGCTGCCCTCAAAATGCCACTCTCAGGGCTCCAGAGTAATGGTATTTTAGCACAACATGCTGACAGGCCCTGTCCAGAAACAAAACCTATCCCCTACCCCCCTAACAAGCCCTAGACACTTGGCCTCCATCTTACCACCAGCACTGAGAGAGAGCTTAGCCTCTCAGGTCATGGGTTTATTCATCTCAGTTCAAAGGTCACAGTTCACCAACAGACAGGGTAGTAGTATTACATCTTTATTACAGGAAGGTGCCAACCCAGCCCGTTCAAAATAAGATCCCTGATTGATTTATGGTATAGTAATAACAGGGTTCATACCCAGGAGGAACCTCAATTGGGGTGACAGGCTCGTGGTAATGGCTGGAGCGGAATCCGTGGAATGGTATCAAATACATTGTTTACATGTTTGATGCCTTTCCATTTGAGCCGTTCCGGTCATTATTATAAGCCTCCTGTGGTTCATACACATTTTGACACATGGAATTTCAAGACTTTAAAACCAAACTTCCATTACCAACCATTAGCGGTGTCTCTATGTACATAATGTAGAAAAAAAGTAAGTGTAATGTGGTACTGACACTGGCAGGCTGCTCTCTGATCCCATTTACAATCTCCTGTAGTTGTGCAAGGCACTTAGCCCCCCAAAGTAAAATACCAGATAGGCAATTGCAAAAAACACGTGGTCAACCCTCAGTTTGTAGAGATACTGGGTGTGCAGGCATTTGATCAAGCCCTGTTCAATCACATCAGAGCCAGGTTATCAAGGCTCGGCTGAGCAGCTAATTTCCAAAATGTGGTTTGTTAAATGGGGACTGTAATAAAAGCCTGCACACCCACTAGCTCTCCTGGAGGATGGTTGACCACCCTTGATGTATAACATATAAAATACATTTTATGCCTTTGGAAATAATTCACTGATTTAATATATCAAAGAGCAAATGGCTATGGTAGGCTACACATTTTTTTATTCAGCAGATGCAAGTCCACAACTTTTCTTCAGGAAAGTACCTTTTGTAGTTTACTCATATTTATCTTAGCTACCTTAGAAGTGTTTACTTTGCAGGCTGACTAGTTATCTGCTAGAAGGGCTGGTCCATGTTTAGCCTAGTTGGCCTGCCTAACTAGTTGTTTCTTTTGTGAAAAAAAATTATAATTATCTGGACTAATAATGGGGGCCTCATGGGAACAAAACGGGCCGGTTTGGGGGCCTCATGGGAAAAAAATTGCTGATGTTTTACAAACGCCAGGGACGATTTCTGGTCCCAGTCCGCCCCTGCTGACAAGCATCTATTGAGTTGCAATGTCCTATACACTGGATGCCCAAATCAACTGGAAGTATCTACAAAACTAGTTTTGAAGCCAAATAATCCAAAAGAAAGGAAACTAATATTTTTTTCCTAAAATTACTGTTCGAGATTCACAAAATTATTTTGATTCACATTCCGATCTTGGCGATATGCAGATTTTTGGGGGGAATGATAAAATATGTAAAAACTGTGCCTAAATACATTTTATTAACAAATTATGAAATACATTTCCATGACTTTTCTAGGCTTAGGAAACACCATTATAAAATTCCATTACTTTTAATGACCATAAAAACTCTGTAATAACTTTGTATTATGTTATGATGGTTGCTTAACCCTTTGAAAGAGGTCAATCAGATTTGACAAATTAGCAGGTAACATTTAGCCAGTTGGAACCAGCCTGATCGCTGTGGCTAAGTAAAATTAACCTAATCTAAAGTTATTCCTCACTGATTCAGCGGTGACAGAGTCTAGATTTCTGACAGAAACTACAGACAGTTAGGATGCTTCTCACTCTATCCATATTGTCAAAGGTAGACTGGTATGATACAGGCTGCGTCCCAAATGGCATCCTATTTCCTATATAAAACGCTCATAGGGCTCTGGTCAAATGTAGAGCACTAAACAGTATAGGAAAGTGTGTGCCATTTAAGACATACCCACCGTCCTCACTGCCCCCCACAAATACCAGGCCCCCTCCACAAAAGTAATTCCTTCAGTCACACAGACATCACTTCACACAACACCCCCAAGGCTTGGACCATGCAGGGTGGCCAAGATGATGGCATCACTTCTCAGAGCCAACATTAGATAAACAACACCTTCACTGAAAGAACACACAGTTGAGTATGTCCCAGATTCTGCCAATGATGGCAAAACAACAAACCAACCATGGCTGGCACTTCAGAAACTTATTCTGTGTCTTTACAATAAGGAACCGTTAGTTTCTTTAAAATGTCCGGATATAAAAGCTTGAGAAACGACTTGTGAGAAACAAGTTTGTCCCTCGTCTCGTCTGGAATCTTGCAGGGATACTGTCAAACTGTTATCTAAATGCCCTCTGGTACATGGATACAGCTGCCTGAAAGTAAAGCCCTTTAACAGTTCTCTAGACACTTAGGTCCCTCTTGAATCAAGTCTGATAATGTGCTTGCTGGGACAAGACAAAACACAGAAAGATGTAGAACATTGAGAGCCCTTAAATCTCCTGTATCCAATAAATAAATAAATACATATTTTAAAATGGTGTTTATTCGTTCACAATTCACACTCATTATTACGCAAAGGGCAATAAACATCAAACAATAAAAAACATATTTGAATAGAAAATGAGACATTTAAAACAGGGAGCCCTATGTCCCCATGGAGTCCATTGTAAACCATAGGCAGGTGTCGGCCCAATCCTAAATGGACCCCTAGAACCTTCACCTAATGCTCTTGTGCAGATCTCTGAGGATTCGATTTGTATATGCAATATGGTGAAACTTTCACCTAGCCTATCAAACAGCAAGGTGGAGTTATTACCATATCGATTGCACCGGTCAAATCCTCTCCACAATTGCATACTGGCTTAGAGGTCCATTTGGAATTGGGCCATCCTGTGATCCTTACATCACTCCCCACCGTTGGTGGCCATCTTGTTGGTCTCCTCCTTTCCTGTCAATGTCCTCTTGCTGATGCCGCTGAAGTACTTTTCCCTGAAGGCGTTGTGGCCTTGGTACGGGCTAAAGTGAGGGTCTGACAGGTGGGCCAGCGCATCTGTCTCCTATAGAGAGAGAAAATACAATTTAGCCCCATATACCAATGACAGAAAGTTCTTAGTACAATTATACCTCTTACATTTGCGAAAAAAGTGAGGGTTTGCCTTCACAAAGTAGAACCAATTCACCTACAACATCAGTTAACTAAACAAATTTAGCGTCATAAAAATGCCTTTGAACACAGGTGAAGGAAGAAAGAAACCACATGATATCAGACCTCTGCCAGGTATCCCATTAAACTAACCAAACAACCACAGGATAAAATGTTCACCTTGTATTCCTCTCCTTGCCGTCACAAGCTCAGTGTAACAATAATAAATGTTAGCAGAGTGTTAAGTTCCTCATATTGTCCTGGTTAGGGCTTTGGCCAGGTTGTTAGGCAGTGTTTGCAGGCAAGAATGTGCCGGGGCGGACGGACAGTTGGATGGAGCGGGAGGGATGAGGAGTAACGAGGTGTCGGGGATGCAGAGTGCTAGCAGGGATGACTCCACAGCTGGCATGCCATTCGTCAACGCAACCTCTCTCTGTCGGCCTTGGTTACCACTGCCAGGCAACCTGTCATGGACCTAGAGATAGTTTCCTTCAGTCTCCACCACATCCAAGAGCTTAAAGAGCAATCCCAGATATGAAGCTCCTAATACTTCCTTAGAGCAGGGCTATTCAATAACCACAGAGGGTCAAAGTTTTCCAGGTTTTCTTTTCTATCTGGTAGTCATTGATAGGCCTAGAGTTCACAAACCTGTCCCAAATCTGAACATTTCCCAACACGACCATACACCAAACCATTCAACACAGAATAGGAAAGCTCAGCAACTAACTTCAAAGTGCTCCGTGGTAGGAGTTAAAAACACAAACATCACTTCTGAATGGAAGCAGTTAAATTCACACAAACTGACACTGCAAACTCTCTCACACACACACACACCCAACGCTGCTGTCCCATGTCATAGAGACATTGAACCACTGGACACTTCCCATTTCCCACTGAGTATTTAAAATACTCTATTTCCATCATAGCTCATTCTAATAATTCTACTACTGTACTTTGTATTTAGTGACTGTTTATACCCACAGCATATCGTATTTACACACTGGATTATTGACATAGCTCACTAATATATTTACTGCTGTACACATCATTCTTAGTACATCTTGTGTAAATTGTTCCGGTGTATACATACAGTGCCTTCGGAAAGTATTCAGACCCCTTAATTTTTTCCCACTTTGTTACGTTACAGCCTTATTCTGAAATGGATTTAAAAAAAAATTATCCTCAGCAATCTACACACAATATCCCATAATGACAAAGCGAACATTTTTTATTTTTTTATTTTTTATTATTTGTGCAAATTTACAGAAATACTTTATTTACATAAGTATTCAGACCCTTTGCTATGAGACTTGAAATTTAAGCTCAGGTGCATCCTGTTTCCATTGATCATCCTTGAGATGTTGCTACAACTTGATTGCAGTCCACCTGTGCTATATTCAATTGATTGGACATGATTTGGAAAAGCACACACATCTATATAAGGTCCCAGAGTTGACAGTGCATGTCAGAGCAAAAACCAAGCCATGCGGTCAAAGGAATTGTCCGTAAAGCTCCGAGACAGGATTGTGTCGAGGCACATATCTGTGGAAGGGTACCAAAACATTTGTAGCATTGAAGGTCCCCAAGAACACAGTGGCCTCCATCATTCTTAAATGGAAGAAGTTTGGAACCACCAAGACTCTTCTTAGAGCTGGCCGGCTGCCCGGCCAAACTGAGCAATCGAGTGAGAAGGGCCTTGGTCAGAGAGGTGACCAAGAACCCGATGGTCACTCTGACAGAGCTCCAGAGTTCCTCTGTGGAGATGGAAGAACCTTCCAGAAGGACAAGCATCTTTGCTGCACTCCACCAATCAGGCCTTTATGGTAGAGTGGCCAGACGGAAAACACTTCTCAGTAAAGGCACAAGACAGCCCGCTTGGAGTTTTCCAAAAGGCACATAAAAGGACTCTAAGACCATGAGAAAGAAGATTCTTTGGTCTGATGAAACCAAGATTGAACTCTTTGGCCTGAATGCCAAGCCTCACATCTGGCACCATCCCTACGGTGAAGCATGGTGGTGGCAGTATCATGCTGTGGGGATGTTTTTCAGCAGCAGGGACGGGGAGACTAATCAGGATCGAGGCAAAGATGAACGGAGCAAAGTACAGACAGATCCTTGATGAAAACCTGCTCCAGAGCGCTCAGGACCTCAGACTGGAGCGAAGGTTTACCTTCCAACAGGACAATGACCCTAAGCACACATCCAAAACAACACAGGAGTGGCTTCTGGAGAAGTTTCTGAATGTCCTTGAGTGGCCCAGCCAGAGCCTGGACTTAAACCTGATCAAACATCTCTGGAGAGACCTGAAAATAGCTGTGATAACAATGCTCCCCATCCAACCTGAAAGAGCTTGAGAGGATCTGCAGAGAAGAATGGGAGAAACTCCACAAATACAGGTGTGCCAAGCTTGTAGCTTCATACCCAAGAAGATTCGAGGCTGTATTCGCTGCCAAAGGTGCTTCAACAAAGTACTGAGTAAAGGGTCTGAATACTTATCTAAAATTTTCAGTTTTACATATTTTATAGATTAGCAAAAATCAAAGGATAGAAAACTAAGTAATAACAATAGAAACTGAAAGACTAAAAAGCACCCTAAGGAAAAGCTGAGCTAAAAATGTGTGTTTTAAGATCCCTTTTAAATATGTCCAGTTTCGGCCCCCCTCAGGTTCTCTGGCAGGCTATTCCAGAGGCTGGGGGCATAGTCTTGGTCCTAAGCTTTGGAACAGTTAAAAGGCCAGTGCCAGAGGACCCGAGGGACCTACTGGTTACATAACTAAAAAGCATGTCTGACATGTATTGGGGTGCACAATCATTAATTGATTTAAGAACCAATAGAAGAATCTTAGCATTTATTTTATTGTAAGGAGCCGGTAACATAACCATTTCGCTGCACCCGCTATAACATCTGCTAAACTGTGTACGCAAACAATAAACATGGATTTGATCTCAATATGAATGGTAGCCTACATTCTCCAGCTTTCTAGCTATTGCAAATCCTTACCTCTGATTGGATAAATAGTCATATAGTCAGTTTTAGACTGAACTTTGAGCCAACATCGCATCACAATATATGGAGGACGGGGAGAAGGGCCAGGTTCACGGCCCAGTCAGTAAAGCCTGTCTTGATTAGATTTTTACCACTTCAGCCTCTAAAGCAGAAGCCTTTGAAGACTGGGTTGAGCAGCATTGCTAGATACAGCCTGCCAGGAGGAGACTACGGAAATGTGATAAACAGTTGGGTTCCAAATTGACACCCTTGATAAAAAAACAATGACTGTATAAAATAAATTTTTCAAATACTCCAAACTTCAAAGCATTTGCAGTTACTTTTGATTGTTTCAGATTATTTTGTGCACAACATAAATTAATTGTAAATAATGTATTGTGTCATTTTAGAGGCTCAGTATTTGAATTATTTATTTTATACAGTCATTATTGCTCATCTTTATCAAGGGTGTCAATAATTTGACACCACTGAATACAGTGTCATCAGAAAGTATTTACGCCCCTTGACTTAGTCCACATTTTGTTGTGTTAAAGCCTGATTTATTTGTCTGACCCATCATACACACAGTACCCCATAATAACAAACAATGTTTTTTAGAAAATGTAGCAAATGTATTGAAAATGAAGTAAAGAAATATATAATTTACATAAGTATTCACACCCCAATACTTTTGTAGAAGCACCTTTGGCATGTTCTTCTGGCATGTTTTCCCATCTTAGCCAAGGAACTCTGTAGTTCAGTCAGAGTGGTCATCGGGTTCTTCGTCACCTCCCTGACCAAGGTCCTTCTTGCTCAGTTTGGTCAGACGGCCAGCTCTAGTTCCATATTTTTTCAATTTCCCAATGGAGACCACTGTACTCTAGAAAACGTTTTATACTTCCCCAGGTATATAGCTCTACGGACAGTTCTTTGGACTTTATGGTATAGTTTCTGCTCTGGCATACACCGTCAACTGAGCGACATTATATAAACAGGTGTTTCTTTCAAAATCATGTATAAATAATTGAATTGGCCACAGGTGGACTCCAATCAAGTTGTAGTGACATCAACGATGACCAAAGGTAATTGGATGCACCTGCGCTCAATTTGGAGTGTCTTAGCAAAGGGATGGACACACCTACACACCTACTCAAAATATTTTTACTATTTTATACATTGTAGAATAATAGTGAAGACATCAAAACGAGGAAATAACACATATGGAATCATATGGTAACCAAAAAAAAAGTGTTAAACAAATATAAAATATAATATAAAATCAAAATATATTTTATATTGAAATTCTTCAAAGTAGCTACCCTTTGCCTTGACAGCTTTGCACAATCTTGGCATTCTCTCAACCAGCTTCACCTGGAATGCTTTTCCAACAAAGGAGTTCCCACATATGCTGAGCACTTGTTGGCTGCTTTTCCTTCACTTTGCAGTCCAACTCATCCCAAACCAGGTCAGGTGATTGTCGAGGACAGGTCATCTGATGCAGCTCTCCATCACTCTGCTTCTTGGTCAAATAGCCCTTACACAGCCTGGAGGTGTGTTGGGTCATTGTCCTGTTGAAAAACAAATGATAGTCCGACGAAGCACAAACCAAATGGGATGGCGTATCGCTGCAGAATGCTGTGGTAGACATGCTGGTTAAGTGTGCCATGAATTCTAAATAAATCACTGACAGTGTCACTAGCAAAGCACACCAATACCATCACACCTTCACGGTGGGAACCACACATGCGGAGATCATCCGTTCACCTACTCAGCATCTCACAAAGACACAGCGGTTGGAACCAAACATCTGAAATGTGGACCAAAAGTACAGATTTTCACCAGTCTAATGTCCATTGCTCGTGTTTCTTGGCCCAAGCAAGAATCTTCTTCTTGTTAGTGTCCTTTAATAGTGGTTTATTTTCAGCAATTCAATTCACACAGTCTCCTCTGAACAGTTGATGTTGAGATGTGTCTGTTACTTGAACCCTGTTAAGCATTTATTTGGGCTGCAATTTCTGAGGCTGGTAACTCTAATGAACTTATCCTCTGCAGCAGAGGTAACTCTGGGTCTTCCTTTCCTGTGGCGGTCCTCATGAGAGCCAGTTTCATCATAGTGCTTGATGGTTTTTGCAACTGCACTTGAAGAAACTTTCAAAGTTCTTCAAATGTTATGGATTGACTGACCTTCATGTCTTAGTAATGATGGACTCTCGTAATGCTGGACACTCGTTTCTCTTTGCTTATTTGAGCTGTTCTTGCCATAATATGGACTTGGTATGTTACCAAATAGGGATATCTTCTGCATACCACCCCTACCTTGTCACAACACAACTGATTGGCTCAAACGCATTAAGGAAAGAAATTCCACAAATTAACAAGGCACATCTGTTAATTGAGATGCATTCCAGGTGACTAC
Organism: Salvelinus alpinus; assembly: GCF_045679555.1. NCBI lineage: Eukaryota > Metazoa > Chordata > Actinopteri > Salmoniformes > Salmonidae > Salvelinus > Salvelinus alpinus. The sequence continues at coordinate 6,916,241 of NC_092120.1, read as the reverse complement.
CTCATGAAGCTTGTTGAGAGAATGCCAAGAGTGTACAAAGCTGTCATCAAGGCAAAGTGTGACTACTTTGAAGAAAATAATATCTCATATAAATATATATATATATAAAAATGTTTTTGATTTGTTGAACTGTATCTATATATAGTAGCATGCTATGATATATATATGTTTAAGGTTTGGGACACTGGGAGTCAGAGTCAGATTCCAGAGAGTGTGTGTGTGTGTGTGTGTGTGTGTGTGTGTGTGTGTGTGTGTGTGTGTGTGTGTGTGCATGCGGTGATTCGCACAGGGCTTTCCTTTATGGGAACAATTTGGTGTTTTTAAGTGAAGAGGTTGTCAAATCCAAAGATGGATTCTTTTCCATAAAATGTGTGATTAAGTCATTTAAGTGCTGTATATAAAAAAAAGCCAATCATAGCCAGATGCTGAGGTTTACTGCAGACCTCGAGAGAAGCACCATCGACATCCCCCTTAACTGTAACTGTGTTGTATTGCGCGTGTACGTTTAAAGAACACACACAGACAACTCATAGTAAACATTAAAAAAAGAAACGACCTCACTGTCAACTGCATTTATTTTCAGCAAACTTAACATGTGTAAATATTTGTATTAACATAACAAGATTCAACAACTGAAACATAAACCGAACAAGTTCCACAGACATGTGACTAACAGAAATGGAATAATGTGTCCCTGAACAAAGGGGGGGGTCAAAAGTAACAATTGGTATCTGGTGTGGCCACCAGCTGCATTAAGTACTGCAGTGCATCTCCTCCTCATGGACTGCACCAGATTTGCCAGTTCTTACTGTGAGACGTTACCCCACTCTTCCACCAAGGCACCTGCAAGTTCCCGGACATTTCTGGGGGGAATGGCCCTAGCCCTCACCCTCCGATCCAACAGGTCCCAGACGTGCTCAATGGGATTGAGATCAGGGCTCTTTGCTGGCCATTGCAGAACACTGACATTCCTGTATTGCAGGAACTCACGCACAGAACGAGCAGTATGGCATTGTCATGCTGGAGGGTCATGTCAGGGTGAGCCTGCAGGAAGGGTACCACATGAGGGAGGAGGATGTCTTCCCTGTAACGCACAGTGTTGAGATTGCCTGCAATGACAACAAGCTCAGCCCGATGATGCTGTGACACACCGCCCCAGACCACGTCGGACCCTCCACCTCCAAATTGATCCCGCTACAGAGTACAAGCATCGGTGTAATGCTCAATCCTTCGACGATAAACGCAAATCCGACCATCACCCCTGGTGAGACAAAACCACGACTCGTCAGTGAAGAGCACTTTTTGACAGTCCTGTCTGGTCCAGCGACGGTGGGTTTGTGCCCATAGGCGACAATGTTGCCGGTGATGTCTGGTGAGGACCTGCCTTACAACAGGCCTACAAGCCCTCAGTCCAGCCTCTCTCAGCCTATTGCGGACAGTCTGAGCACTGATGGAGGGATTGTGCGTTCCTGGTGTTGTAGTTGTTGTTGCCATCCTGTACCTGTCCCGCAGGTGTGATGTTCGGATTTATCGATCCTGTGTAGGTGTTGTTACACGTGGTCTGCCAATGCGAGGATGATCAGCTGTCCATCCTGTCTCCCTGTAGCGCTGTCTTAGGTGTCTCACAGTACGGACATTGTAATTTATTGCCCTGGCCACATCTGCAGTCCTCATGCTTCCTTGCAGCATGCCTAAGGCACGTTCACGCAGGTGAGCATGGACCCTGGGCATCTTTCTTTTGGTGTTTTTCCAGAATCAGTAGAAAGGCCTCTTTAGTGTCCTAAGTTTTCTTAACTGTGACCTTAATTGCCTACCGTCTGTAAGCTGTTAGTGTCTTAACGATCGTTTCACAGGTGCATGTTCGTTAATCACAATCCAAGATGGCGTAGCAGTCGGACGTGTGTTTGTCTTGTCCCATGTAAATAGTTGGTTTCATCGTTTTTCCCCCCGTATATATTTTAATCTCACTTTCCACCTACGATCTAAATATACTTTCCTGCAACCCAATGTGCTACGGATCTGCTATTTTTATATGTTATAACTGGAACCTCCATCAGCAGCTAGCTAGCTAACTAGCTACTAGTTAGTAGTCACTGTTAGCTACGGCTAGCGGTCTTCACCTTTAGCTCGGACACCAGCCAGCTTCAGCTCGGTCAATACCTGCCAGTCTGCACAGCGCGATATCAACCCAGAGCATATCGGACACATTTTCTCCACCACATCATCGGATTCCTGCCGCAAGCTCTGGGCAATTACACCGGGTCATCACAGCTAGCTGGCTACTGCTGGCTAACGCCTCTGTCCTGCAGCAAGCACCAGTTGGTCTTGAGCTAGCCTCGAGCTAGGCCCATCTCCGGCTAGCCTGAAGAAGTATACCCGCTAATTCGTGGGCTACAATACATCTTTTGCCAATTGGCCTGGACCCTTTATTGCCGACACGGAGCCCCGCCGATCCATCATGACTGGTCTGACGACGTAATCGTCCGACGAGGTTTCCAACAGGCTTTTCCGTTGCGTTGTCGCCGAAGACCCATCTGCTAGCCCCAGCCCGCTAGCTTTCTGAGCATCGTACCTCCCACTCGCCTAGCATAGTAGCGACTACCGAACGGCTCCCGGACTCACCTATTGCTGCTCATTGGACCCTATGATCACTCGGCTACACATCCGTCTCTCTAATGTCAATATGCCCTGTCTTCTGCTGTTTCGGTTAGTTATTGTTTTATTTCACTGTAGAGCCCCTAGTCCAGCTCAACATGCCTTAGATAGCTCTTTTGTCACACACCCCACACATGGGGAGACCTCACCTGGCTTAGCTGGTGTCTCCAGAGATGCAACCTCTCTCATCGTCACTCAATGCCAAGGTTTACCCCCACTGTACTCACATCCTACAATACCCTTGTCTGTACATTATGCCCTGAATCTATTCTACCACACCCAGAAATCTGCCCCTTTTATTCTCTGTTCCCAACGCACTAGATGACCAGTTCTTATAGCCTTTAGCCGTACCCTTATCCTACTCCTCCTCTGGTGATGTAGAGGTTAACCCAGGCCCTGTAGCCCCCAGCATCACACCTATTCCACAGGCACTCTCATTTGTTGACTTCTGTAACCGTAAAAGCCTTGGTATCATGCATGTTAACATCAGAAGCCTCCTACCTGAGTTTGTTTCATTCACTGCTTTAAGCACCCTCCGCCAACCCTGATGTCCTAGCCGTGTCTGAATCCTGGCTTAGGAAGGCCACCAAAAAATCTGAAATTTCCATTCCCAACTACAACATTTTCCGTCAAGATAGAACTGCCAAAGGGGGCGAAGTTGCAATCTGCTGCAGAGATAGTATGACAGCCTGCAGAGTTCTAGCTAGGTCCGTGCCCAAACAGTTCGAGCTTCTACTGTTAAAAATCCACCTTTCCAGAAATAAGTCTCTCACTGTTGCCGCTTGTTATAGAACCCCCTTAGCTGTGCCCTGTACACCATATGTGAACTGATTGCCCCCCATCAATCTTCAGAGTTCGTACTGTTAGGTGACCTAAACTGGGATATGCTTAACACCCCGGCCGTCCTACAATCTAAAGCTAGATGCCCTCAATCTCACACAAATTATCAAGGAACCTACCAGGTACAACATTAAATCCGTAAACATGAGCACCCTCATAGCAAGCATACTGACCAACTTGCCCTCTAAATACACCTCTGCTGTCTTCAACCAGGATCTCAGCAATCACTGCCTCATTGCATGCGTCCATAATGGGCCAGTGATCAAACGACCATCCCTCATCACTGTCAAAAGCTCCCTAAAACACATCAGCGAGCAGGCCTTTCTAATCGACCTGGACCGAGTATCCTGGAAGGATATTGACCTCATCCCGTCAGTAGAGGATGCCTGGTTATTCTTTAAAAGTGCTTTCCACGCCATCTTAAATAAGCATTCCCCATTCAAAAAATGTAGAACTAAGAACAGATGTAGCCCTTGGTTCACTCCAGACTTGACTGCCCTTGACCAGCACAAAAACATCCTGTGGCGTTCTGCATTAGCATCGAATAGCCCCCGCCATATGCAACTTTTCAGGGAAGTCAGGAACCAATATACTCAGTCAGTTAGGAAAGCTAAGGCTAGCTTTTTCAAACAGAAATTTGCATCCTGTAGCACCAATTTCAAAATGTTTTGGGACACCGTAAAGTCCATGGAGAATAAGAGCACCTCCTCCCAGCTGCCCACTGCACTGAGGCTAGGAAACACTGTCACCACCGATAATTGATCATTTCAATAAGCATTTTTCTATGGCCGGCCATGCTTTCCACCTGGCTACCCCTACCCCGGCCAACAGCTCTGCACCCCCCGCAGCAACTTGCACAAGGCTCCCCCCGCTTCTCCTTCACTCAAATCCAGATAGCTGATGTTCTGAAAGAGCTGCAAAATCTGGATCCCTACAAATCAGCTGGGCTAGACAATCTGGACCCTCTTTTTCAAAAATTACCCGCCAAAATTGTTGCAACCCCTATTACTAGCCTATTAAACCTCTCTTTCGTATCGTCTGAGATCCCTAAAGATTGGAAAGCTGCCCCAGTCATCCCCCTCTTTAACGGGGGAGATACTCTAGACCCAAACTGTTTCATACCTATATGCATCCTGCCCTGCATTTCTAAAGTCTTCGAAAGCCAAGTTAACAAACAGATCACCAACCATTTCGAATCCCACCGTACCTTCTCCACTATGCAATCTGGTTTCCGAGCTGGACAAGGGTGCACCTCAGCCACGCTCAAGGTCCCAAATGACATCATAACCGCCATAGATAAAAGACAGCACTGTGGCCTCCCGGGTGGCGCAGTGGTCTAGGGCACTGCATCGCAGCGCTAGCTGTGCCACCAGAGACTCTGGGTTCGCGCCCAGGCTCTGTCGCAGCCGGGAGGTCTGTGGGGCGACGCACAATTGGCCTAGCGTCGTCCGGGTTAGGGAGGGTTTGGCCGGTAGGGATATCCTTGTCTCATCACGCACCAGCGACTCCTGTGGCGGGCCGGGCGCAGTGCGCGCTAACTAAGGTAGTCAGGTGCACGGTGTTTCCTCCGACACATTGGTGCGGCTGGCTTCCGGGTTGGAGGCGCACTGTGTTAAGAAGCAGTGCGGCTTGGTTGGGTTGTGTTTCGGAAGACGCATGGCGTTCGACCTTCGTCTCTCCCGAGCACGTACGGGAGTTGTAGCGATGAGACAAGATAGTAATTACTAACAATTGGATACCACGAAATTGGGGAGAAAAGGGGGTAAAAAAAAAGAAGAAAAAAAAGACAGCACTGTGCAGCCGTCTTCATCGACCTGGCCAAGGCTTTCGACTCTGTCAATCACCGCATTCTTATCTGCAGACTCAATAGCCTTGGTTTGTCTTGGTAGTTGGTAGTTCACCAACTACTTCTCAGAGTTCAGTGTGTCAAATCGGAGGGCCTGTTGTCCGGACCTCTGGCAGTCTCTATGTGGGTGCCACAGGGTTCAATTGTCGGGCTCTTGCTGGTGGTGATTCTCTGATCCACCTCTACGCAGACGCTGTTAACAAACCTCCAAACGAGCTTCAATGCCATACAACACTCCTTCCGTGGCCTCCAACTGCTCTTAAATGCTAGTAAAACTAAATGCATGCTCTTCAACCAATTGCTGCCCGCAACTACCTGCCTGCCCAGCATCACTACGCTGGACGGTTCTGACTTAGAATATGTGGACAACTACCTAGGTGTCTGGTTAGACTGTAAACTCTCCTTCCAGACTCACATTAAACATCTCCAATCCAAAATTAAATCTAGAATCGGCTTCCTATTTCGCAAACATACCCTCGTAAAACTGACTATCCTATCGATCCTCGACTTCAGCGAAGTCATTTACAATAGCCTCCAACACTCTACTCAGCAAACTGAATGTAGTCTATGACAGTGCCATCCGTTTTGTCACCAAAGCCCCATATACTACGCACCACTGCGACCTGTATGCTCTCGTTAGCTGGCCCTCGCTACATATTTGTCGCCAAACCCACTGGCTCCAGGTCATCTATAAGTCTTCGCTAGGTAAAGCCCCGCCTTATCTCAGCTCACTGATCACCATATTAACACCCACCCATAGCACACGCTGCAGCAGGTATATTTCACTGGTCATCCCCAAAGCCAACACTTCCTTTGGCCGCCTTTCCTTCCAGTTCTCTGCTGCCAATGACTGGAACGAATTGCAATAATTACTGAAACTGGAGACTTATATCTCCCTCACTAATTTAAGCATCAGCTGTCAGAGCAGCTTACCGATCACTGTACACAGCCCATTTGTAAATAGCACACCCAACTACCTCATCCCCATACTATTATTTATTTGTTGCTCTTTTGCACCCCAGTATTTCTACTTGCACATCATTATCTGCACATCTATCACTCCAGTGTTAATGTTAAATTGTAATTATTTTGCCACTATGGCCTATTTATTGCCTTACCTCCCTAACCTTACTACATTTGCACACACTGTACATAGCTTTTCTATTGTGTTATTGACTGTACGTTTGTTCATCCCATGTGTAACTCTGTTGTTGTTTTTGTCGCACTGCTTTGCTTTATCTTGGCCGGATCGCAGTTGTAACTGGCCTACCTGGTTAAATAAAGGTGAAATAAATAAAATAAAATAAAAATGGTTTATGGTTGATTGAACAAGCATGGGAAACGGTGTTTAAACCCTTTACAATGAAGATCTGTGGTTATTTGGATTTTTACAAATTAGCTTTTTAAGACAGGGTCCTGAAAAGGGAAGTTTCTTTTTTTGCTGAGTTTATGTGCATGCTCGTACATACAAACACGGCACAAACATGGGTACTTTACTCTTTAGATACATGTATGTAATTCATAGTAAGCGCAACACAAAAACCTACAATTATATGGTGTTGCAATCATATTCACAAAGGGATCCATCTACCCTTTCGAAATGGGTGACGTTCCACTCAAATGCATACACACGCTCGTAACAGCACAGTCACAGAGGCCAGATGCACACACACAGGGTAGTACAAAAGGAAAAGCACACACACACACACACACACACACACACACACACACACACACACACACACACACACACACACACACACACACACACACACACACACACACACACACACACACACACACACACACACAGAGATGGAAGGACAGACAGACACCCACCTCTGGTTCCTTGATCTTCTCCATGGTGATGAGACGTCTGGAGGTGTGGCTGGAAAGGGTCTGTTCACAGTTACTGACCAGTCTGAGACAGGCGTTCAGGGGCACCATCTCTTCACAGTACCTACAAACACACACTCTACTGGTGAATCATCATGGTTGAGTACATTTTTAAACAGCTGGTCTTGTACTGTAGCATGAACCAATAAGTCTAAAGGGTTGATGGGTTGCATCTCACCATACACTCACCTGCAGAGTAGACCAGCCTTAGCCTCCATGTAATCCCCTCAAAATTACACTACATCCAGGCCAAGTCAGCTCTCTCTCCATTAAACTCAACCCAGATCAGCTCTCTCCTCCCTCCCTCTCGCTCACTCTCTATCCTCTTTCCCGCTCCCAACTCTAGGCCATTTCTCTCTCAGCTCCAGGCCTTTACTGACCATGTCTGAAGTGGACAAAAGCCGCTGTGAAAAAGGTGAACTAGATTAGATTTAAGATATGGGGAAAAACGTTGTCTTGTCAGGAGCGCTCTGTGTGTGTGTGTGTGTGTGTGTGTATGCATGTGTGTGTGTGTTCGCGCGCATGTCGGCCAAGCACCACAACTAAAGCTGTCCAGGGCAAGGTACTGTATTTATTAGGATCCCCATTAGCTAGGGTCAAAGCTGTAGCTACTCTTCCTGGGGTCCATGAAACTTGACATTAATAGACAGCTGAAGGACAGAACTACCTAAAATTACATAATACATAACATTAATCGACAGGTACAGAACTACATCAATTAAAAATAAGAATACACACTTTCATATTCTTTTGCCTTGGCAATCCATGCAACATGTACTCAAATGGCTCCACTACAGTCATCCATTTTGATACAGTTGCTAACTGTTACAACTGCAGCTCCTCATCCTAACCTCTCAGAACCAGTTGTTCTGTAAACACTAAATAGAATCTCACAAAATTAGAAACCACCTGTGTCCTTGGCTCTCCAGTTTGACATCAGTACTATTCATAATAATACATGTGATTAATAGATGCTATTGAATGCAAGTGCCTGTAGAATACAGGCCTCTTGTGTGTGGTTTATGTTTGTTAGCACTGTGATCAAAGCAAGGCGTTCCTTCTACCTGCCAATCACATCTTATTACTGGGTAGCTGGACCTTCCACATGGGCCGTTTTACCACCTTTATGGATGGTAGACTTAGTTAACACTTTATGAGCGGTAGAATGTAACACACTGCACTATACCTTAGTTAACACTTTATGGGGGGTAGAATGTAACACAGCAAATGTTTGGTTTAGTTAATTTCTATGCACTAGACAGGGCGAAGGACTAAGTTATTATGAATAGTATTGACGTCAAACTGGACACGGGTGGTTCCTAATTTTGTGAGATTCTCGCTAGTGTTTACAGAACAACTGGTTCGGAGAGATTAGGATCAGGAGCTGCAGTTGTAACAGTAAGCAACTAACTAAATGGATGACTGCAGTGTACCCGTTATTATGAGTACAGGTAGATTACGAGAGAGTGTTTGTTTGCATATTTAGCACTTTCTCCTACCAGCACCACACTGACGCTGGGCCAGATTTTCACCCTACTGTTTGTCTCCTGGGTTGCCATGGCCACTGTGGAATACAGGCATCTAATGTATTGTGGTGTGTGCGTGCACGCTTCGGTGAGCACCCTGAACAAAGCAGGCGTTAATTCATCCTGCCAATCACCTCTTATTACTAGGAAGCTGGATCTGCCATATTGGCAGTTTCATTTAAAGATGGGTGGGGCTGCGCCTTTCACTTTCAATACAGCTTTTTCCATCCTCAGACAAATATAGAGTTGAAACCTCTGTGCAGGTGCTTATAAGCAGCACAGGAGGCTGCTGAGGGGAGAACGCATCATAATAATGCCCGGAAGGGAGCAAATGGAATGGCATCAAACATATCAAATCAAAATGTATGTCACATGCGCCAAATACAACAGGTGTACAACAGGTGTAGACCTTACAGTGAAATGTTTACTTACAAGCCCTTAACCAACAATGCAGTATATAAATAAACCCCCCCCACAAAAAAAAATAAGAATAAGAAATAAAAGTAACAAATAATTAAAGAGCAGCAGTAAAATAACAATGGCGAGGCTATACACAGGGTGCACCGGCACAGAATCAATGGAAACCATGTGTTTGATACGATTCAAATAATTCCGCTCCAGCCATTACCATGAGCCTGTCCTCCCCAATTAAGGTGCCACCAACCTCATGTGATAGCAGGCAGACTAGGGGTCAGGTTAGAGGCCATTTAAGCCCAGTAGGCTGAGGTGCAGTAGACTAGCCCATGTCTTCTACCTTTATTTCCTGGTCAGGGCTCTAAACTGACTTTTTTGTTGTTGACAAGGGGCATGTGTGCGCCTAAGGTGAAAAATGTAGGAGCACACAAAGAAATTTAGGAGCACAATTAAATATATTTGACGTAACAAGCCGTTTTCTTTGTAGCAATGGTGCAAGGGTGACAGTCATGAATCTGCACTCCGTGTATTCTCCATGCCACTCAGGGGCTGCCGCACAGTGAATACTTGCAACAATTATCTTATTATTATTCATTTATTTTTTGCCGCTCTGGTGCTCCAAATAAAAAATGTCAGGTCGCACAGCAAAATATTTAGGCACATATGCGATTAAAATGGTCGCACTGTAGAGCCCTGATGGTATACTGTAGGTCAGATAGACACCGGCATTAAGCACAAGGATCTGTCTCTTAGTAAGGCAGCAGCAGGAGTGTTGTAGACAAAAGGAAGTTGATAACCCGGTAAAACCAACCATGGGGGTTCAAACCCCATCAGCTTCCTGCTAGCTTTGCACTCTGCTTCATTAGTGCCGTCTGGCTTATGACTTTAACCCATAGAGAATTATAGAAACCTCGAGTGCCCAAAAGGTCATTTTAGCAAGGGCAGCGCCATTGAGGGCTTCCACCATGCTTCGGTTATTTTAAAGTAGTCAACTCGGAGGCGATTCCTATGGGTTGTAGCCTAAATGGCGCTGCCCATGCTGTCACAGATGCCATAATTTCACAGATATAAAGATGAGTCCTCTATCTATCTCTATGCTTTAGCCTCAGAGATAATGGGTCCGGTTCCTGACAAGGCGCTGCAGCAGAGGAAATGGCAACAGACCACGCCATGACTGGAAAAGTTTTGAACTAGTTCAAACTTAAACACAGCATCAGAGGGGGGAGAAAGAGAGTGACTAATGAGCTTGAAAAGCCACAGATTTAATTGAAACACTGAAAGGCAGCTGAGGCACGGGGCAAGGCAGTGCTCGTCATGATGACGGCGGAAATGTTTTAATTGGCCAGCTTGGGGGACCTCATCACTCAGGCCTGTGACCAGTGTTAGGGGACCCCGTATTGGCCTGCGTCTGGTCCCACCCCAGCCCAACATAACAGTAACACAACACAGCAAATCGTTTTTTCCCTACAGCAGCTGCACTGCAACTCCCCTTTGTGACACCAGTGTTTACAAACAAGCATGTTGCTACACAGCCCTGTCCCCTTGGACCATTTAGTCACCCTGTTCTATGTCAAAGGTCCTCTGCAGTAACAGTCATTGGTAAATGGTGACATCTAGTGGTGTAGTATAGATCGCTCTCTCAGGACAGACTTAGGACCACCTAAATCTAACCAGCTTAGACATCTACCATTAATGTTTCAACAGTGTTGAACAGATCAGGACCTGGAGACAGGCTGTGTTTGGTTAGTGTCAGCCAATTAGCACGACTGGCCTCATGGGTTTATTTTCGCACGCTGCCCTGAATGAGACAGGGTCAGGAACTGCTAGGTAGTTACACACCCGGAGTGAGGAGCAGAGCACATGCACACACAGAGGCACACAGTCAGTCAGTCAGACAGAGGCACACAGACACACACACACTCTCTCTCTCCCTCAACCATCAATGCTAAGGGCTGTAGCCCTCTCTCCCTTTCCTTGTCTCAGCCAGTCAGTGTGGGGAACTCCAGTGTGTGTGTCACAGACAGTCAGGGGGAACTGCTGGAGGTGAGCGGGAGGTGTAATAGAAACTTCACAGGGCTGTGGTGCATGGTCTGGTCTCATCTTCCTGATGCTCAGACCCTGCTCTGTAATCAGTGGCCACGAGTCCCAGGGCCCAGGGGCCTGTATCCTGTCCACACAGTAAACCAGCTGTATGGAACAATACACCCAATATACCCCAGGACACCTGCACACTGACCAGAACACCACTAACCCCAGGCCTGAAGACTTTATGGGACAGAGAATGAGATGTACTGACGGGAATAAACCCCTGGTCCTGACAGAGAATATGATGCTTATGAGGGGAAGAGGTGCAGGGAGAAAAGCCTGTATCTAAACTAGAATGCTTCGTTAAGCAGATCTAGTACAGTAGCAACACTTCATCAGGGTGTAAGCTGTGACTGTTGCCCTCTATTGTTTTTTTAAATTATTTTAATTTCACCATTATTTAACCAGGTAGGCCAGTTGAGAACAAGTTCTCATTTACAACTGCGACCTGGCCAAGAAAAAGCAAAGCAGTGCTACAAAAACAGCAACACAGAGTTACACATAAACAAACACAGTCAATAACACAATAGACAAATCTATGTACAGTGTGTGCAGATGTAGAAGAGTAGCAAGGTAAGGCTATAAAATAGGCCATTGTGGCGAAATAATTACAATTTAGCATTAACACTGGAAAGATAGATGTGCAGACGATGTGCAAGTAGAGATACTGGGGTGCAAAAGAGCAAGAGGATAAGTAACAATATGGGGATGAGGTAGTTGGGTGTGCTATTTACAGATTGGCTGTGTACAGGTACAGTGATTGGTAAGCTGCTCTGACAGCTGATGCTTAAAGTTAGAGAGGGAGATATGAGACTCCAGCTTCAGTGATTTCTACAATTCGTTCCAGTCATTGGCAGCAGAGAAGTGGAAGGAAAGGCGGCCAAAGGAAGTGTTGGCTTTGGGGGTGACCAGTAAATATACCTGCTGGAGCGTGTGTTACGGGTGGGTTTTGCTATGGTGACCAGTGAGCTGAAATAAGCCGGGCTTTACCAAGCATAGACTTAAAGATGACCTGGAGCCAGTGGGTTTGGTGACCAATATGTAGTGAGGGCCAGCAAACGAGATCATACAGGTTGCAGTGGAAGGTAGTATATGGGGCTTTGGTCACAAAACGGATGGCATTGTGATAAACTACATCCAGTTTGCTGAGTAGAGTGTTGGAGGCTATTTTGTAAATGACATCGCCGAAGTCAAGGATTGATAGGATAGTCAGTATTACGAGGGTCTGTTTGGCAGCATGAGTGAAGGAGGCTTTGTTGCGAAATAGGAAGCCGATTCTAGATTTGACTTTGGATTGGAGATGCTTAATGTGAGTCTGGAAGGAGAGTTTACAGTCTAACCAGACACCTTGGTATTTGTAGTTGTCACATATTCTAAGTCAGAACCGTCCATAGTAGTGATGCTAGGCTGGCGGGCAGGTGCAGGCAGCAATCGGTTGAAGAGCATGCATTCATTTTACTTGCATTTAAAATCAGTTGGAGGCCTCGGAAGGAGTGTTATGGCATTGAAGCTCGTTTGGAGGTTTGTTAGCAGTGTTCAAAGAAGGGCCGGATGTATACAGAATGGTGTCGTCTACGTAGAGATGGATCAGAGAATCACCAGCAGCAAGAGCGACATCATTGATATATACTGAGAAAAGAGTCGCCCGAGAATTGAACCCTGTGGCACCCCCAGAGACTGCCAGAAGTCTGGACAACTGGCCCTCCGATTTGACACACTGAACTCTGTCTGCAAAGTGGTTGGTGAACCAGGCGAGGCATTCATTTGAGAAGCTAAGGCTATTGAGTCTGCAGATAAGAATGCGGTGATTGACAGAGTTGAAAGCCTTGGCCAGGTCGATGAAGACGGCTGCACAGTACTGTCTTTTATCTATGGCGGTTATGATATCGTTTAGGACCTTTAGCGTGGCTGAGGTGCTGAGGTGCACCCATGTCCAGCTCGGAAACCAGATTGCATAGTGGAGAAGGTACGGTGGGATTCGAAATGGTCGGGGATCTGTTTTTTTAACTTGGCTTTCAGAGATTTTAGAAAGGTAGGGCAGGATGGATATAGGTCTATAACAGTTTGTGTCTAGAGTGTCTCCCACTTTGAAGAGGGGGATGAACGCGGCAGCTTTCCAATCTTTAGGGATCTCAGACGATACGAAAGAGAGGTTGAATAGGCTAGTAAATAGGGGTTGCAACAATTTCGGTGGATAATTTTATAAAGAGAGAGTCCAGATTGTCTAGCCCAGCTGATTTGTAGTGATACAGATTTTGCAGCTCTTTCAGAACATCAGCTGTCTGGATTTGGGTGAAGGAGAAGCAAGGGGGGGGGGGGGCTTGGGCAAGTTGCTGCAGGGGGTGCTGAGATGTTGGCCGGGGTAGGGGAAGCCAGGTGGAAAGCATGGCCAGCCATAGAAAATTGCTTATTGAAATGATCGATTATCGTAGATTTATCGGTGGTGACAATGTTTCCTATCCTCAGTGCAGTGGGCAGCTGGGAGGAGAAGCTCTTATTCTCCATGGACTTTACAGTGTCCCAAAACATTTTGGAATTAGTGCTACAGGATGCAAATTTCTGTTTGAAAAAGCTAGCCTTAGCTTTCCTAACTGACTGAGTATATTGGTTCCTGACTTACCCGAAAAGTTGTATATCGCAGGGGCTATTCGATGCTAATGCAGAACGCCACAGGATGTTTTTTTGCTGGTCAAGGGCAGTCAAGTCTGGGGTGAACCAAGGGCTATATCTGTTCTTAGTTCTACATTTTTTGAATGGGGAATGCTGCACTTTTAAAGAGCAACCAGGCATCCTCTACTGACGGGATGAAGTCAATGTCCTTCCAGGATACCCGGACCAGGTCGATTAGAAAGGCCTGCTCACTGAAGTGTTTTAGGGGGCGTTTCACAGTGATGAGGGGTGGTTGTTTGACCGCGGACCCATTACGCATGCAGGCAATGAGGCAATGATTGCTGAGATCCTGGTTGAAGACAGCAGAGGTGTATTTAGAGGGCAAGTTGGACAGGATGATCTCTAAGAGGGTGCCCATGGTTACGGATTTAGGGTTGTACCTGGTAGGTTCCTTGATAATTTGTGTGAGATTGAGGGCATCTAGCTTAGATTGTAGGACGGCCGGGGTGTTAAGGGCACAGCTGGGGGCTGAAGGGGGTCTATAACAAGCGGCAACAGTGAGAGACTTGTTTCTGGAAAGGTGGATTTTTAAAAGTAGAAGCTTGAATTGTTTGGGCACAGACCTGGATAGTATGACATCCTGAAGAGTTCTATATCTGCAGTACATTGCAACTCCGCCCCTTCGCAGTTCTATCTTGTCGGAAAATGTTATAGTTAGGGATGAACATTTCTGGATTTTTGGTGGCCTTCCTAAGTCAGGATTCAGACACGGCTAGGACATCCGGGTTGGCGGAGTGAATGAAAGCAGTGAATGAAACAAACTTAGGGAGGAGGCTTCTAATGTTAACATGCATGAAACCAAGGCTTTTACGGTTACAGAAGTCAACAAATGAGGGCCTGGGGAATGGGAGTGGAGCTAGGCACTGCAGGGCCTGGGTTAACATCTACATCCCTAGAGGAACAGAAGAGGAGTAGGATAAGGTCTAACAGGGTAAAGGGAAAAAACAACAGCATCTATCAGCAGGAAAAACAGCTGACTGGTGAGGTTGACCCTGTGTGCAATAAGGTCTTATCAAATGCTGTTTGTATCTATCCGACATCACAACAGTGCTATTTGGTTTACACATAGAGAAGAGGGAGACTGTGTAGATGATACATCTGTGAGCTCAAACCCATGTAAACACCATGACGATACATTAGACTGAACAACACCAGATGGGAATATTTGACCAATTCAGACTATAGAGCTTTAACAGGAAGTGCTGTATCCAGGGACCACAGATGGATATTAACCATGCTCCTGTATGTAGATAACTCTGGTGCAATACTGGGGTTGTTGTGAATGGTCCCTGACAAATAAACAAACACAACAATACTCACTCTGGCCTGTAGATTGGTAGCCAGTAGACTAGCCGCCCCCCGATGACCAGGTGGTGAGCTGAGAAGTTTAACAGGTCAGTGAAGATGTCACTCAGGTGGTAGGCCATGGAAACGGGGACATGGCTGTCCCCAACACTGGATGAAAGATAAAGAGTCTGTTACTGCAGTGAAGATGCCTTTACACATGAGAGGACTTTATATATCTCTAGTGTATCTTAGCTTTTTTTCAAGTTTTATAGGCCGTCTTTTTCAAAACTGAGCAAATATACAAAGCACTATAAACAACACAGACTCAAGAGGAAGATGAAGACGTACTAGTCTTCAGATGACTTCACACTGTTTACACTGTCCTTCTGAGAGCCTGTTCTCCTGGTTGACTCCCGAATCCCATAGGGGGCTGAGAATTAAACACAAAAATGAAAGACAAGAAATTTGAACAGATTTAAATCTGAACAAATCACAAAGAATGTGGACTTCAACAGACTAATACGTTTTACTTGTGTATGACTGTACAGGAGACATTACAGGATGGAGGACCCTACATGGGAAGAGAACACACAGAGCTCTAGGATAAGAACGTACGGTCAGTGATGATGGCGTCAAAGAGCACTCCGTCCCTCCAGATAGGCTTGGAGGCGTCAGACACAAGGACGTCCACATACAGCTTCTCTGAGCCGTACTGACGCAGGTTGGCTCTGATGTTCTCATCTGGACCCCTCCACTTCTGGTTCTTACGACTCGCTTTGCCTGAAAAATAAACCAAAATACTATTATACAGCAACGCACTGGGTTGTAATTAGGGCTGGGACAATACCAGTATCGCGATACTCCTTAGTATCGTGGCAAGGAAACAAAATACGAAGCGGTTTTAACTTCTTTAGGAAAACAGCCCTAAATGTTGGAAACATTATATTGTCATCCAGATTCATATTTATTTATTTTCCAAGCTATAGCACAAAATATTTTACATGCACACAGGTGTAAAAGGACCAGTAGAGTTTGATCTACTTCTTGATTTCTTTGCCATGGAAAGAATATTTAGATTGTGGTTATCGTCCCGGTCCTAGTTGTAATCATATCACGTATCAAGTGTTAGGCCTATAGGACAATACAATTGGATTTGAGCATGAATATGAGCACAGGAAAAATTGAAGTATTTAAAAAGATGATAGAAAGAGCATAACCAACATAATGTTCATCATATAAATGGATAAACTCGCTTGCCAAAGCACAAGATATTTAGCTCTGGGTTCCAAAATAAGAGAAAGTAAACAAGTCCATTTCTAGGACATTACCTATCCCATGGATGGTGTTGTAATCAATATCTGTTCCACAGACATATGCACCAAAATGAGAGCATGCAACCAGGAGGCTACCTGAGAGAGAGAAAAAATATCCAATAAGCACAGACTAGCCTTGGGTTCAGCTAAGATGCAGTGTATTTCTGCAAGTGTCAGTTCAAAGACCAAAAGTAACTTTTCTCTTACCAGTCCCAACGAAGGGGTCGTAGACCAGGTCGTAAGCTTTGACCCTGGCATGGTTGGCCATGATAAAAGACAACCCAGCGTCCATACTGGTGTTACCTATGAAGTGCCTGTTCTTCACACTGTGAGAGCGAATCAACTCACGCTGGCCATCTGCAATCTAAGGAACATACAGTTGATAAGACAAGATCAGATATAGGCTTACCTTTATCATTAAATGAAACAGTGCTTCTCAACCTGGTACCTGGCTTATACACGGGGGACTTGGGAAGACTCATAAGGACGTAGGCCTCATGATAAGTTTCACAAGAGGGAATACTTCAGGCAGACCAAAATGTGATTGGGAACCAAAGAAGGTTAACAACCACTGCGGTAAACAACATTAATGAGTAATAGTCATTACTCATTTGTATAATGACACAGAAATGAAGGAGCACACAGCACACTGCCTCACCCATCTCCCAAAGTAGATGTAGAGAGGCTCGTCTGGGATGTTGTTAGGGTCAGTTCCATAGTCCTCCAACAGACAGAAGATGTGTTTAGGGTTCCTTAGATTGACCCTTCCCTCAAAGGAGAGATATTCCATTGCCTTGGGGAGGAAGACCACAGGGTAACTTGTCCAGGTGTCATGGTGCATAC
Source organism: Salvelinus alpinus (assembly GCF_045679555.1). NCBI lineage: Eukaryota > Metazoa > Chordata > Actinopteri > Salmoniformes > Salmonidae > Salvelinus > Salvelinus alpinus. Next base: position 6,898,866 of record NC_092120.1, on the reverse strand, counting down.
TGCATATCAGTGCCTGCCTTTAACACAATAGTGCAGTACAAAAGGTAGAGTAAATTTACTTTTTTGGGCTCAATCTTAAGTACAAATTACTTGGACCAAGTCAAGTGTATCATACTCACATCTATCTTCTTAATTCTATCTTCGAACTCTAGAGTCTTGTTGAAAGTGTAGACGTTGATTTTGTATGTGGAGTCTTTTTGTAGGAAGGGTGACTGTTGGGAGGGGTAAAGTTACACACATTAGATACTCCACATTAGTGGAGTGGTTTGCCCTCTATTTAGATAGTAATGTAATTTCTCACAAACCATGTTCTCTGTTGGATATTTCAAGAGCGAGGTCCTGAGTTCAATGTGTGTTCTGCCATGACCCCACAGCTCAAATGCAGACCTTGGTAATAAACAAATAACCACAAAAAGGTAATTACAATTACTGTGACATTCAAGTTGAGAATCACCTCAGAAGAGAAGGGCTGATGAGCAATGCTGCAGTACCCATCTAGCTCTTTTCATTGCAACTCCATTGTTGATCTGTCTCACTTACTTTGCACAAACAGTTCTGGCCATGATGCTGTTGACATCTTCCTCTGACAAGCCATTCAGGCGCCAGAATGGAGACTGGGGAGAAGAACAGCAGATTTTAGGATTTGAGTAGCCTATGCATGGACACATGGCCAACTTCTCCCTTCATTGTGGGCCGGCTAAGGATTATTGGTGTCTCTGAGGGGTCTTTGGCCTGGTTTGCTAACTACCTCTCAAAGAGCGCAGTGTATAAAGTCAGAAAATCTGCTGTCTCAGCCACTGCCTGTCACCAAGGGAGCACCCCAAGGCTCAATCCTAGGCCCCACGCTCTTCCCAATTTACATCAACAACATAGCTCAGGCAGTAGGAAGCCCTCACATCCATGTATATGCAGATGAATTTTGTGTTAAACGCAAAGCTTTCTCAGTGTCCAACAAGCTCTCTCTACCCACAAAGGTCATGTGGTTTGGTAAAAAGAATTCACCTCTTCCCACAGATGTTAATACTACCTCTAAGTGTTTAGAGCTTGAGGTAGTCACCTCATACAAGTACTTGGGAGTATGGCTAGACGGTACACTGTCCATCTCTTAGCACATATCCAAGCTGCAGGCTAAGGTTAAATCTAGACTTGGTTTCCAATCGTACTCGCTCCTCTTTCACCCCAGCTGCCAAACTAACCCAGATTCAGATGACAATCCTACCCATGCTAGATTACGGAGACATAATTTATAAATCGGCAGGTAAGGGTGCTCTCGAGTGGCTAGATGTTGTTTACCATTTGGCCATCAGATTTGCCACCAATGCTCCTTATAGGACTCATCACTGCACTCTATACTCATCTGTAAACTGGTCATCTCTGTATACCCGCCGCAAGACCCACTGGTTGATGCTTATTTATAAAACCCTCTTAGGCTTCACTCCCCCCTATCTACTGCAGCCCTCCTCCTCCACATACAACACCCGTTCTGCCAGTCACATTCTGTTAAAGGTTCCCAAATCACACACATCCCTGGGTCGCTCCTCTTTTCAGTTCGCTGGAGCTAGCAACTGGAATTAGCTGCAACAAACACTCAAACTGGACAGTTTTTTCTCAATCTCTTCATTCAAAGACTCAATCATGGACACTCTTATTGACAGGTGTGGCTGCTTTGTGTGATCAATTGTTGTCTCTACCTTCTTGCCCTCTGTGCTGTTGTCTGTACCCAATAATGTTTGTACCATGTTTTGTGCTGCTACCATGTTGTGTTGCTACCATGTTGTGTTGTCATGTGTTGTTGCCTTGCTATGTTGTTGTCTTAGGTCTATCTTTATGTAGTGTCTCTCTTGTTGTGATGTGTGTTTTGGCTTATATTTATATTGTATTTATTTGTATTTTTAATCCCAGGACCCTGTCCCTGCAGGAGGCCTTTTGGTAGGCCATCATTGTAAATAAGAATTTGTTCTTAACTGACTTGCCTAGTTAAATAAAGGTTAAATACATTTTTAAAAATTGGTATGGCTATCAGGCAAATAATACATATGGACAATAACTTATTTTACCTTTTCTTTGAAGTTTTCACCTGGATCAAACGGTTTGCCCCTGAGGGACAGCAGCGACCTAATCTCCTGTAATGTTACGATGTACAAGAAATACAATCTGAACATTTCTGAAGAATTCAAACATGACAGCTTGCAGCTTGTAACGTTACTAGCTTAGCAAGCTAATGTATGGGGATAAATGCCGTAATGAGACACCCAGATCTTTAGAGATGGAGAGAAATAACACAACATTTATAGTTTGACAGAGAGGTACGACATTGATATGCATACCGGTAGCCTGAAGTCAACATTGTCGTGGGCCAGATGTATCAAATATTGTAGGCATGTTCTGCTACAGTGGATCGCCATGTTCGAGTTCCCACGCAAAATACATCCGGCTAGGAACCGCGTCCCCGCGAATAGTGGTTCCTGTCAGTTTCAAAATAAATACCACTTTACCAGCAATGAATGTGCATTAAATGCATGTATTTTGGAAACGCAAAATTAAAATGAGTATGTTTCAGTTTTGTCATTAACGTCCAAATAAGTGTGCTTATTATTCTGTATAGCTGCTACATAACTGCTTCATAAATTAGGGTGAATCATTTTACTGTAGAGAGAGCTCCAACTAAACATATCCCAAAGTTAAGCAGCTTTACTTCAGAACATTGCTCATTGACAGGGCACGTGACACCAACATTTAGCTATCTGCGTCATCACCACATTGTCATTGGCTACTTTGGATGCCGATCAGTGTTTTTCACTGCGGGTAGAAAAATAATCCGATTCAGCACTGTCCTAATGTAAAGTTCCATAGCATGGATACAATGTTGCTAACAGACACACGTTCCTCAGGCTATGTCAGTGTTCGTGACAAGAAGTGTAAGGTACCTAAAATCAAATATCAGGACCAATGTCAGCTATTCACAACGGGTCGACACGGACAGAAGAATAAAATCTCGGAATAAGCAATACATCGATTTTGACATTGTAGCAGTGACACTTGTCACCTTACCGTATGTATGTCACTTTCAGTTTACAGATGTGTGCTCACCTTGCATTCCTATATTTCTTGTAATGTGACATTTATTTGTGCGAGATAAATTCAATGTTTTTAATTTTTAAATCAATCTGGAACAGGGGCATCATGTACCCTAACAATCTGAGGGGGCACAAAGTATGTGAGGATGGCAGGGGGGTGGTCCCCTTCCTGAAATGGGCAAATGTAGCATTTTTCAAACATCTGAAGCAGCTTTTTCCTGCAATCTAGAGCCATAATCACTATGCTTAATTCTATTAAAAAAATATGTGAAGAACTTTGAGCGTTCTTTCAGAGTTCTTCAAATGTTCCGCACTAACTGACCTTCATGTCTTAAAGTAATGATGGACTGTCGTTTCTCTTTGCTTATTTGAGCTGTTCTTGCCATAATATGGAATTGGTCTTTTACCACATAGGGCTATCTTCTGTATACAACCACTACCTTGTCACAACACAACTGATTGGCTCAACACATTAAGAAGGAAAGAAATTCCACAAATTACCTTTTAACAATGCACACCTGTTAATTGAAATGCATTCCAGGTGACTACCTCATGAAGCTGGTTGAGAGAATGTCAAGAGTGTGCAAAGTTGTCATCAAGGCAAAGGGTGGCTACTTTGAAGAATCTCAAATATAACATATATTTTGATTTGTTTAACACTTTTTTGGTTAGTACATAATTCCATGTGTTATTTCATAGTGTTGATGTCTTCACTATTTTTCTACAATGTAGAACATTTAAAAATAAAGAAAAAACGTGAAATTAGTAGGTGTGTCCAAACTTTTGACTGGTACTGTATATATAAATTAGAAATAGGCCTAGGCTACCATACAGACATGTAATTGTGCTCTCAACAGTTGTTCATTGAAACTTTTATTACACCCACAGAAAATGAACTATGCCTAAAAGTGGACAAACCACTTAATACGTACAAGACATCTGAAACACCACCATGGAGAACAACGATGCACCTGTCGAGTTTAACGATGACAGGACAGTGTGTGTGACGTCAGTGAAAGGGTTAAAGGAGAACTGGCAGAGATGGTCCAACAAGCACCAGGAGTACCAGAAACACAACCCCTTCAGTAACGACCGGGGGGCTATGGTGAATGTGACTGCCCAGCAGCAGAGGCTCCAACGGGACCAGGATGGCTACGGGAGGCCCCTAGAGGGTTCGTTGACAGAGCAGAGGGGCCGGGACGCCCACGTCCACATCAGCCGGGAGGTGGAGGAGCTCTGCCAGGTGATCAGGGACATCGGGGAGAGCCGTGGCGGTGGGGACGGAGGCAGTGAGGAGAGACCTGTGGTGACGGTGGAGTTTGGGAAGCTGTTTGAGCACTATGTGAACATCTCCAACAAGGTGGTGGGGATCCTGCTGAGGGCCAGAAAACAAGGCCTGGTCAGCTTTGAAGGGGAGATGCTGTGGCAGGGGCAGGATGACCAGGTCCTCATCACACTGCTACAGTGACCAGGATGAAATGACAGGGTCACCATTATGCTGCTTCAGTGACCAGGTTGATGCAGCCGAAGGACAAGACAGTAACCTAGGCCCTGTCCAGAAACATCCCCTAGCCCTCTAGGCATTTGTGTAGTTGTGAAAGGATTGGCTAGGTCTAAGCAATATGGTGAAAATTACATTAGGTGGGAAGGTGCAGCAACAGCACCTATCCAATTCTTTCAGATTTACACCTGCACCTAGCAGGGGTAGTTGTTTCTGGGCAGGGCCCAAGAGAACCAACCTGTGGCAGCAGTGACATGCAATATGGTGCTGTAGGATGAACCTGAGCTTATTGGCCTGACTGGACTTTTTTGCATTCCCAGTTACACCACTACACTGTAATCTACATAGCGCTTACAATGTTCTTTAGCAACCTTTGTAATTAGACACAGAGGAAAGGTGTACTTATTAATGGCAAAAATACAACACTCTGACACTGTAGGCTTATGTTAGAAATGCTGGAAGGAGGCTATGAAACTGCATACATGGTTGACAATGTAGCAAAATGCATCACAATTCTATTTACATTCAGGAGAAATAGCACATCACTTTTTGGTCGACTGGCATTTGTGGAATTCACACTGTACTAAATGCATTGTTCAACCTAACAAGGGTTGTTTGAAGAATGTTTTTGCAGTTACTTGCACCCATAACACAATATGATGAAATGTACTGTAACACTTTACTCATTTGAAAAAAATATATTTTGTCACCAACTAATATACTGTATTCCAAACGTGTTTATGTTTACAAAGGAAAGCACTGATGTTTATCAATAAAGTCTTCCAAAAGATCACCAAAACTGACTGCTAATTCATGTTAAATTGCATTAGAATGACAGGTAACACTATTTAAAACCTGCATAACATATAATACTTTTAAATAAGGCATTAGAAAGGGTCATAAATGGTTATATGAAGTTACATTGCCTAATAACGGCATACTTTACAGTAAGTGTTACTGAATGATGTTTCCCATTAATAAGAGACCAGGAAGGAAATCTGAAACCCTTGTGGAGGCAGCAATGCATCATTTATTTAACCATGAACAACCATTATTATTTTACACGGACACGTCAACCAATAAATACAAACACATGACGCTCTCAATTTCATGCAGCAGCATACACTAAACATACATTACTTCGTTGAGTTAAAATTTTTACTTCGTTAAAATTAAGAATCACTCTCCAACATTCATAATAAAATAACACAATTAATGTAGAGTATTGTGTTAAAAGAATGTGTGACTCAAGAAACAATTGTTTATGGATGACTGAGAATTAGTAATGTAGGTATTATTCAGTGACTATATTAAACCTCCACAATCCAGTCTACACTTCCATTTTACCCTTTGATCGGATATGATTGATTATCATTCATGCAAAACAGTTGCTTTTCTGACCACTTGACAGAGTCCTAAAAGAGCTCATACTTCTCATTATATTTCTCTGCTTTCAGTTATTATACCTCATAATACGGGATACTGTTGACAGCGACTGCATCGCAAATGGCGCCCTATTCATTACACTACTTTTGAGCCCTATAGGAAAAGGTGCCATTTGGGATGCCAGCCAGTGGCACAATGCACATGTTTTACTCATCTTTATCAAAGGTATCCTGCAATGAGACTTACAGTAGGTTTCCCAGTCCCAATACATCCCATTCACCTACCATTCTCAGGTCTCCTGATTATGATCACTTAGGAATGCCTTTACGTTACTAATCGTTCTTTACATTAATACTAGAGCCTAAACACAAACATGTATATTTGTATCACTTTTGATATCTTTCTATACCAACGGAAATTGACCCCAAAATCATTCTAGTCATTACTATTTCATATTCTGTGGTAAAAAAATAAAGCGTAACTATTGGTCATTTTCAAAAAAGTCTTTAAAATAACAAGGAAGGAAAAAATATTTGGCTTAATTTCTGATTTGGCTGTTCAGCTTGATACTAGAATTAAAAACCTCATCACTAGTCTCACTGTAACCTGCTGGGGAGTACAGTACACTCACACAGAGAACCACGGAGGGAGACCAGACCAGTCCTGACCTGCCCACCACTACTAGTAAGGTAACCCCGTTTCTCACTGAACCAGCCCAGACTGCAACCCACCGCTCAGGTGGCCTCTCCCTTAGAGTTCAGCTGCTGAATCAACTGGTCAGCCTGTAGGAGACAAACACAAATAGTACAAGAATAAATAAATGACAATTCATGGATTCTTCATGGCTTTTTGATGTCTGAATTTCCAGTCCATTGTCACGCTCATGTAGTGTATCAAAAGGTAGAAAAACAAAGGCTCTTGCATGAGGTGCATGCCTGCAAACCAACCTGATAGGAATAGACTGATAGAGGTGAGTGTCCCTGACATACTGTATAGATGGCCATCCTTTAACCTGGGAAGAACCATATACACACTGAAGGCAGACACAGGTAAAAACAGGTTTCCTAGTCCAGTATATTTGGGGGTTTAGTCACCTTACATGGAGTTAATCGACCATGAAAGCTGGCAGTGATAATGCAGTGAGAGATCAGTGTTGGCTGACTGGCTCGTAACAGATGACAACACAACAGCCAGAGTTAAATAAAAGAGCTGCTAGAACAGTGAGGAACAATGGAGCTATTCATCAGCTGCCAATCTAGACTGTCTAACTATATGTTTTAAAAAAAGAGCCCTCTTTCCCAAACACAATGCTAACAAGCTACTCTGACAAGTCTAAATGAGTGGAGTTGATGTGTTGGTGTCCAGGTGCTGTCAAGGCAGCAGGGCAAGGGAAATTATTGTTCTATCCAGACTTTGGTACTGTATGAACACTGAACTCAATAGGTGGATAATATTATCACAGAACAGACAATGTGGGGGGGAATAGTGAAACATTTATCACACAAATTCTGACAGCTACTGTACTACAATGGCCATTTGAAAGAGACTTACCGTGACAAACCAATAGGAGTTGGGTCTGTAGAAGAGGCGGGACATGAAGCCCATCTGACTGGCAGGTGCCAACACATGGAGGTGCAGGTGAGAAACAGAACAGAATGGGGGCCAGTGGAAGCCAAACCTGTCGATAAATATTTTTTTTAAACAATGTCTGCTTCTTTGTCTCTGCATGATCTGCTGTGACAACAGCAACATGTTCAAAATGCAAAATTCTACAGACTGCTGAATGTGATTTGCCATTGTATGTCATTTCATTAAGCCAAACCAATCAACTATGCATGCATAGCAAAAATAAATAAATTGGCCTATACAAATTGGAGCCACTTGTTAAAAGGGCCGGGACGATACCAGTATAGCGACTCTCGTCAGTATCGTGGCAAAGAAACAAACACACAACACGGCTTTAACTTACTTTGGAAAACAGCCCTAATGTTGGAAACAGACATCATTATGTCATCATCTAGTCACATTTGTTCATTTTTCAGGCTATATCACACAATAGTTTGCATACAGCAGATTTTTTAAGAACAAACAAGTTGTCTGCTTTCTATTTAATTTTTTTGCCATAGAAAACATATCTCGATACTGGTATTGTCACAGCCCTAATAACATCTGAAGATTGAAAAACGCTCCTTCATTTGAATCATGTGACATTGACTGGAGAGAATGTTGTGGTCATACCTAACATCGCTGAGGTCTAAGACATTGTTCTTCTGAAGGATCTCCATCCCTATCTCCACCATCTTCTCTACTGATCACACACACACAGCAGGATAATCAGTTAAACACACACACACACACCACACACACCTTTAAAGTTGCATACCTAATGACACATGCTCTTTACTGAGTGATTTACAGTTTCCAACATGTCTCGTGGGCACAACCAGGTAATGATGGGGAGCTCCAGGCTTGATGTCCCTGAAGCAAGAGACCTCCTCGTCCTGTCAAGCGCACGAAGTCAAACACATGGGGTGGTCACTAGTTGGTTCAGCTAGGACGTCCATCACAATCAGCATTGTTTTCAGTTTGGAAGCTAACCTGCCTAAAAACTATTTTTAGGATCATTAATGTATATTGTTTCCACATAGCTATGGAAAAATGATAATGGAACAAAGGGGATAATGGATTAGCTCAAATGACCTGCTGTTAACTGTCAGTGGTCATCATCGTCGCTGTTTTCTGACAGCTAACCTAGCCAGCTAACGACGTTAGTTAACGTAACGTCGTCAATAATTCACTCATACTTACAACATGAAGAATCTCCGTGCCCATCTCATTGTTGACAACCTTGCAAAATATGCATTTCTTGTCGTATCCTTCGCCTTGACCTACTTTTATTTTAGAAATATCTACATTTGCACGTTCAGAACCCTCGTTGGTTGCCATATTTATTGGTCGTCACTAGTTGCCACAGCCACAAAGTCATAAACCCCGCCTATTTCTACAATTTATTTTCTTAAAATGCGATTTTAAACCTAACCTTATCTCTAACCTTAACCACACTGCTAACCTTATCTCTAACCTTAACCACACTGCTAACCTTATGCCTAGCCAATTTTAACTTTGTGGTAATAAGTGGAAATCATATTGTCGGTGAGACTGTGACCTATAATCAACGAAGGAATACAAGTGGATCAAGCGGTTATCGTCGGTGAGTCGAAGGGTAAAGCAAACAATTACCCAACTTGGCAGTGCGCACGAATGTCCACCTGAAGGTGGCAGTGAAACACGTCTCTCACTGAATCGTCTAGATAAAATATTTACATTTTAGACATTTAACAGATATGCTTTTCTATTTTCTGCCACTTCTTCAACATGTATAAGTCAATGCTACGGTTATATTGCATTGTTGTATTTGCCAAAATTATTTAAAGATGGGTTTTTTAAAGCCATTTTCGTGACCTAGGAAAAGAACGATAAAGATTAACTTCTTGATTTATTTTTTACTGGTCATAGACTATTGTTTATCTAACTTCTCCTTACTATTTACAGTACTAAAGATGTGCTCAACTTAGGTATTTTGTATTTTATTAGGATCCCCATTAGCTGTTGCGTAAGTACATTAGGCTGCATCCTATGTAGGCCTTGCTTTTGAGATTGCAGGTGTCATTTTCATTAATCTAACATACTTTCTTTGACAGTACAGCAACATGTAAATCAATGCTGTGACATTTTATAATTTCTTTCAAAACCAATAGTTGTACAATGACTGATGTATGTGTGATTACTGAGGTGGCCTTAGGCTACCTTTTGCTAGCTTAATTTCAACATACAGAAATGACTGGGCATCTAGCATGATATTTCAAAATACTGGGTTAATCTAAAACATGTCAAATGTCCTTTTGTTGTTATCCTTTTGTTATCATTAATATTAGTATTACTATTTCAGGCAATGGTGCTTATTGATCTTATAACAATCAGTCACATAATCACACAAGTTTAAAGCACATTTTTTGTCACCTGGAAATGCAGAATTTTAATAAGGAGCCATTAACAGTGCCAGCACTGTACAGCACACATACAGAAAAACAAAACAAAATACTTCCATGGATAACATTCTTTAAATATATCTATATATATATTTTTATAGCAAATATAAAAAACACCAAAGGAATGTGAAAAAGACGCCAAATTAAAACAATTGGTCCATCTTATATCCTGTTTCGTTCTTTTAAACAAATTTCATTATTCTCTTTTAGAAATGTAAGAAAACATTTAACATGGATTTAAACCCATACCTTTAGTACAAACCATTACCGTGGCTGTTTCTAGACCTGAGTGTTGTGTGTGTGAGGAATCCCTACGGGGCATCTGATGTTGTACCCTTGTAACACAGACACAGAAATAAATACAAAATAGTTGGGTAGTACAGTAGTGTTCATCTTAGCCTCTATAAAGTTCAAAGCTTATGATGGAATTGTAATGAGAATAGGATCTTACTCTAAAATGGGCTTTGGTTTGTAAATGCTGTCCATAACAAAGGATTGATGGAGGGTTTACAGCTTAGATGTCTAGAACCAGTTGTAATGCTCGTATTGGACAGAGCTTGTTCAGTAGCAGGTATTGAGCAGCAAACAGCAGGACACTGTAAAACAGCCTGTCTATTTCTACACAATACAGTCCTCAGTTAACCAGGCTAAACACAGATACAACCCGAGTTAATGCTGGTATAATAGGTTACGCACTGGTAAAACACAGGTAAAACCAGCCTAAAAGTCACTAGACCAGGTTTTACACAGGACAAACCCAGGGGAGAATGACTGCCCCCTCTCATTCAAGGCCAACCACAGTACTGCAGGCATTATTTGCAGAACACAGGATCCCCATTACAGTGAATGGGAAGATGACAATCTTCATGGTCAATCTTCGTATAAATATAATAACAAATAAAAACAAAAAATTGTACTAAGAATTGCTTCTATTACCCCAGATGTATGTGCTTGAACCGATTGTTTTAAAATCGCACACAGAAGAAGTTATTATCATAATTTAGTAGCTAATGGCAGCATGCCCCATTCTGCCTTTAACGTGAAATACTCAATGAGAGGGGGCAGCTAGCCTGCAACGTCACATCCTGGAGTAGCTCAAACTAAGCATGTAATGCCTACGTAAATCTCCCACATGAGACGCCATCTTAACGGACTTCCTTGGCTTCAAATGCACTATTGAGTTTTCACATAGGAATGACTGGTGTCACGTGATCGATGGCATTGTACATTCATATATACAGTCATTGCACAAACCAAGCTTACTGTATTAAGCTTACTGTACTTTAACAGCTTGAACACAGGCTAACCTCACTGAACACAAGTAAAGACATGTTGTAAACCATAGATAGACATGGCTCTGGCTTTTTTCTCTCTCTCTTTTCCGCTTCTGAGTCTCTCAGCGTCTCGCTCTGTTTACTGGACAGTCCAGACCTCCAGGTCCTGCACTGTGAAGTCTTGCTGGGTGGACAGGGGCTGGTTGTTGAAGGTGTGACATGGGAAGCTGGCACCGTAGTACAGATCAGCATCCAGCCACAGGCCAAAAAGCCCCCTAGAGGTCAACAAGAGAAACATATATCAGACCAGAGCCAAAGGATGCGGTTTAGCCTATCTGATCTGTAGACATCAATGAGTTTGTGGAAGCTAACTAGATTTACTTTTAGATGATAAAGGCTTCGGTATTTCTGATAAAGAAAATTCTGAACACTTACCCTCCTCCACCAATCTGTAGAGAGTCCATATGGCCCCTGATGAAGTACGAGTTCTCACCACTCCACCTGTAGGCCTGTGTGAAGAGAGAGAGGTGTCAGATTAACTCCACCCATCACAACAGTCAAGAGACAGCCTATTAACTACAACCCTATTCCCTATAGTACAAAGGTAAGCTCTGGTCAAATGTAGAAGTGGGTATATAGTGAATAGGATGCCATTTTGGACAAAGCCGTGCACACAACAGTATGCAGTGTTACCTTGAATGCAGGGTCGAAGCTGTAGACAAAAGTCTCTCCTGTTCCATAGCAACAGTCACTCACTCTGAAGGGATGGGAGGAGAAGGCACCAAACACCTAAGAGAGAGGGAAACAAACCTATTAGCATTTTACTGGGATCGTATGACCCATTCATAATGTAATAACATTGTAATAGCAGTACATGGATGTAACAGTACGTTAGATGTCAGTCATATAGAACAGTGCGTTGTTGAGATGTCTACCTTTTTTCCCATGTCTTTGATGACCAGAAGCACAGGACTGTCGATGTGGGCCATTTGCCTGTACAGAGTCTTCAGGCTGGTGCCATGAATGGCTGTGCTGTAGACCAGGTTCCATGGATACCCCTGTGTCCTCACTGGTATGTGATTGGCTAGCTGTGGGTTTCAGAAACAGAGGATGAGATGGATGATGAGAAAATGTCCCATTTAAATTCACATGACAAAGCTGTGTAATGCTGAGATGAGTATGTGCACTTTATTTTCCCGGAACTCAGTATAAATTGAAGAACCAAAAAAAAGTCCCATATTTAGCTTTGTACATATCAAACAAACCAAAGCACTAAGTTCCTCCCATGAGCTGGCAGTGTAGCCTATATAGTGCTGTGAGATGATTGCTTTACTTTTCCTTTACTTCATTAGGTTTATTTGACAGGTATAAAGCACCTTCATCAACATTTCTGTAAACGTGCCAGAATTGACTGTATTAGCCACAGTGTTTTGTTGTAGTGTAGTTTAACAGTAACTCACACTCTCGATGTGTTGGTCGTTGAGGAGCTGGCTGTGATTTCGGAGAACAGGAAGTATGTCCTCAGGCTCCTCGTCCTCAGAGCGTTTACCCTCCTCTGACCTGCACATGCTCCATCGAGGCTTTATTGAATCCTTCCCTGTGATGATCTGCAAGGAAATAACCACCAACTCTGTTAAGGGGAAAGTTCACCAAAATTACAAAATTACTTATATGTCCCAGATATTATAATTTTTCACTTTCATGTTCAAATTATCTTAAAGTAACTTTATTAAGGTACAAAATCCATTTCAGACACTTTGGGATGATTTGGACATGAAATCACAACTCTGTTAAAACACATTCTCCTTTTCTCTCTGTGAGTTTCTAAGCCACATCTCTGTTAAAACACATTCTCTTTTTCTTTCTGTGATTTTCTCAGCCACATCTCTGTTAAAAGACACTCTCCTTTTCTCTCTGCTGTGAGTTTCTCAGCCACATCTCTGTTAAAACACACTCTTTTTCACTCTGTGAATTTCTCTGCCACATCTCTGTTAAAACACATTCTCTTTTTCTCTGAGTTTCTCAGCCACATCTCTGTTAAAACACACTCTCTTTTTCTCTGTGAGTTTCTCAGCCACATCACTGTTAAAACACACTCTCTTTTTCTCTCTGCTGTGAGTTTCTTAACCACACTGATATTGTAAAACAAGGCTGAGTAATTAACTGACTCAAACACAAACACAATAAAACATGAAATTACACCCACAATCAGTACTAGTGAGTCAGGGTGGTTGATAAAAGACAAAATACAATAATTTCTTCAACCCTTCACCAATAAATAAACTACTCTTCACATATTTGGGTCATACTAAAGGTATTTCAAAAATACAAATAAAATGGCATGCATACTAGTACATTATCTCACACTAAACATTTTAATTCACAAATATCAGAGTATAGTTAGCAACCCACCTCTACATATGGCTCCAGACATTTGTTTGCAAAGTAAAGCACCTTGATGTTCTCCTGCATTGGTCTCATGTCTACTAATATTCCTCTTATTCACCCCAAACACAACTCATGTATACTAATAATGTAACACAGTTGCCTCAGTATATGATACTGTATGTACCACAGGCACAGGCAAGAGTGTAAACTGATAACCTATACCCAACCATCAAATGCTCTATCTTACTTCATTCAACTTCCATCCCCCTAAATCTCATTGGCTGATAGCAGACCTGCTTGTGGAAACCATATTGGCCACCTTTTGTGTTTTAGATTCCTTTCTCGAAAAACAGGATGGCACTTGTAGTAAACTGAATTACAGGGCATATGCCCATATATGGGGTGTCCGGCAGGTTTGAGCTAACTGTCAAAATATCTCATTGTTGCACTCATGGCAGTGAGCCAACAATTCTGTAGCCTGGGTACTAGTCTGTGTCTCCTAACCTTCCACTCCTTGTACTCCGTGCCATTTGCCAAACATGTTTAGCATATGAGAAGAAGTGGCAAGGAGTGGAATGTTAGGAGAAGAAGACTGGTACCCAGGCTAACAAATATGTGCCTTAAAGCTACAATATTTCATAGATATTTCATAGATATAGATACAACAAACCTAACCTAGATATATAAATGTCAAATAAAAATAGTTTCAAACTTGCTTAAATCTATTTCATACTTGTTTCATTTGTCTAATCCATTCTTTATAATGAGAAACTGCTCTCATTGTTTTAGAGATAGAAGTGGTTGAATGCAATGCCACATCTTTAGATCCTTGAATCAGAACTCACCTCCCAGTTTATGGCAGTAGAGCAGCACAGCACAGCTAGCTGGAATTTCTCCACTACCAGACAGCAGCGATGCTTGTGGTGTCTCGTGTTATTGTCCTTGGTGTGGATCTGTTCAAACCTGAGGATGCAATCACACACATCAATATATTGTTTATCTACTTTAAATTATGTAATACATTTCACCAAAACCCCTCTACAAACCCCTCTACAATATGACTGAAACACAATCTAATCTCGCAACCACAAGCCAGAAATCTTTAAACAAGCCTAAAGTGAACCAATTTCTGCATGGAAAAACAAGTCTTTCAGCTACTTTTCAGAAATAGCTCTTACAGGAAAAAGCTAATTTAGGGTGCAAATACATGACTACAGCCCATTGGAATGCCACTATCAGATCATACATAGCCTCCATTTGTGGCTCACCACCCACATGCATTCTGGTCCGCATGAATAATGACTAAAGCACCCATAAGACCTGAAGAGGCTGGAGCTGAAACTGACATAGGCCTAGCTATTTCCCTGATCAAGAAAACCCCCAAAAGCTGCAATATCAAAATCCCTCCTACTGCCCTTGTTAAATTACATTTTTAACCTAGCAAAGAAAGGGCAAGTTTCGTCTTTACAAAACCCTTATTTCTCCAAATCAAGCGTCCAGGTTTGGTATCCATAGTAAGTATTGTGACTTACTCTTCAAAGCTGTAATTGACTCCCATGCTGAATAGTAGCTGGGGTAGAAAGGAGGTGCAGGAGATGAAAAAGGAGGTGAAGAAGAAAGGATGATATGGTGAAAATGAGAGCGGATTGTCTGTCTACCCCAGGTAGTGCTTTAACAGCATGTCCACCCCATCTCAACCATCAGGCATCTTATACTCCAGCGTTCCCTTAGATAAGCCCCTTTCATCATAAAACCCCCCCTTAAAGTCCTTCAAGGCCGCCTGACATGGAGGATTTCACAATGGCTTTAGATAGCCTCTGTGACACATTATCTTGACTTGCTACAGTAGGCCTCCCTTGGCTGAATCTGGGTCAGAAAATGACAGTGTCAATTCACTGTCGTAGAGACGCTGATTTCCAAACAAATAAAGGTCTGGCTGACAGACACTGTCTTTCTCTATCTGTCTCTTTTCCTGATACTTTTGTTTTATTGCAATCTGCACTTTACTGTGTGAAACACAGCCAGTCTCAATTGACTCCCTACCACTTCACTTTGGCTCTAATCCTTCAAGGTGTGCAGATCTGTAAGGTGGAAGCACCTCCAAATCAAATCAAGTTTATTTTATCAAGTTTATTTCACTACATTGCCTATACCTATCCATACCCTGTACAGAGTCTTCAAATCTCCAAGAGTTAGTGTCAAGAGGAAGGGGTAAGGAGCAGATTGGAAACTCTGTCTAAAAGAAAGCCAGGGGTCACAGAGGAGGCCAAGAGGTTACACAACAGTAGCCAACCGTAGGATGGAAGAAATCCATATCAGACTGTGTGGGGGCTGATTATACAGACACACATGGAGGGTCGATGGTGTTGCACATTTACATGACTATGTGAAATGTATTTTATTGCGTTAAATACAAATGGACAACTTTTCCATGAGTGAAAAACATGAATCACATCCAATAGACAGTAGTGAGTTAAATATCTACTGTAATCTACTGGTACCTACTGTATATAAAAAAAAATATGCAGACTGAGCTATCAATCTGGTATAGTGTGTGCCCTTTCCAGGATAATTGCTTAATAGTTACAGTTTGTACTGTACCTGTTAGACAACTTTCACTTGGCAACTTTCTCCAATTCATGCAAATCCGCTCTCTGCCTCAGCATGTTCCAGATGAGTCATGGGAAAATCCCACATGGACCTGGACATGCTAAATGCATCCTTAGTGCATTTAACTACTAAATGCAACTAATTGAATGGCCACTTTGGGATCGTGTACAAAATGCAAATCAGGCAATAAGTATTTAAGCAAAATGTGTATATTTAGATGGGGGATGGGGAAGAAGGCCATGGTATCTCTTTAGTTTGGTTTGCTGTGGTATACTGCTGTAGACCCTGTGGCAGGCCCTCTATCAAAAACAATAGAGTAGAACAATAGAGTAGAAGGATGAGGAATTATCATCCAGAATACAAACAGAGTTTGACACTTCATCAGACCATTATCACAGAGACTTTGACTGGACCTAGGGATATTATATGTAAGAACCACTGAAACTTTGTATAGCGCAACCCCAATCTATGAAACCCATTGATTAAAAAAACTTACTGTTTCACACAGATGTTATCATTCCATATTGTGTGTTTTCATGTCAATAGTGGTGCGTATCTGAGTGGTAATAGGCAGTAGAAAACATTTGTCTATCACCCTTAACTTGCGTCAGTTAATCTTACCTGCTGTAAACTGTGTACGTGACGAATAACAGTTGATTTGGGATGGGAGAGCTACAGTAGGGTTCACACACAGGTCACAGACTCTACAGAGGTGTCACAGAACTAATAGGATTACTAGGCTACCATGTGAAAACAAAACTGTGAGGAGAATATTGACCGTTCAAAAGGTTTTGAAAGAGTAAACAGCATTCACTGGTAAAGGGCAAAGCTGCAGGTGTCAGCCCTCTTTAAAGATGGACGCCTGATGTTCACCTGTTCACTCACAGATGTTGAGAAGGAGGAACTGCCTTACTGTAAAACAAAACTTTACTACTATATTTATCATCCTCTGATACGGAGTACGGACTATATACCCATTTTATGAGGATTGAATGAAATGCAGAAGCACTATCCACCTAAAAGCACACAGCAATTCAACTGTCAAATACAAACAATGACTGCATTCAGTTGTATGAGATGAAAACTGATACTTTCCTTATTTATCTCAGTTTAGAAATTTCATTCTGTTACAAGCCACCCATTAGGGAAAGGGGATATCTTCTCAGTTGCACAACTGAATGCATTCAACCGAAATGTGTCTTCCTCATTTAACCCAACCCCTCTGAATCGGAGAGGTGCAGGGCCTGCCTTAATTGATGTCATCGGTGCCCGGGGAGCAGTTGTTGTTGGGGTTAACTGCCTTGGTCAAGGGCGGAATGACAGATTTTTCCACATTGCTGGCTCTGGGATTCGAACAAGCAACCTTCCGGTTACTGTCCCAACACTAACTGCTTGGCTCCTTCACCAGCCAGAGGTTCCAGTCCAGTCAAACGAACTACATGCAGTAACAAATGCATTTTATTAGCAGCTAAACATGCATAACTCTCTCTCTGATTTTCATGCGTAACCTTTTGCTTTGGGATCAGTACCCATTTAGAGCGTATGCAAAAAGTTGAACATTTGGGCCAAGTGTTAAGTTTGTATTTTTTCGTCAGTCGGCCTAAATATAGTTTAGCTTGTACATGCTGTAGTTCCATGTGTCTATTTCTCGGGTTTGCTGCAGCAGTGGAACATTTTTCATTACCAAGTCAACTCTGGGCCCATTATAGAGAGGAGTCACCCTCACCTGTCCTGCTATAAGGCACAAGAGAAGAACTTGTTGAGTTGAACCAGTTAATTTTGAGTGACATAGAACTGTATGCCTAGTGTCCTAGGCCCCACAGAGCAGCAGTAAAACGACAACTATAGCAGCCACATCCTCCTGACCTGGTTACCTTAAACTCATACAAATGACAATATACTACATGTCTCAATGAGAGATCCAACCACTTTCAGCAGTTCTTGAATAAGAGAGTTGACACAAAAGGACCATGATGTAGAGTAGATTCAGATGGCTGTGTAAATAAACTTGGCAATACTGTATTCCTTTTGCCTGGCTGGTTGAACCAGACCTGATAAGTAAAGAGGTAGAATAATGGTGGGCAGTGTTCATTCTGGTTCAACCAGGCAAGTACAGATGTATTATCTTAATTTGATCACTCTGTGGTCACAGAGAATTTTCCTGCACCTGAGGAAATTCAAATGTGCCTCTTGATTTACATATATTTACTGAAAACTGCAGGTTTCTTTCTCTTTCGCTCGCTCAAACGCTAAAGAACCAGACAGAATAAATGTCCTACTACTGTAGGTCCTACTGCTGTGACATTCAAATGTACATGCATTTCAACAACCGTTGTTTTATATAGCTTAATAACACAAGATAGATATTGTTCTCCACTACGCCATACAAGTGTATATGAAATGCAGCTGTAGGCTACACCTAAACTATAGCCTACTGTAGCCTATCCAAGACTAATTTCCCAATAGAAAATATATTTTTTAAATAATCAAGTCCTCCTGCTGCAGGATTATTTTACTCCTGTGACGAAACTGGTCAAATTAAGATCTGACACCTGTATTTCTTCCCTTCATACACTAAACCACAGCAAACTGTTCCCATGGAAAAGCAAGTCTGCTGCAGTCAGCATCAAATCTACTTGTATTTGTCACATGCTTCATATATATAAATAGTGACATGAGGAAAAAATACACAGTGAATAACGAATAACAAAAACTAGTAAAAATAACATGGCTATGTACAGGGAGTACCAGTACCGAGTCAATGTGCATTGGTACGAGATAATTTAAGTAGCTATGTAATTACATACATTGAGTGTACTAAACATTAGGAACACCTTCCTAATATTGAGTTGCCCACCTTTTGCCCTTAGAACAGCCGTAATTCGTCGGGTCATGGACTCTACAAGGTGTCGAAAGCGTTCCACAGGGAAGCTGGCCCATGTTCACTCCAATGCTTCCCATAGTTGTGTCAAGCTTTTGGGTGGTGGATCATTCTTGATAAACACGGGAAACTTTTGAGTGTGAAAAACCCAATTCTTAACACCCTCAAACCCGGTGCACCTGGCACCTACTACCATACCCTGTTCTAAGGCACTTAAATATTTTTTCTTGCCCATTCACTCTCTAAATGGCGCACATACACAATCCATGTCTCAATTGTCTCAAGGCTTAAAAATCTTTCTTTAACCTGTCTCCTCCCCTTCATCTACACTGATTGAAGTGGATTTAACAAGTGACATCAACAAGGGATCATATCTTTCACCTGGGTTCATCTGGTTAGTCTATGTCATGGAAAGAGCAGGTGTTCCTTGATGGTAGGGATAATGTGACTAGTTAACAGATAGACAATAGACAGTAGCAGCAGCATATGTGGTGAATGTGAAAGTGTGTATGAGTGGGTTTGTGGTGGCAGTATGCATGTGTGTGCATGTTGTGTGTGGGCATATGTAGTGTGTGTGTGTGTGTGTGTGGGGGGGGGGGGGGGGGGGGCATCAGAGCATTACACAAGATGAATAAATGTGTTTATGACCAAGCCAAATCTCAAAGCTCGCTGAAACAGTTTGGTCTGGGAAAAGGATGTCTAAGTAGCTTGTATTCATTTTATTGTCTTATTCTTGTTTTTGTTCTATACTCTTTGCTGTACAGTGAGTGTCTGTGGGTTTTTCAAAAAGCGCATTAAATCCCATGTATTATTATTATTATTGTACTGTTGGCAAGTAAAGTTTGTACATTTTTGGGAAGAGGCCTGGGTAGAATGGGGACAACATATTCTCCTCATGCTGTTAGTGTTTATCATATGGTCATTATCTGAAATAGAATTTAATAGATGAGAGGGCAATGAGAACAAGAAACGAATCCAACTTCACTACAGACTGTTCAAATAGATTGTAATTCATCAATACCACATCTCTCTCTCCCTTTATCTCTCTCTCTTCCCCTCCTCCCTCTGTTAAAGTTCTGTCTATATCTAGCAATAATATTATGTCACTGCAAGATCGAACTTTAGTGTCTTTCTATGACTCAGTGGTGCATTGTCTGATGTAATGCAGAATAAAAGAGGGTTTTATGCTTGATGGTAGTGATATTACTTAAAACCTTCAGAGTCAACTGAGTTAATGAATGATGTTGAGATGTCAGAGAGGCTTCTTCCACTGACCTACATACTGCTAGGTTGCATGCAGCAGAGAGTCACTCTGTGGTCAAATGCTACTCTACACTTCTCAGGCTCACAGAGGTAAGGGGCTTCCAAAGAAATTAAGTAGGCCGATGCATGCGTCATTTTCCCATTTAGAACTAACCATACAGTATTTTGAAATATGAGAGCAACCGCAGTTTACTTTCCCCCAACATGTTTACCAATGATTGAGGTAATGCTTGGGGGTCAATTTAATTGTATATCTATATGAATTGTGGAAACATATAGATTATACTGTTGTTATTACCTAACATGACTGTAATCATAGCTGATCAAATTAATGATAAATAATAAGTAATAATAAAGAATCATACTTTGTTGGAGGGTTAAGGGGTTTATAAATCTATTCATAACCTAGATTACAAAATAACTTTTAGGGGACACATTTCAGTAGGAAAGGTGTTGAGAGCTCAGTTGACGATACCTAACTGTAAGGGGGTGCGTGCTGGTGGCAGGGAAGTCAGGCGTAGGAGATCGAACTTGGTATAAACGGAGCAGTTTAATAAGTGCTCAAAAACTCTGAAAACCAAAATATACAAAATAATACAACTGGGTACAAAACCCGTCGCACACCAGAACATAACTTGCACATAGCTCACAAACAAACAATCACCGACAAGGACAATGAGGGGGAACAGAGGGTTAAATACACAACATATAATGAATGAGATTGGAACCAGGTGTGATACAAGACAAGACAAAACCAAAGGAAAATGAAAGTTGGATCAGCGATGGCTAGAAGGTCGGTGACTTCGACCGCCGAACGCCGCCCGAACAAGGAGAGGGACCAACTTCGGCGGAAGTCGTGACACAAACATTGAGTTGAAGAGGAGAAGATAACTGAAATAATATGTTCAGCTGAGGGCTGTGCACAGACCTTTGATGGGGATACTTATTTTGCTAGAACCACTCCTGGGGTGGGTAGGAGGCTATATCAGCTAATCATCGCTGATGTAGGCTAGATTAATTTTTCAAGACTAATTAGTTCATGAGAAATGATCTAGTTTGTTAGGCAAACCTTATGTAAAGCTTTTTATACACTGAACAAAAATATAAATGTAACATGTAAAGTGTTGGTCCACTTGGTTTCATGAGCTGAAGTAAATTATCCCAGAAATGTTCCATACACACAAAAAGCTTATTTCTCTCAAATCTTGTGCACAAATTTGTTTAAATCCCTGTTAGTGAGCATTTCCCCTTTGCCAAGATAATCCATCCACCTGATAGGTGTGTCATATCAAGAATCTGTTTAAACAGCATGATCATTACACAGGTGCATCTTGTGCTGGGGTTAATAAAAGGCCACTCTAAAATGTGCAGTTTTGTCACACAACACAATACCACAGATGTCTCAAATTTTGAGGGAGCGTGCAATTGGCATGCTGACTGCAGGAATATCCACCAGAGTTGTTGCCAGAGAATTTAATGTTAATTTCTCTACCATAAGTGGAAAGGGAAATACCTAGTCAGTTGTCCAACTGAATGTATTCAACTGAAATGTGTCTTCCGCATTTAACCCAACCTCTCTGAATCAGAGTGGTGCGGGGGGCTGCCTTAATCAACATCCACGTCTTCGGCGCCCGGGGAACAGTGGGTTAACTGCCTTGCTCAGGGGCAGAACAACAGATTTTTACCTTGTCAACTCGGGGATTCAATCCAACAACGTTCCGGTTACTGGCCCAACGCTCTAACCACTGTGGTTAACTCCTACATCGTTTTAGAGAATTTGGCAGTACGTTCAACCTGCCTCACAACCGCAGACTATCTGTATGGCGTCATGTGGGAGAGCAGTTTGCTGATGTCAACGTTGTGAACAGAGTGACACATGGTGGCGGTGGTGTTATGGTATGGGCAGGCATAAGCTACAGACAACGAACACAATTGCATTTTATCGATGGCAATTTGAATGCACAAAAATACCGTGATGAAATCCTGAGACCCATTTTTAAGTTATTAGTGACAAACAGATGCATATCTGTAATCCCTGCCATGTGAAATCCATAGATTAGGGCTTAATGAATGTATGTCAATTGACTGATCTCCTCTTTGAAATTGTTGCATGTTTGGTTTATATATTTTTTTCAGTATTTACATTCTTTCATTTGTAATTATTATTATAATTTCGATCTTGTCTCATCGCTGCAACTCCCCAACAGGCTCGGGAGGCGAAGGTCGAGTCACATGACCCACCAAACCTCGCTTCTTAACACCCGCCCGCTTAACCCGGAAGCAATGTGTCACTGTTCAACTGACGACCGAGCTCAGCCTGCAGGCGCCCGGCCCACCACAAGGAGTCGCTAGAGCGCAATAAGCCAAGTAAAGACCCCCCCCAGCCAAACACTCCCTTAACTCGGACGACGCTGGGCCAATTGTGTGCCGCCCTATGGGACTGCCGATCACAGCCGGTTGTGATACAGCCTGGGATCGAACCCAGGTCTGTAGTGACGCCTCTAGCACTGCGATGCAATGCCTTAGACTGCTGCGTTGTTCGGGAGGTCCAATATAAAGAATTTTATACTCTTTGTTAGTTGACTCTTCTTCTAAAAATCCTCTCTCTTAGTGGACTGTAGTGACTTGCGTCAGTATCCACCAGAATAGATCAGCCTTACTGCCCTTTGGACCTGGTTAGCCTCTTCATTTACAATTTAGTCATTTGGGAGACACAGTAGTCAGTGCATATATTTTCATATTTTTTTTAATGTCTTAACATCAGCATGAGATCACCTATCAAAACGATCACATTTTATATCAGTACATCTGCAGACCTTTTTATGTCTTTTATGGGTCGTTCTGCCATAATGACACCATTTTCCCGTAGTATGGAGTGCAGCATTGATACATGAAGGGGGCAAGACAGCATTGTGCCATGGGAATTAAGGGAAAAAGAGGAGAGCCAGCCTTATCTGCAGGGGACATGCTGAGAGGGAACATCTCAGCAAGAGGGTTTTACGTAACTGTATTAATATAAAAACAATCATAAAATTCAGTTAAAATTCAGGGCATACACATTAATATCAGTGCCCTCATTCACAAAGCGGTCTTTTGACTGGGTTAAGAAACTTAACTTCCATTTTTCCACAGAAATGTCAAAGTAAAGGGTCAAAGTGTGTGTGTGAAGAACCCTTTAACATTGTTAAAAAGTAAAACAATGCTTTTGAGTTAGGGGATCAACCAGCTTGTGATATTCCCGCTAATGCAGTCAGTGTCCCACTGCCGGTCAGTTCAACACTTTGCCCTTTACATTTGCACCGCTCTGTGGTTGGCATGAATCTGAACCACAGCCAACCCACATTCAGTGACTTTCTGTCACTTGTATGTCAGTCACATTAAAGCTGGGACTTTAATTTAAACAATAACAATGTGGACACCCCTCCTCTGTTTTGGTAAAATGCTGAGGGATTGGCCTAGAGAAATTCAAGCACTTTCAAATTCATAGACAGAACTATGGATGCAGGGACAAACTATTAATTCTATCAAAATTATAGTTTTACCATGTTTTGAGACTATATAGTGTTTGTTTACATTTACATTGTTTACGAACCCTGGAGTAAAAACAAGCTTATTTTTTAGTTCTGATGGGGTTGAACTAAGCTCATGAGGCATTTTTAAGCTACATTATTCAGGAATCAATGTAGGTAGCAAATAAGGATTCTAGCATTAAAACTAAAACATGCAATACAACCAAATAAAAAACATTTAAAATATGTATTTATATTGCCAAATTGCATGAAATTACTATGGATGCTGTTTCCGCCATAATACAAAATAATTGTCAGCTAGGGTAGACAGCTCTGTCCACCAATTTAACTCTAGGGAGAGAGAGTAGTGAGACTCAGACCCACCAACTCAATCCATTGCAAAAAAATGGGAACCAGAAGGCAGGTTCACTCAGAATGCATCAACAGGCTTCCATGGAAACTAACCAGCAACACCATCATCACTTATCAAACAGAATCTTCACATGTTTTTCTATTTGCTTCACTTTTACCCATCACTCTAAGAAAGGTGTGGGGACAGCTATATAGCTTGTGGTACTGTAACCAGGCTGTATCTAACCCTACCTCAGTGGCTGCTCAGTGGGTGGGGTTTCTGTCACAGTGGAATGAGTAGCAATCTGAGTCAGGGGACTTTCATGTGGAAATTCATCACCCACATTAATCTTCCAGCAAGACAATAACCCCAAGCACTAATCAAAATCCACAAAGAAATGGTTAATTGTCCATAAAATCAACATTTTGCAATGGCCATCTCAGTCTCCGGATTTGAATCTCATTGAAAACCTGTGGTTTAAAAGCATACAATATAGCTCAGTATTTGTATTATTCGTTTTCTACAGTATTTTTTCGTCATCTTTATCAAGGGATCCAATCATTCCGGACCCCACTGTATATGAAATGTTGAAACGTAGAGTTTACTTTTGTTATTAACTAACATGACTGTAAAGAATAAGTAGTAATAAAGAGCTTTACTTTGTTGAAGGGTTAAGGGGTTTAAAAATCTAATCACAACCTAGATTACAAAAGAACTTTTAGGGGACGCATTTCAGTAGGAAAGGAGCTGAGAGCGCAGTTGACGATACCAAACATTGAGTTGAAAAGGAGAAGATAACTGAAATAAAATGTTCAGCTGAGGGCCGTGCACAGACCTTTGATGGTGTTACTTCTTTGCTAGAACCTCTCCTGGGGTGGGTAGGAGGCTATATCAGTTGATAATCACGAATGTAGGCTAGATTAATAAACTAGTTAGCTAGTCTATGCTGTCAACTAGGGCAAGAGAGCGTAGTGCTGTGGTAATTAAGAAACTTTGTACAACGCAACCCCAATGAATCAATGATTTTGAAACCTATTGATTTAAAAAACTGTCTAACACTGGTTCACGCAGAGGTTATCATTCCAACTCTTATTGTGTGTTTTCATGTCGATAGTGGTGCGTGGCTGAGTGATAATAGGCAGTAGAAAACATTTGTTTATCACCCCTAATTTGTCAGTCTTGCCTTCTGTAAACTGTATACGTGAACCTCACCATCATTTGGGGTGCTGCAGAACTGCACGGGTATGCTACGTGACAGAGGCCGTGTTCCCCTGATCAGGCGAGGCGACACAACAACCAATAAACACAATGAAACAATGGAACCGCCACGGACGACGACACCCCTCTACTGAGATACCAGTAAGAATAAGCCAGACCTGGCAAGAATAAAGCCGTTACCTCGGCAATTTCCATTCTAAATATAATACCCGCAATGAAGATCGTAAGGAAAAATACAAATGGTCGAAATTCGTAAAATGTTATTAGGAAGCAGACTTAAAAATATAATTATGAATAGCCTTAATAGCACAAATAATATTATAGCATTGACAATACTGTTAACAGCAATAAGAGTACTGATTACTATAAAGTTATTATGGTAACAACAGTTAAACAAATAACATACCTTTATTTATAATGCTTCTATTAACAATAGTATTAATAACAATAATAATGATATCATTATAATAATAATAATACACTTTTTAAAATCTTTTTTTGTTGTCCCATTGTTATTTGGTCCATTATTATTTAAGTGATGATGCCCGAGAAGCGGGTGTTTGGAAGATATATTAGCACGGGTGTTGAATATTGAAACAATGTTGTAAATGTCGGAGAGACAGGCAGCAAGGTTTATACAAAGTTCCACTGTTGAAAACTAAATGTTAGTCTAAAATAAATGTGAGATACAGTGCCTTTCAAAAGTATTCATCCCCCTTGGCGTTTTTTCTATTTTATTGCATTACAAATTGGTGAAGTGAAATGAAAAAAATAACTTATTTTTTTAAACAGAAAAGTGGTGTGTGCATATGTATTCATCCTTTGCTATGAAGCCCATAAATAAGATCTGGTGCAACCAATTACCTTCAGAAGTCACATAATTAGTTAAATAAAGTCCACCTGTGTGCAATCTGTCACATGATCTGTCATATGATCTCAGTATATATACACCTGTTCCGAAAGGCCCCAGAGTCTGCAACACCACTAAGCAAGGGGCACCACCAAGCAAGCGGCACCATGAAGACCAAGGAGCTCTCCAAACAGGTCAGGCAAAGTTGTGGAGAAGTACAGATCACGGTTGGGTTATAAAAAAATATCTGAAACATTGAACATCCCACAGAGCACCATTAAATCCAGTATTAAAAAATGGAAAGAATATTGCACAACAACAAACCTGCCAAGAGAGGGCCGCCCACCAAAACTCATGGACCAGGCAAGGATGGCATTAATCAGAGAGGCAACAAAGAGACCTAAGATAACCCTGAAGGTGCTGCAAAGCTCCACAGCGGAGAATGGAGTATCTGTTCATAGGACACTTTAAGTTGTACACTCCACAGAGCTGGGCTTTACGGAAGAGTGGCCAGAAAAAAAGCCATTGCTTAAAGAAACATTTTTATTTTCATTTTATTTTATTTCACTTTTATTTAACCAGGTAGGCTAGTTGAGAACAACTTCTCATTTACAACTGAAACCTGGCCAAGATAAAGCAAAGCAGTGCGACACAAACAATAACACAGAGTTACACATGAAATAAACAAACATACAGTCAATAAGCAAACAAGTTTGGTGTTCGCCAAAAGGCATGTGGGAGACTCCCCAAACATATGGAAGAAGGTACTCTGGTCAGATTAGACTAGAATTTAGCTTTTTGGCCATCAAGGAAAACGCTATGTCTGGTGCAAACCCAACACCTATCATCACCCGAAAACACCATCCCCACAGTGAAGTATGGTGGTGGCAGTGTAACAGGCGTAAAATATACTTTATGTATTTCACCAAAAATCCCTCATATCTATTTTAATTAATTATTTTAAGGTTATTTTAAGATGTATTACATTACTTTCAAGAGTGAATATTTTATAGTATTTATTTTCTAAATTGTGTTAATGCTGTGATGTCATCAACGGGAGCCATGCTCTTACTCCTCAGTTTGCTCAGAGCGTGATGAGGAGAAGTAGGTGTTATGTATGCTCCGGTCTTTTGAATGAACATGTTCGCAAATGTTCACAAATTCACAAGAAAAGACAAGCAAAAGTTATATCGTCACTGATTTAGTGTTGCATTACTGTTTATAGGAATATACTGTATATTCATGTGAATGGAGATAATGTTTGAGTGCATCTTTGCAAGGCTAGCCCAACTACCGTTAGCTTTGTTGCGGGAGAGGTTGTCTGTGTTAGTGGCCTGTATAGCCCTAGTCAGCTTCACGTTAGTTTTTTTGTTGTTTCTTGTTTTTGTTGGCGACATTCAAAATAAAAATAAATGTACGTTCACCACGCTGCACCTTGGTCCGGTCATTTCCACCCTGACGACGATTGTGACAGGGGGTGAATACTTTCGCAAGCCACTGTAATGTTTAGATGCGTTTTATAGTGGAGATCAAGTTTATAAATTGCCTGGCTGGGCTGATGAGACAGTGGATTAAGCAGTCAGATGGAACAGAGAAAATGGGCATTTTAATGTCCTAGATTTAGCCGGTGATTACTTATGGAATAGACACCGGTTAGAATGTGGTTTTAACCAATCAGCATTCAGGGTTAGACCCACCCGTTGTATAATGAACTATACACAATATTCTGTCATTCATATTTCACTACACACAATTTCCTGTACATTGTGTCACAGTAAAAGGGAGTCAATTTCACTCAGGAGCACCACTAGTATCCAAATCCATGGAGTTTACACCCCCAAGGCCGTTATTGCTATTATTGTGGCCCTCTAAGGCTGCGTTTGGACAGGCAGCCCAATTATGATGTTTTTTTCACTAATTTGTCTTTTGACCAATCAGATCAAGTATGAAAAATATCTGATGTGAAAGTTCTAATGTGATTGGTCAAAAGACCAATTAGTGAAAAAAGTATCAGAATTGTGCTGCCTGTGTAAATGCAGTTTAAGAGTGGGAAATCAGCTTAAATCCAAATATTTGCATATCAGATGTATAGGTTTTATTTACACAAATACATATGCAACAATGGAGCACTTTGGCAGTTTACAATAAATCTGAATTGCAGTGCAGCTTACATAGATATAAGAAAATTAACATGATTAACCCTTTGTTGTCTTAAAACCTGTTTGGGATAGGGGGCAGTATTTTCACGTTCGGATGAAAAGCATGCCCAGAGTAAACTGCCTGCTACTCAGGCCCAGAAGCTAATATATGCATATTATTAGTAGATTTGGATAGAAAACACTCTGAAGTTTCTAAAGCTGTTTGAATGATGTCTGTGAGTATAACAGAACTCATAAGGCAGGCGGAAACCTGAGAAAAATCCAACCAGGAAGTGGGAAATCTGAGGTTTGTAGTTTTTCAAGTGATTGCCTATCCAATATACAGTGTAAATGGGGTCATATTGCACTTCCTAAGGCTTCCACTAGATGTCAACACTCTTTAAAACGTTGTTTCAGGCTTCTACTGTGAAGGGGGAGCGAATAAGAGCTGTTTGAATCAGCGGTCTGGCAGAATGCCATTAGTTTAGTCATGCGCACGGCCGTGAGCACGAGCTCCATTCCTTTTCCTTTCTAAAGACAAAGGAATTGTCCGGTTGTAATATTATTGAAGATTTATGATAAAAACATCCTAAAGATTGATTATATACATTGTTTGACATGCTTCTACGAACTGTAATGGAACTTTTTGACTGTGTCTGGACCTAGTGCCTGCGCCTTGTGCATTTTGGATTACTGGACTAAACGTATGAACAAAAATGAGGTATTTGGACAGAAAGATGAACTTTATCGAACGGAACAAACATTTGTTGTGGAACTGGGATTCCTGGGAGTGCATTCTGATGAAGATCATCAAAGGTAAGTGAATATTTATAACGCTATTTCTGACTTTTACTGACTCCACAACATGACGGGTATCTGTATGGCTTGTTTTTGTGGCTGAGCGCTGTACTGCGAATATTGCACGGTGTGCTTTTTTGAAATCTGACACAGCGGTTGCATTAAGAAGAAGTATATCTTTAATTCTATGCATAACACTTGTATCTTTTATCAAAGTTTATGATGAGTATTTCTGTAAATTAATGTTTTCGAGGCACAACATTACTGAACATATTGTGCCAATGTAAACTGAGATTTTTGGATATAAATATGAACTTTATCGAACAAAACATACATGTATTGTGTAACATGAAGTCCTATGAGTGCCATCTGATGAAGATCATCAAAGGTTAGTGATTCATTTGATCTCTATTTCTGTTTTTTGTGACTCCTCTCTTTGGCTGGAAAATGGCTGTATGTGACTAGGCGCTGACATAACATAATCGTATGGTGTGCTATCGCTGTAAAGCCTTTTTGAAATCGGAAACGATGGCTAGAATAACAAGAAGTTAACCTCTCTAGGGTACGTGAGACGGTAGCGTCCCACCTCTTCAACAGCCAGTGAAACTGCAGGGCGCCAAATTCAAAACAACAGAAATCCCATAATTAAAATTCCTCAAACATACATGTATTTTACACCATTTTAAAGATACACTTGTTGTAAATCCAGCCACAGTGTCTGATTTCAAAAAGGCTTTACAACGAAAGCAAACCAAACGACTATGTTCGGTGAGTGCCTATTCACAGAATAACACAGCCATTTTTCCAGCCAAAGAGAGGATTCCCAAAAAGCAGAAATAGAGATAAAATTTATCACTAACCTTTGATGAGCTTCATCAGATGACACTCATAGGACTTCATGTTACACAATACATGTATGTTTTGTTCGTTAAAGTTCATATTTATATCCAAAAATCTGAGTTTACATTGGCGCCTTACGTTCAGAAGTTCCAAAACATCCTTTGATTTTGCAGAGAGCCACATCAATTTACAGGAATACTCATAATAAACATTGCTAAAGGATACAACTGTTATGCATGGAAGTTTAGATGCACTTCTCCTTAATGCAACCGCTGTGTCAGATTTCAAAAAAGCTTGACGAAAAAGCAAACCATGCAATAATCTGAGTCGGCACTCAGAGCCCAATCAAGACACAAATATATCCGCCATATTATGCAGTCAACAGAAGTCAGAAGTAACATTATAAACATTCACTTACCTTTGATGATCTTCATCAGAATGCACTCCCAGGAATCCCAGTTCTACAATAAATGTTTGTTTTGTTCGATAATGTCCATCATTTATGTCCCAATTCCTCCTTGTTGTTCTAGCGTTCAGTACACTTTCCAAACTCACGACGCGCGGGCAGGTCCAGCGGAAAGTACCAACGAAAAGTAAAAAAAGTAATATTACAGTCCGTAAAAACATGACAAACGAAGTATTGAATCAATATTTAGGATGTTTTTAACATAATTCTTCAATAATGTTCCAACCGGAGTATTCCATTGTCTTCAGAAGTGCGATGGAACAGAGCTCGCTCTCACGTGAACGCGCATGGTCAGGGCATGTTCAGGTTATGATAGACCTGACTCATTCCTCTCTCCTTCGGCCCCACGTCACAGTAGAAGCATCAGACAAGGTTCTAACGACTGTTGACATCTAGTGGAAGCCTTAGGAAATGCAACATTACCAATATCCCACTGTATTTTCAATAGGAGCTGAGTTGAAAATCGCATGAATTTGTGAATTTGAATTTGGCGCTCTTCCATTTCAGCGGATTTTGTCGAGCCTTAAGAAGTTTTAAAGGTAAAAAATGACCCGCTACTATGTTTAACAGCAGAGAAAACCCACTAAATGATATTTTTTCAACTTGAAATTTGATTACTTTTCCTAGAGTGACACCATCATTAGAAAAAGTGAAACATCGCCTTTGTTCATATTTCCATGAAAGCTGTACACCACCAGTGTACAAAGATTGTCTTAGGGTCATTTTTGACCCGGCAGTTATACAATTATTTACACACCACAAAAACCACAAAGATACACACACGAGAAATTGAGATTATGTGTGCTACTGATTGAACTCAGTCAGCAGCTCCTGAGGAGGAAGATCACCATGGTTGGCACAGTTAGAAAGAACAAGCCTGAGCTCCCCCTTGCACTGCTCGCAACAAGGGGGAGAGAGGCCTTCTCATCAAAGTTTGCCTTCAACCCACCACCACTCTAGTTTCTTACCTCCCAAAGAGGAACAATAATCTGGTCCTCCTGAGCACACTGCACAAAACGGCTGAGATCAGTGATCGTGAGGACAGGAAGCCAGCCATCATCCTGGACTACAACCACAACAAAGGAGGCGTGGACAACCTGGACAAGGTGATTGGAACTTACAGCTGCAGGAGGATGACTGCCTGCTGGCCCCTGGTCATCTTCCATAACATCATTGATGTGTCCTCATACAATACCTTCGTGATATGGAACAAGATCAACCCTACCTGGATGCCTGATTATCGGAACAAGAAGAGGGTGTTCCTGGAGCAGCTGGGAAAGGCACTTGTAACCCCACACATTCAAAGAAGGGAGCACCGCCCCCGTACAGCAGCCTCTGCAGCACTTGTGAAAGCTGTTCAGGGGGCTGAATCCTGTCCTGATCCACCTGAGGCTGCAGCCTCAGATGGATCACGTCAGCCCGGGACCTCCACATTTGGCTTTTCACCTGCGGGATCGTCTGAGACCAGCCACCCAGACAGCTGATGAAACTGAGAAGTATTTCTGTGTGTAATAAAGCCCTTTTGTGGGGAAAAACTCCGTCTGATTGGTTTGGCCTGGCTGCGCCCCTGCCCAGTCATGTGAAATCCATAGATTAGGGCCTAATGAATTTATTTCAATTGACTGATTTCCTTATATGAACTGTAACTCAGTAAAATTGTTGAAATCTCTGCATGTTGTGTTTATATT
Organism: Salvelinus alpinus; assembly: GCF_045679555.1. Lineage (NCBI taxonomy): Eukaryota > Metazoa > Chordata > Actinopteri > Salmoniformes > Salmonidae > Salvelinus > Salvelinus alpinus. Next base: position 6,866,578 of record NC_092120.1, on the reverse strand, counting down.
TTAGTTCAGTATATTTACATGAAAATGTACAGTACTTTCAAATACCTGTAAAAACAGTGAGTTATCATAAAATACACTATTTACAGCCAAACTTACAATCATCAGACATATGAACTAGTACTTATTAATCAGGGATGGTCCAACCTTCTTTTAAGGAGCCACATGGTGTGCAAGCCTTTGTGCAAGCCTTTGTTCAAGCACAGTTCTACATGTTTCTACGAATAAGCTGATTAGTAGAATCGGGTGTGGTAGAACAGGGCTTGAGCATGAAGCCTGCTCACTCTGTGGGTCTCTGAGAGCATGGGTGGCTACCCCTTATAAGAATACCGTAACATATGACAAACTGCTGGGAAACACCTGTAAAAACATGTCATTAGTGTACAAAAGCACAGAAAAATGAAACGCAAAATACAAATTATAGAATTACTAGTCATACATTGAATATGCATTGAAACTTTAGCTAATATAAATGTAATAAGTAATGCTTTTAAACAATAGGCCTATATTTTCAAGAAGATCAACACAACTTCCACTTGGTTATCTCTGTGATTTTAGCAAATGCCTTTGGCGAGGAACATAATGTCTTAAAGGTCCCATGCTTTCAGTTCCTGAAAGACAAAATGTCACACCCTGATCTGTTTCACATGTCTTTGTGCTTGTCTCCACCCCCCTCCAGGTGTCGCCCATCTGCACCATTATCCCCTGTGTATTTATACCTGTGTTCTCTGTTTGTCTGTTGCCAGTTCGTCTTGTCTTGTCAGGTCTTACCAGCATGTCTTCCTGTTCCTCAAGTTCTGTTTCCTAGTTTTTCCTGGTTCTGACTATTCTGCCTGCCCTAACCCCGAGCCTGCCTGCCGTCCTGTACCTGCCTGACTCTGACCTGATTACGAACCTTTGCCCGCCCTGACCCCGAGCCTGCCTGCTGCCCTGTACCTGCCTGACTCTGACCTGATCACGAACCTCTGCCTGTCCTCGACCTGCCCCTTGCCTGCCCCGTGTTTATAATAAATTATCTGAGAACTGTACTATCCGTCTCCGTTGTCTGCATCTGAGTCATATCCTGAGTCATGATACAAAATGGAAGCAGCAACAGTGTATAATTTGTTTTCCCTAACTCAAAACATTGTAGTTCCCCTAGAGGGTGCTATGGCATAAAACATTTGCATAGAATGTTTTAGCTAGCAGTTTGTGAGTAAGAAGAGAAACCGCCAGATACCTAGTCAGTGGTGTAAAGTACTTAAGTTAAAATACTTTAAAGTACTAAAGACATTTTTTGGGGTATCTGTATTTATATTTTTCCCAACTCTTACTTTTACTCCACTTCATTCCTAAAGAAAATAATGTACTTTTTACTCCATACATTTTCCCTGACACCCAAAAGTACTCATTACATTTTGACAGGAAAATTGTCCAATTCACACACTTATCAAGAGAACATCCCTGGTCATCCCTACTGCCTCTGATCTGGCAGACTCATTAAACACAAATTCTTTGTTTGTAAATGATGTTTAAGTGTTGGAGTGTGCCCTGGCTATCCGTCAATAAAAAAATATATAAAATTGTGCCGTCTGGCTTGCTTAAGGAATTTGAAATCATTGATCCTTTTACTTTTGATACTTAAGTATATTTCAGCAATTACATTTACTTTTAATACTCAAGTATATTTAAAACCAAATACTTTTAGACTTTTACTCAAGTAGTGTTTTACTGAGTGACTTTCACTTTTACTTGAATCATTTTCTACTAAGGTATCAAGTATGACAATTGAGTACTTTTCCCACCACATATACCTAGTCCAGTGTTGCCAATTTAGCGACTTTGTTTTCATACCCCTCCAGCAACTTTTATTGGTAAAAGAGACTAGCTACTTTTCAGGCTACCTTTGGGGAGTTTTGCCACAGAGATTTTCTATGGTTTTAATAGCATTTAGGGACTTTTCCCACTCAATTCTGCCGATTGTGAGAAGCTGTCTGCAACAGCAATGGGACCACAACTGTGCCGCAAAAAGGCAAATTGGTGCTGTGGTGTCGTTGCGGTAATGGCAAAACGTCATCTAGTGACTTCTAGCAACAGATCAAGGAGCCAATAGCGCTTCTCACTACAAAATAGTTGATAACACTTAAACCAGTACTTTTTTGCAAGAACTGTACACACCGTGCGTAACGACATGTCTATAGTTGCTCTGCGAAACTCCATATTTTGGTGAGCACCGCACGTATTTTGACATAACGTTCGCAGAGCTGGCAAATGGGGCTTTCTGATGCTGTAGTGCAGTGGGTTGAGAGCTTCAAGTTCCTCGGTGTCCACATCACTAAGGACCTATCATGGTCCAAACACACCAATACAGTTGTGCCGCGTGAATGACAACACCACTTCCCCCTCAGGAGGCTGAAAAGTTTTGGCATGGATCCTCAGATCCTCAAAAAGTTCTACAGCTGCACCATTGAGAGCATCTTGGCTGGCTGCATCACCGCTTGGTATGGCAACTTCTTGGCAGTTGGCGCTACAGAGGGTAGTGCGTACAGCCCAGTACATCACTGTGGCCAAGCACCCTGCCATTCAGGACCTCTATACCAGGCGATGTCAGGAAGGAAGGCCCCCAAAATTGTCAAAGACTCCAGCCACCCAAGTTGTTGACTTGTTTACATGCTGCTGTGCGGTTTGTTGCTAACCTTACTTTGCTACCTGCCAACTTTACGTTTTTTACCGTTTATATTTTTATTTTTTCTCTCGCTCGACTTTTTTCATTAAAAAAAATTCATCCCGGACGTGGTTCGTCAGGACCTCCACCAGCCGAAGCTAAGTTGTAACATTAACATGATGCCTTCAAATTGCAGTCGCTGTACTCATAATATACAGGAGAACAATCGCCTTATGGCGAGGATAGCTGTGCTGCAAGCCCAGCTTCAGACGCAATCGTCAGGCAAGGGTAATTTCAGTGTAGGAAAGGATGAAACGGCGTCTGTGCCACCAATAAGTACAAATAGTAGTATAAATCCCCTCGCACAGTCACTGCAGCCGGACAATTTTCTCATGGCTTCTGGAAGGAAATGCTGTAGGAATTATCAACCGGTGTCATCCATTCAGCCGACAGAAACTTTCAACCGGTTCTCCCCATTAAGCAGCGAGTCGGAGTCAGAGGCTGAGCCTTCTCTGGTCTCTACTTCTCTCGTTACGGGGTCTGAGACGCCGAAGCCTCCCACCATTAGCTCTGACAAATTGAAAACCCTAGTCATTGGCAACTCCATTACCCGCAGTATTAGACTTAAAACAAGTCATAACTGAGTGCTGACATGCAACTACACATAGACAATAACCCACAATACCTAAATGGAAAATGGAAAATGGCAACCTAAATAGGATCCCCAATCAGAGACAACGATAAACAGCTGCCTCTGATTGGGAACCAATTCAGGCCACCATAGACCTACAAACACCTAGACTTACAAAAAAACCATAGATCTACAAAAACCCTAGACAACACAAAACACGCATACCCTCCCACGTCACACCCTGACCTGACCAAAATAATACAGAAAACATATATAACTAAGGTCAGGGCGTGACACTCGCATCTAGGTGCTGTGCTCCTCTCACCTTTTCCCTTTGCTTGTGGACTTCATTGTACAACAGATCAGCTGTCTGTGACCAGACAAAAAATTTCTTTCCAAGCCAAACCTACATATCATAACCACTAACCGCTAATCAGCCTACCTGCATAATCGTAGCTACTAGAACTAATGTGTTGGTAAACCCGCTACAATCATGCAGTACAGTGTAGGCTGCCAGCCGTTTAGCAGTTACACTGGCAGGCCCCAATGGCAATACATTAATAAAACCAAAATCTTACCTTGACTTGGAAGAGTTCCAGTGTTGGATAGCCAGTTAGCTAACATAGCTTCCATTTCTGTTTGAGCCAGTTGTTTGAGTAGGCTAAACTAGCTAGCTGCATTCACTAGCTAAGTGAACGTGAGAGAAGAATACAACGAAATATAGCTATCTTTCTCTCTTTTTCTCTTGCTTCTCCTTCATTTTGAAATAAATGAATTTGTTCAAAACTGTTAATCTATTGTCTTTCTCTTTCTTTGAGTCAACTACTCACCACATTTTATGCATTGCAGTGCTAGCTAGCTGTATCTTATGATTTCAGTACTATATTCATTCTCTGATCCTTTGATTGGGTGTACAACATGTCAGTTCATGCTGCAAAAGCTCTGGTAGGTTGGAGCACGTCCTCTGGAAGTTGTCATAATTACTGTGTATGTCTATGGAATGGGGTGAGAACCATGAGCGTCCTAGGTTTTATATTGAAGTCAATGTACCCAGAGGAGGACGGAAACTAGCTAGGAAGAGGGAAAGCTAAAACTACGGGAAAAATGCTGCGTGTGGTCACAGCATTTCAAATAAAATCACCACACTGTTCATACCTGACAGACAGTTTATTTATTTCCCAAAACTAAGAGCAGTTACCACATCACTGAGAACCCCTTTCACGTGCCAGTGTCATTTCTGACCCCAGTTATCACAGCACTCTGTCCTGACAGTGCTGGAATAGAGAGTAAGATAGTGGAGCTGCAGGCAAATTACTAAGATCTGGTGTTACCCATTTCTGGAGCCTTGTGTCAGACACAGAGTATCCACTTCTGAAGCAGTATGTGCAAAAGGTGACATTTTTTGTCAGCACTTTTTCATGTGGCGCAACATTTTCAACAATGAGCATTGTGAAACAAAAACAGAGAAACAGACTGATCAATGCACACTTGGATTGCCTCACAAGGATAGCAACAACAGACTATACATTTAGAAGGAATTCAGTCAAGGAGCAGAAGGGACATTTTCGCTCATCCAGCTACTGAGGTAACCCTGAATATTGGTCTTATACATGTGATGTAGCCTATTTGATGTGTGTATGTATATATTTGTGATATGCTGTACATCAAATCAATTGCATGTACTCTATTGCACTGAATTTGCTCTCAATTGATAATTGATAATATTGGAAGAAAAAGTACAACAAATTAAAGATATGTGCGGCACTCTGAATGATTGTCTCAACCCAAAGTGGTCCCCTTAAAAAAAATAATGAGTAACACTGGTCTACACCATGGTGCTACCCTACAGAGTGCTGCTGAGGCTACTGTAGACTTTCACTGCAAAACTGTTTTTTTTCATGAATTATTTGGTGACATGTACAGTGCATTCGGAAAGTATTCAGACCCTTTGTCTTTTTCCACATTTTGTTACATTCAGGGTTGGGGAGTAACAGATTACATGTAATCCGTTACATGTAAGGTATTACAAAAACAGTAACTGTAATCCGTTACGTTACCAGCAAAAATATTGTAATCAGATTACCGATACTTTTGAAAAACTACATAGAATCAGCATTGAAAAAAGGCGCAAGTTTAAGTTTGTTCCACCTGAGACAACTATGACAACACGCCAAATGTGTTTGATGGATCTCGGGAAAAGAGCAGAAGTAGGCTTTTGTAGGCTACAGTCCAATCTATGTCTTCCAATAGTGCGACTGCTGTCGGCATCCAAAGATTATCCAATTTGAATAAACGCTTGGAGGTAAGGATGACAGTAGTGGTGTAGTCTACGACATACGGATATCAATTATTCATGATATCTACAAACGCATTGATGTGAATCACACTGCTGCTATTTGCGCCTTATGTATTGCGGTTGTTGCAGATGGCTGTTCACAAATCGAAATGTGTATTTGAACCCAATAATGTTTGAATTCAAGAAGTTTAAGCTGCCTATACATCATTGTTTTCGAAACAAGTGGACAGCCAGTGAAAAATGTGGTCTTGCAACAGCTGCATAGTGCGGATCCCAGCCTATGGAATAATAGTGGGGCTTTCATTGTTCAATCTTATTCATGCTGAAAAAGAAAATCCATAGGCCTAATGGACACCTGCTCAAACTTGCACACTTTTGATAGACTTAAAGGGGCGGTCTGTAGTTGCTATCTATTTTTGGACGTATACATCATATATACTGTACCAGTCAAAAGTTTGGACACATCTCACATCAAATAAAATGAAATCAAATGTTATTAGTCACATACACATGGTTAGCAGATGTTAATGCGAGTGTAGCAAAATGCTTGTGCTTCTAGTTCCGACAGTGCATTGTGCACCACGCATCACCCTCTGGAGAGCCTTGTGGTTGAGGATGGTGCAGTTGCCGTACCAGGCTGTGATTCAGCCCAACAGGATGCTCTCAATTGTGCATCTGTAAAAGTTTGTCAGGGTTTTGGGTGACAAGCCAAATTTCTTCAGCCTCCTGAGGTTGAAGAGGCACTATTGCGCCTTCTTCACCACACTGTCTGTGTGGGTGGACCATTTCAGTTAGTCTGTGATGTGTACTTCAATGAACTTAAAACGTTCCACCTTCTCCACTGCTGTCCCTTCGATGTGGATAGGGGAGTGCTCCCTCTGCTGTTTCCTGAAGTCCACAATCATCTCCTTTGTTTGAACACAAACCTTTGTGGGGCCCCAGTTTTGAGGGTCAGCAAAGTGGAGATGTTGTTTCCTACATTCACCAACTGGGGACGGCCCGTCAGAAAGTCCTGGACCCAGTTGCACATGGCGGGGTTGAGACCCAGGGCCTCCAGCTTGATGATGAGCTTGGTGTTGAATGCTGAGCTGTAGTCAATGAACAGCATTCTTAAATAGGTATTATTTTTGTCCAGATGGGATAGGGAAGTGAGCAGTGTGATGGCGACACCTACTCATTCAAAGGTTTTTCTTTATTTTTACTATTTTCTACATTGTAGAATAATAGTGAAGATAATCAAAACTATGAAATAACACAAAGAATTATGTAGCAACAAAAATGTGTTAAACAAATCAAAAAAATATTTTAGATTTTTCAATGTAGCCACCCTTTGCCTTGATGAAAGCTTTGCACACTCTTGGCAAAGCATGCCCTTCCATGAGTGCAGCATTTATTTTTCAACTCGAATCAATGAGCCCAATCAGTCCTCCATGACAACAAAATCATAAACAACAGAGTAGGGCTGGCTAATAAGTTCTTCGTTTTGGGGTCATGCTCAAGTAAAACAATTTGGCTAATCTATACTTCCATATTTCCAAGTCCTAATCTTGAAGATCAAGGGATATAACATTTATTGGAATGAATGTGATTCTGATAGACTTTGGTTTTTAATGTAAAGATATAATTTAATCTTATTATTATATGTAGTAGAAAGTGATGGGTTAGAAGAAGCCTACATAACCAACCCATAAAGTAAACTTTAACATTGAATTATCCTGCAATAGACGTCGTTCAATTGGTAACATACATTTTTTCTTCTTCTAATGACTCTTAAGGGTAAAGTAATCTAAAAGTAACGGAATGTAATCAGATTACGCTACTGAGTTTGGGTAATCCAAAAGTCACGTTACTGATTACAATTTTGGACAGGTAACTTGTAACTGTAACAGATTACATTTACAAAAGTAACCTACCCAACCCTGGTTACGTTACAGCCTTATTCTAAAATGGATTAAATAGTTTCCCCCCCTCAATCTACACACAATACCCAATAATCACATTTACATAAGTATTCAGACCCTTTACTCAGTACTTTGTTGAAGCACCTTTGGCAGCAATTACAGCCTCGAGTCTTCTTGGGTATGACGCTTCAAGCTTGGCACACCTGTATTTGGGGAGTTTCTCACATTATTCTCTGCAGATCCTCTCAAGCTCTGTCAGGTTGGATGGTGACCGTTGCTGCACAGCTATTTCCAGGTCTCTCCAGAGATGTTCGATCGGGTTCAAGTCCTGGCTGGGCCACTCAAGGACATTCAGAGATTTGTCCCAAAGCCACTCCTGCGTTGTCTTGGATATGTGCTTAGGGTCGTTGTCCTTTTGGATGGTGAACCTTCGCCCCAGTCTGAGGTCCTGAGCACTCTGGAGCAGGTTTTCATCAAGGATCTCTCTGTACTTTGCCCCGTTCATCTTTCCCTCGATCCTGACTAGTCTCCCAGTCCCTGCAGCTGAAAAACATCCCCACAGCATGATGCTGCCACCACCATGCTTCAACATAGGGATGGTGCCAGGTTTCCTCCAGACGTGACGCTTAGCATTCAGGCCAAACAGTTCAGACTTGGTTTCATAAGACCAAATAATATTTTTTCTCATGGTCTGAGAGTCTTTAGGTGCCTTTTGACAAACTGCAAGCGGGCTGTCATGTGCCTTTTACTGAGGAGTGGCTTCCGTCTGGCCACTCTACCATAAAGGCCTGATTGGTGGAGTGCTGCAGAGATGGTTGTCCTTCTGGAAGGTTCTTCCATCTCCACAGAGGAAATGTGGAGCTCTGTCAGAGTGACCAAGGCCCTTCCACCCCGATTGCTCAGTGTGGCCGGGCGGCCAACTCTAGGAAGAGTCTATGTGGTTCCAAACTTCTTCCATTTAAGAATGATGGAGGTCACTGTTTTCTTGGGGACCTTCAATGCTGCAGACATTTTTTTGTACCCTTCCCCAGATGTGTGCCTCGACACAATCCTGTCTCGTTGCTCTACAGACAATTCCTTTGACATCATGGCTTGGTTTTGGCTCTGACATGCACTGTCAACTGTGGGACCTTATATAAACAGATGTGTGCCTTTCCAAATCATATCCAATTCATTGATTTTACCACAGGTGTACTCCAATCAAGTTGTAGAAACATCTCAAGGATGATCAGTGGAAACAGGATGCACCTGAGCTCAATTTCGAGTCACATTGCAAAGGAAAGAGAATACTTATGTAAATAAGGTATTTCTGTTTTTTATTTTTAATAATTTAGCTGAAATTTATAAAAACCTGTTTTCGTGTTGTCATTATGGGGTATTGTGTGTAGATTGATGAGATACATTATTTTATTTAATCCAATTTAGAATAAGGCTGTAAGTAACAAAATGTGGAAAAGTGGAAGGGGTCTGAATACTTTCGGAATGCACTGTATATAGTTTTAGAGTTTTTAGAGTTTCATCTAAAAAGGATATATTTGTTAATGTTTCACTATTTTTATGAAATTCACTGAGTAGGATGGTCCTCCCCTTCCTCCTCTGAGGAGCCTCCATCTGTTTTTTAAAGCCTACTTAGGCAAGGCCCCACAAATTACCGGACTATTAAGTCCTTCACTGTATTTTGTTCATTACTTAATGTTGTTCATGTCGAGGGGACACAGCATGCATTCTTTCTTGGAGTTGGATCAATTGTGCCACAATTGTGCTTGTCAGCGAGAAAATGTCATTTGTCAGCTTGCTTGGCTTCTCTCCAGGAAAGGCTTGACCTCGCGACCCTTCCCATCAGGAGGTGAGCCAGTTACCGGAGGTATAAAAACCCTGTGTGTCCCCGGAGACTCCAGTCCAGTGGGTTCTGAAGACAAGGGCAACATTAAAGAAGTACCAAACTTACAAGGCTACGGTAAGACTTATTTTATTTGTCGTTATAGTTTAAAAGTTGAAGAACAGAAGAGTAGTGAGACATAATGAGATATAACAATTAGCTTTTTAAGAATGTAATAATTTGTTTATTATTAATGTCTCTTCTTAAATTGCTTTCATCATTGCTTAATTTTCAGTGAATAAATCCTTCTATTCTTTTTAGAGATGACGATCTGGCAACTGCCTTCCATGCTCCTTGTTGTTATATCAAGTGTCTCTCCTCATCCTCATCACTTATTTGAGTATGATGAGCTGAGCCAGTATGTTGACAGCCATCAGGAGGAATATGTACAGGCAAGTTTCTAAACAGAATAATGATTTTGTCTGTTTTATTATCTGATAATACAATATTCATTATAAATAAATACTGTGTGTGTGTGTGTGTGTGTGTGTGTGTGTGTGTGTGTGTGTGTGTGTGTGTGTGTGTGTGTGTGTGTGTGTGTGTGTGTGTGTGTGTGTGTGTGTGTGTGTGTGTGTGTGTGTGTGTGTGTGTGTGTGTGTGTGTGTGTGTGTGTGTGTGTGTGTGAGTGTTAGACTCTGAGGGACTGGGTTGCTGTAGAGAGCGACTCCAGTGATGTCTTGAGGAGGCCAGACTGCCATCGCATGATGGATATGACGGCTGAGAAACTACAAGCCATGGGAGGGAAGGTGGAACTAGTGGACATCGGCGTACAAGAGGTCAGTTTTCTGAAATGTGGTCAACTTAATGATTATGTTATAGGATCTTTTTGTTTGCTTTTAGCTTAGTCTTTAAAGTCCTTTGGTAGCAGATCAGACTGGTTTGCAGAAATAAATACTAAAAGTTGGGTGTTAACAGAAATGCTCCCTGCCTTGCAAACTGTATTCAGGTCATTTTCTGCATCTACCGTGTCTTTTATCATCATGCTTAGCTGCCTGATGGCAAGACAGTGGCCTTACCCAAGGTGGTGACAGCCCAGTTTGGCAGTGACCCCAGTAAGCATACAGTCTGTGTGTACGGACATGTGGATGTCCAGCCTGCTAAGCTAGAGGACGGCTGGGCCACTGAACCCTACAACCTGACAGACATCAACGGTAGGCTATGGCTTCCAACAGTAGTCTATGGTATCCAACGGTAGGCTGTGGGTTCCAACGGTTGGGTATAGCTTCCAATGGTAGGCTATGGCTTCCAACAGTAGTCTATGGTATCCAACGGTAGGCTGTGGGTTCCAACGGTTGGGTATAGCTTCCAATGGTAGGCTATGGCTTCCAACAGTAGTCTATGGTATCCAACGGTAGGCTGTGGGTTCCAACGGTTGGGTATAGCTTCCAATGGTAGGCTATGGGTTCCAACAGTAGACTATGGGTTGCAACAGTGGGCTATCTTTCAAGGGTAGGCTATGGGTTCCAACAGTAGGCTATGGGTTGCAACAGTAGACTATGTTCCAAGGGTAGGTTACGGGTTCCAACTGTAAACTATGGATTCCAGGCATTCACAGTCACAGCAATCAAATGTATTATAAGGATTTTTTACAGTGCTTTACAGTAATCCATTCTCGACCCAACGCATAGAAACATCTATCTACAACTAACAGCCATTAGATATTGTAGCTAATGTGAAGGAATGGAGCAAGTACTTGGGTGTGGGATGATTTTTAACCATACATATTTTGAACCAATGAAATATAACTGATGCAATTGATACATGCATGTTAAATGTCAATGTGAGCTGAACATAATGGACATTTATTTGAAAATAAATACTTTGATTCTACCCCTAAGGAAACCTCTACGGCAGAGGGGCGTCTGACAACAAGGCCCCTGTCTTAGCCTGGATCCATACAGTGGAGGTCTATCAGGCCCTCAGCATTGTGAGTGTCCAGTAAGAAGAGATATCAGAGTGAACTCATAGGAGATGTAGAGACAAGATGTGGTGAAACAAGTTAAGTTGCAGTCTAACTGACCATTATTAGTGAGCCTTCCTTTGTTATAATAATTATTCTTTTTTCCCCTTCTCCTCCTCTCCACCCCCTGCCCTCTCCCCATGCAGGACCTGCCAGTCAATGTGAAGTTCGTCATCGAGGGGATGGAGGAGACCGGGTCCAATGGCCTGGATGCCATGATCGTGGCGCAGAGAGACACGTTCTTCTCCGACGTCGATTACATCATCATCTCAGACTGTGGTTGGCTGAGCCGACGCCCCGCCCTCACCTACGGGACCAGGGGGAACTGCTACTTCTTTGCTGAGGTAGGATGGGCTGGGGGCATTTCCAGTTCTGTGGGACGTTACTTTTTCAAGATCACTAATGAATAGCCATAGTGAATTTGTATGTTTGGTAGGTAGAGGGCCCAAAACAGGACCTACACTCAGGGGTGTATGGAGGCACTGTTATAGAGCCTATGACAGATCTGATCGGCATATTGGGTGAGTTTTTAACCTCTTTGAGTGACAGTTTGTAATACTATCTTAACACCTACTGTATAGGTATCTCTGGCTCATGTTTGCATGCAAAGCTATCGTCCGTGTGTCTGTGTGAGCTCTCTATTGGCAGAAATAATACAGTTTTAGATATCCCTACAAATGTGTGTCCATAAGGACTGCTTGTGTGTTGACCTATCTCTCCCACACCCAGACACACTGATCAGCCCCAGTGGAAAGATCCTCATTCCAGGCATCAGAGAGGCCGTCGCCCCACTCTCAGACGAAGAGTGGAAGATGTACCAGGACATTGAGTTTGACATTGAGAGCTTTAAGTCCAAGATTGGCGTCAGCCAACTCATGTACAGCAACAAGGTGATTCACTGGGGAGTGGATTTTTTTCCAAAAAGCAATATGTTAAAGAAAACGTTTTTAATGTGTTCTTTTTAGGTTTTCACTCCTCCTATCTCTGTTTCTCTGTGTTTAGCCTGTATGTATATAGCCTCGTTATTGTTATTTTTTATAATGTTTTTTTATTGTGTTATTTTGTATTTTATCTATCATTGTTGGGAAAGGGATCGTAAGTAAGCATTTCAAGGTAAAGTCTGCACTTGTTGTACTCTGTGTATGTGACAAATAAGAGTTTAATTTGAGTTCTCAGGTAGATCTGCTGGCCCATCGTTGGCGTTACCCTACCGTTACCATCCACGGCATCGAGGGGGGCTTCTCTGGCCCTGGCTCCAAGACGGTCATCCCTGCTAAGGTCATTGCCAAGTTCTCCATTCGACAGGTCCCCAACATGGACCCAGCAGTGGTCAAGAAACAGGTAGGTGGTACACGCCTCTCACCCAGTGCATTGTACAGTTGCATGACAACACAATTACATGCAGTTACACACAGTTACACACATTTCTGGAATTGTTCTAACCTTCAGACTCTCTTTATACAATACATCCAAGATCAGGAAACATTCATCCAGGTTACACTATTATAATGTACCTCATTCTGCTCATTCAGTTCATTTACTATTCAGTTATTCACTATTTCAGTTTGGTTTCAGTTAATGAAATAGACGTGAAGACTGCATGTATGCCTGTTACATATTTGTTCTGTTGTAGGTCACAGACTACCTGAACTCTGTGTTTGCCAAGAGAAAGAGCCCCAACAAGCTGAAGGTGACCATGATCATCGGGGCTAAGCCCTGGTTAGCAGACACCAAGCACCCCCTGTACGATGCAGGGAAAGCAGCCGTGAAGAGAGGTACAGTTAGACAACTCTGCTCTGGACAAACCAAAGGACATTTATTATGCTGTCTGTGTGTGTGTTTGTATGAACAGTGGTCATAGGGGTAATGATTACTGTATGGTAGCTGACTGTGGACATGTATTGCACAACAGTAGATTCACAGTGATAGGCCTATCTGTAGTCTTTAGAGTTACCAGACATAGATACATATCCTTATCACTAAAAGAAGCCAGTGTGCTGTGGTTGTATTGTAGACCTATCAGTGGTTAAGGCAGGACAGTGCAGCGGTATTGTAATGTTTGTGTAGCAGAAAGGACTTGGAATGACAATCTCGCAAAGAGGTAGCCCTGTCTGAGGCTTGTATTCCCAAATGACACCCTTTGACCTTGCGGATGAACTCTTGGTCTAACGGTTAAGAAATTGACTTGGTGAGCAGGAGACCTGGCTTCTAATCCCACTGGTTGCAGTTTGTTTTCCTCTACTGCAGGTATAATGCATTATGACGCAGTCAGACTTGTCATTGATTTCCTCTAGTGTTTAACGTGGAGCCAGACCTGATCCGTGAAGGGGGAACCATCCCCATCGCCAAGACCTTTGAGGACGTGACCGGTAAGAGCATCATCATGATGCCCATCGGAGGCTTCGACGACGGCCTCCACTCCCAGAACGAGAAGATGAGCAGGTTAGCCCTTCAATCTCCTAATACAGTATGTATTTAAAAAATGACGATGAACATTTATAGATTTTTACGCATGCACACACGAACACACACACATAGACGTATCAACCGTGTCTTATTTCTGTTTATAGGACTGGTTGAGGACATGTTGTTTTCTCTCACCCATTCCTTTCCCAGGTACAACTACATAGAGGGGACCAAGTTGTTCATCGCGTACCTCCATGAAGTGGCCCATCTCAAGAAGGACTGAGAGCACCTCTTTTCATCACCACTGTTGAAAGACAGTTCTATAATGTTTAGCTTGTATGTGATCCCATCAGGGGAGTCTGGCTTTGTAACTTTTCTTGTTTCTTTCCCTCTAAGCAAAACATTCCAGAAACCCTGTGAGTTCTTGGCATCTGATATAGCCTCAACACTCTGCCTCTCTCTCTCTCTCTCGCTCTCTCTCTCTCTTTCTGAATCTTTCCTCCTCCCTCACGTTCCTCCTTTCTCTCTCTCTCAATGTCTCTCTCTCTCAATTTCTCTCTCATTCACATACAAATATCTACTTGATACAGCAAATAAAACTGGTTTGACGCACTATATGTTTTCATAATCCTTTTCATCTGGGATTCTTTAGAAAGAACATTGTCAAGTGTTAACCAATATCCACCACTCCAAGATATAAAGAACAAGTGTTTCCCAATACCATCCCTGACTCCAAGATATAAAGAACAAGTGTTTCCCAATACCATCCCTGACTCCAAGACATAAAGAAGTGTTTCACAATACCATCCCTGATTCCAAGACATAAAGAAGTGTTTCACAATACCATCCCTGACTCCAAGACATAAAGAAGTGTTTCACAATACCATCCCTGACTCCAAGACATAAAGAAGTGTTTCACAATACCATCCCTGACTCCAAGACATAAGAGCAGCCACAAAAACAAAGAGCAGCAAAAATTGCAGTTCTCTCCTTATGTTTGGCACATGGAAACACTATTTTCTTCAGCATTATGGTGAGTCTTTACTATTTTAGCAAAACATGTATACATTTTTTTCATGGACTTCCTTAATTAAGTGCACTACAAAGACTTTGTCATGGAAAAACAGAAGTGGCTGCATGTTCATAGATGGTATGATGAAGAAGAAGGGTGCAATTACTTGTAACATAACAGAAAAGTGTGTGTGTGATATTGAACATCAATATGATTGTATGACGACCTGAGTGGGGTCGTGAGTGTGTATGCATAACATGGTTTGCATGAGCAGCTAAGCTTGCTGGTGTAGTGTACTGTAGCCTAGATATTGTTAAGACAGTATTATGGCATCACCAACTGTAACTTCTGTTATCATCTTTCATCCTCTGTATTAGTTCTGTTAGAAAGTTAAACAGTAATCCCAGTTGAGACAGTGCTAAGTCGTGTGTTGGTTCACACTGACCCTGATCATTGATCCTCAAGCCCTGGCAGAGTCCAATCAAGTCAATCAGATACCAGAGACTACCTACAACCATAGACATTGAATTACTAGAACAGACAACTCTATTCAAGTCACTGCTGTGTGTTGTTTTGGAATTCTATTTCTATGCCCCCACACTCTCAGGAGGAACATGGAAATCTACACTCACCAAACCACCCACACCTCTACAAGTATATAAGTCAGTAGCTAGAGACAAGTAGAAGCCAGTAGAACTAGATTGAGGCAAATATTGCTAGAATGTACGGTATGGAGTAAGTTATTACTTGGTTATTATCATCACTGGCTTCCTGTGGTGTCTTACTCTCCCTCCCAGACGAAGTTCATTGATGTTGCGTTCCTGTTACTCCACACATCGGCTTCCTCTTCTTCCTCCTCTTCCTCTTCTCCTGGAGCTGCAGGCATGTTGGAACCACTGTTTCAATACATAGATGACCACCAAAATCAGTTTGTTCAGGTGAGGAATGAGCACTATTATGACATTCTACTTGGAGTTGGGACTCATACCTACTCTCTGTTACTGAACTGTACAATGATACAAATATACATGTTCTTGTGCTGTAGCGAGGTGAATAGAGAGAAACCGAAGCAAAATAATGAGAGCGAGAGAGAATCAGAGAGAGAGAGAGAATCAGAGAGAGAGAGAGAGAGAGAGAGAGAGAGAATAAATGGGAAGGGGTTTAACACTTTCATGATAAATACTGTGGTCTCTGATAAAGTCATCAAAATGATTCTGAATGTGGGTCAGCGGGGCTGTTGCAGTGTTCTCTGCACGTATCCCTGCCCTAGACAGTCTATGGCTGTGTCTAGTTATTATTATACAATCTATGCAATAGTCTGACCCTTTCCTGGTTGGTGCCTGACTCAGAGGCTGAAGGAGTGGGTTGCTGTTCAGAGTGACTCAGGAGATCACACAAAATGAGGAGAAGTTGAAAGTATCCTGAACATTACAGCAGTGAGGAGCCAAGAGATATGGAGGCACAGTGGATTTTGCAGATGTAGGCACTCATCAGGTAGGCTACAATACACACCATCATTCATGCCTATTATTCTCCAGATAATGTCACACAATTGGGTGTAATAGTTTGTCTTAAAGAATGTACTTTTCAGGTCTATCACATAAGCTGCCCAGTGGGGAGACTGTGCCGCTTCCACCGGTGATACTGGCTGAATTTGAGAGGGACCCAAAGAAAGCTACTCTCTGTATCTACGGCCATGTGGATGTCCAGCCAGCCAAGATGGCGGACGGTTGGACCACAGACCCCTTCAATCTAACAGAAATCAAAGGTATTGCTGCATGTCACATGCCATGAATGGAGAGGTTTGATGTATGTCCAAAATAATAACAGGAGCTGGACAAAAAAGTAAATTGAGTGAACGTAATGTCCACTCACTGTTTTGCTGAGCCAAAATGGGATATTTTAAACAAATCAAAGTTTGATTACTTAGAGAAAAGATGTCACGTCCTGACCATAGTGCTTATGTGTTTTGCTTGTTTTAGTGTTGGTCAGGACGTGAGCTGGGTGGGCATTCTATGTTGTGTGTCTAGTTTGTCTGTTTCTGTGTTCAGCCTAATATGGTTCTCAATCAGAGGCAGCTGTCAACCGTTGTCCCTGATTGAGAATCATATATAGGTGGCTTGTTTTGTGTTGGGATTTTGTGGGTGGTTGTTTTCTGTGTCAGTGTTTGTGCCACACGGGACTGTGACGGTTAGTTTGTTTTGTTATTTTGTAATTGTATATTGTTTTCATGTTATTAAATCATGGAAACTTACCACGCTGTACATTGGTCCTCCGATCCTTCTCGCCTCTCCTCGTCCGATGAGGAGGACGAAATAGACTGCCGTTACAAAAGAGGAATGTCCACTCACTGTTTTACTGAGCCAAAATGGGATATTTTAAACAAATCAAAGTTTGATTACTTAGAGAAGAGGAATGTCCACTCACTGTTTTGCTGCTCCCATACGGGATCTTTTAATAAACCTTAGATGATATAATCACAACCAGGTTGCCTGCCTGCTATTCATAGGCCAGCTTCAGCTAGCTAATGTACCCTGGTATTACAAATGTGACAATATGAGGATGAAGGTGGCTCATGGTTTTGGTTCCCTAGGTAACCTGTATGGGCGAGGGGCCACGGACAACAAAGGGCCGGTCCTGGCCTGGCTTCATGCTGTGGAGTCCTACCAGGCCACCGAGAAGGTTAGGATTTGCCCTGAAACAGCACAGCTGAAATCTGAATCTTAATGTTCTGCTTGCAGTCTCTAGTTAGTTTTCAGAAATGATCTAACCCATGCAGTGTTGCTTTACATAGCAATGGTTATTAAAGGGATTCTGTAATGTATGTATCATAACCTCAATGTTTGGGGTAATCTGTGAGTCTGAATATAAAACAATTTGTGGGACTGTAGTGGAGTCAAACAGTATGTGAATAAGAGAAGGGTCACTGACTGGTAGGATTGCCTGGATCTATTGGTTTCAGGAGATACCAGTGAATATAAAACTCATCATTGAGGGTCTGGAGGAGGTGGGCTCATACGGTCTGTTGGAGTTGACCAGGAAGAGAAACGACAGCTTCTTTGCAGATGTGGACTTCATAGTGATCTCTGACAACGTGTGGGCGAGCAGAACCCCAGCCCTGACCTATGGAGCCAGAGGGAGCAGCTATTTCTTTGTGGAGGTGATGATATAGCTCATTTGATTGGTCAAATAAAAATATGACACACTCTACCAGGGCACCATTTGTTCAGTATCTTCCTCTGTTATGTGTTTCAGGTTGATGGCCCTAAAATGGACTTCCATTCTGGAGTGTATGGGGGTTCTATCCAGGAGCCCATGTCAGATCTGATAGCATTACTGGGTGAGATACAGAGGCGTTTGAGTGACAGCTCTATCCAATTGTCAAGAAAAGATAGGCCTCTCTTGTCTGATAGTAAAAATTATCATTTCATTCCGTTATAGTTCAGGTCAGAAGTCCCTGCGCCTAGCAAAAAAATAAGATAAAGGTGTATGTGTGCTAAGGTGCTTACCCAAACTCAGTTCTAGTTAAAACATGTTTCATTCCAAAATGTTTTCATTATTTCTTATTCCTCCCAAACCGGAAGTCTGTTAGATCACACAGGTAAGATCCTGGTTCCTGGGGTCACTGATGATGTCGCGCCCCTCACTGAGGATGAGAGGAAGCTCTATGACAACATCAGCTTTGACCTGGAGGAGATGAAAAGTGTGGCTATCATTGTCATGCCAAACATTGAAATTGGCATAACAACCATTGGAGTTGGCTATACTAAACTCATCTGGGCGTGAGGAGGAAGACATGTTTTGTCAGTGAGTACTGTAGAAGTCGATGTTTGACAGAGTGTGCTTACTTTTTTTGGGATACACACTATCTGAGCTATATAACATGGGGCGGCAGGTAGCCTAGTGGTTAGAGCATTGGACTAGTAACCGAAAGGTTGCAAGATCGAATTTCCGAGCTGACAAGGTAAAAATCTGTCGTTCTGCCCCTGAACAAAGCAGTTAACCCATTGTTCCTAGGCCGTCATTGAAAATAAGAATTTGTTCTTAACTGACTTGCCTAGTTAAATAAAGGTAAAATATATATATCTTTAAAATACAAACAAAGTGTGTTAATATATATACAGGAGGAAGTCCTCATGGCTCGATGGCGTAACCCATCCTTGTCCATCCTTGCGTAACCCTGAGAAAGGGGCCTTCTCAGAAGCAGTCACCAAAACTGTCATCCCCAAACAGGTCACAGGGAAGTTCTCCATCCGACAGGTCTCCAACATGGACCCTCCAGATGTGGAGAGGAAGGTACAGAGTATCTACCTGTCATGGTTTGAATGACAGGTGTACCAGGGTTGGGACAGGAGAATACCCATAACAAATCCTTTAAGGATTAAAATACAAGCACGGACACCCTGTAACCCCGTAACCAGTGGGTGAGTAGTAAGTGATTATAAGTTGCTCTGGATAAGAGCGTCTGCTAAATTACCAAAATGTAAATGTATTGGTCTCTGAGTAAGTGTACAGTATAGAAAAGTTGGCTCGCTCTATCTTGGTCACTCTAAGAGTCAATATGTATATTTAAAACCCCGAGACCAATCCTAACATAGCCACCCTCTTCAAGCCTCCATGTCCAACTCTCCCCTGTCACAATGCCATGTTTCACAGGTGAAGGAGCACCTTCAGCAGGTCTTCTCCACTCTAAAAAGCCCTAACAGGCTGAGGGTGACCGCAACTGTTGGGGATAAACCATGGGTGGCTAACCTGAAGGACCCACAGTACGTTGCCGGACAAAGGGCAGTCAGAGAGGGTCAGTTGTAGAGGCCATTTACATAACCTCTCTCATTTGAAACCATGTCTAACTTCATTGTTTAAGTTAAGATGCGGTTTACCCTTGTGCTAGTGTTTGGAGTGGACCCGGAGGTTATCCGTGAGGGCTCCACCATCCCTATCGCTCAGAACTTCCAGGAGGAGACAGGCAAGAGTGTGATGATGCTGCCCCTAGGTGGCCATGATGATGGAGAGCACTCTCAGAACGAGAAGATCAGTAGGTAAGAGGAGATGAGAAAAGAAGAGATACGATTCCAGATGTTTCTCCCCTAAATTTGTTTTAGATTTTTTTACACGGCAGATTAATCATGGCAAACGTCATCTTCAGTAAAATACTGAATCTTGTTTTTCTCTCTTAGGTACAACTACATTGAGGGGACGAAGCGGTTAGCTGCTTATTTTTATGAGATCTCACTACTACAGAAGATGCAGGATATATTTCCATCCAAGCTGTGACCATGATAATTATGCTGTAGGTGACAGTATTGTGCTAGTTGAGTGCCTGGGTTTCCATCAATAATGGCTGATCCCATGCTGAGACTCAACTCTCCCAGGGTTTCTCAGGGGGAGTGTGATATGCAAAAACCACATGTCCATTTCACCACACAATGAATAGGTTACACACTTGTACATGTGTGAAACAGGACAAATATAACCACCTTTGAACAGTTATTATTACATAGCCTGGATGAGGTTAATTACTTACCATAAGTACAACATTTTAGCACCCTCTAGAATAACTATTTCTACTATTTGTATTTTATGCATGTATTCTACTGTGGATTAACTAATAAAGGGGGCAAAGACAAACGGTGGCATGTCTTGTGAAATCAATGTATTGGTGATGGAGGAGTGGCTGACTCAATAAACACTTAAGTGTTATCCAAATGTTAAAAGATCCAAATGTAAAAAAATAAAGAACATTTCCAGAAAAGAGGGGAGTCACCACACTTGTGTCTTTCACCTTGAACAAAAACATTTTTATATTGCACTTCAGATAGATATCATCCATTACTTATTTGTGTGACTTGTCTGTCTGTCACCTTTAGCTGGAGTCAAGTGAGTCAGTCAGTGTGGATGTCTGTCAGAGAGAGTGGGCTGGGCTGGGAGGGGGCAGGGTTATGCAGACATTAGATGAGATTAGGAGTAAGCAACAGGTGTGTTTTCATTGATTATGCCGACAGGTCACTGTGTCAGTCAGAGAGAGAGAGAGAGAGAGAGACTGTCCAAGCAAGCTGGTCCTGGGGCTCTGTTCACAAACAAACAGACCCCACAGAGCCAGGTCAGCAACAAAAATCATGAGAAAACAAAAAGATATTTACTTGACACATTAGAAAGAAATAACAACATAACAGAGCAAACTAGAATGCTGTTTGGACCTAAACAGAGAGTACACAGTGGCAGAATACCTGACCACTGTGACTGACCCAAACTTAAGGAAACCTTTGACTATGTATAGACTCAGTGAGCATGGCCTTGCTATTAAGAATGGCTGCCGTAGGCAGACCGAGCTCTCAAGAAAAGATAAGCTATGTGCACACTGCCCACAAAATGAGGTGGAAACTGAGCTGCGCTTCCTAACCTCCTGCCAAATGTATGACCATATTAGAGACACATATTTCCCTCAGATTACACAGACCCACAAAGAATTTGAAAACAAACCCAATTTTGATAAACTCCCATATCTACTGGGTGAAATAATACAGTGTGCCATCACAGCAGCAAGAACCGCGCCCAGGGAACCGTGGATTACCAGCCTTGTTCAGGGGCAGAACAACAGAGTTTTACCTTATCAGCTTGGGGATTCAATCCAGCAACCTTTCGGTTACTGGCCCAACGCTCTAACCACTAGGCTACCTGCCACACCATCTTTGTAAATACAACCCATGTTTATGTTTATTTAGTTTCCCTTTTGTACTTTAACTGTTTGCACATAATATGACATTTGAAATGTCTTTATTCTTTTGAAACTTTTGGGAGTGTAAGGTTTACTGTTCATTTTTATTGTTTATTTCACTTTTGTTTATTATCTACTTCACTTGCTTTGGAAATGTTAACATATGTTTCCCATGCCAATAAAGCCCTTGTATTGAAATAGAAATTGAAAGAAACAAGGACAAGGAGACAACGAGAGGAAGAGAGAGAGACAGAGAGAGAGGAAAAGAGAGCGAGAAAGAGAGAGACGGACGGAGGCAGTGAGAGGAAGGGAGAGAGACAGAGAGACAGAGAGAGGAAAAGAGAGAGAGAGAGAGAGAGTTTAAAAAAAATTGGGGTCTGGGAACACACAACACAATAAACACTCAAACAAACAAAAACATGGTTAAACATCAATTAAAAACACAACACCAAAACTTCCTCCACTGTAAATAAACACAACAACCTCTGAATACCCCACATACTCATAAACAGCCCAATGTTATTAACCAATTTGTAATAGGCAAACTCAACCCTCAGTCTCGCTGCCAACATCCCCTCCAGCATGCCCATGTCCACGTCCAAAATGCTTATAGAAATCAGATGGTAAACCATCGATGCCAGGAAGCAGCTCTCCACTTCGGTCCCAATTGAGAAAGTCCATGTAACAACTGTTCAGGACACAGAGGATCACAATCCTCTGCCTTATAGAGGGCAGAGTAGAAATCCACGGCATGTTGGCGCATCTCACCATCATCCGTGGTCACCTTCCCATCAGGGAAACGAAAGCAGACCATCTGTTTGCGTTGCAATGTCTACTGCCCTAGGTAAAAACAAAAGGCCTTAGGAGCATCCATATCCTTGAGGGTAGCAAAGCGAGATCTAATCAAGGCACCCTTATACAAAGAGTGCAGCTATCCCCTTCGCAAGGCAATCAAACGAGCAAAGCATCAGTATAGAGACAAAGTGGAGTTGCAATTCAACGGCTCAGACACGAGACGTATGTGGCAGGATCTACAGTCAATCACGGATTACAAAAAGTAAACCAGCCCCGTTGCGGACATCGACGTCTTGATCCCAGACAAATTAAACAACTTCATTGCTCGCTTTGAGGACAATACAGTGCCACTGACACGGCCCGCTACCAAAGCCTGTGGGCTCTCCTTCACCGTGGCCAACGTGAGTAAAACATTTAACGTGTTAACCCTTGCAAGGCTGCCGGCCCAGACGGCATGCCTAGCCGCGTCCTCATAGCATGCGCAGATCAACTGGCTGGTGTGTTTACGGACATATTCAATCAATCCCTATCAATTAAAATTGTGTTTCCGCTTGAGGAAATGTGTTACTGCTGTCACGACAACAAAAGGTAGTGGGAAACGTGGTAAGGTTAAGAGAAAATTAAAACAATGATGATTATCATGCCTCATAGGGTTATTTTCTCTCTTTGTCTGGTTTCTTTGTGGTTTCTTCTGTTTTTCCATTCTCTTTTACATATGGAGGTACTAAGGTTAGGTTCTCTCAATATTACTGGGGGAAGGGACAGGAATAAGAGGGCTTCGGTATGAGAAGTAATAAAACAGAAAAGGCTTAATGTAGTTTTTCTACAGGAGATACATAGTGAAGAGGCTAATGAGCTTGACGGGGGTATGTGGTGTGAGGGGCACCGCCCTATGGGACTCCCAATCACAGCCAGTTATGATACAGCCTGGATTTGAACCAGGGTGTCTGGAGTGACGCCTCAAGCACTCGGGAGCAGCAGTCTAAGGCACTTCATTCTTGACTTTAAACGATAACTCCAAAGTCTGCTCCGGTCCAAAAACATAAACACCTGTCGCCGAACCAACATAACCTGTTTCAGAGCCGAGTGTTTGCAACCCAGCGGGACAATTTTAATTGAACTTGCAAACTTCCCAAACTGCAATAACTTGCTCTCCAATAGCTCATTGGAAATAAAAGGCGGTACAGTCAAGATTCTTGACAGAAAAAAAAGCGTTGTAACTTGAATAAACATACTGTACCTTTGAGAAGTATGCCATGCTCAACCATCCAATCGACAAGATCATTAAGAAAAACCACCACCACTTTATTCATCCGCGACGCATAAGCAACATTTTCATAGCCTACCTTCTCTCCTTGTCACGACTCCGACCGAAGCAGGTTCCCCTTCCCGTTCGGGTGGCGCTCGGCGGTCGTCGTCACCAGCCTATTAGCTGCCACTGATTATTTTCTCCCCCTCCTTATGTGTTTATTGATTACACCTGTTTACAGTTTGTTGTAATTAGTTGGGCTTTATTAGTCAGCCGGCCCGCCCGTTTCTTTGTGCGGGATTGATTATTGTAAGCCTGGTGTTTGTTTCAGACGTACATGTTTGTTTATGTTCGTGTATAGTACTGGACTGTTTTCGTTCCCCGTGTCTGGGGCAGTTTATTTTGAGCTCCCAGTGTTTAGTGGGGTGGCCGTGGTTCACCGTGAATGCATTAAAAGAGCATTATATTGAACTCTCTGTTTTCCTGCGCCTGACTTCACACTCCCGACACCCAGTACCTTACAGAATCCCGCACCAAGAAAATGGAGTCAGCAGGAGCAGCGGCCAACCCTCTCCCATCGATGGAGGAACGGGTGCTCCACCATACCACCGTTCTCCACCGTATCGGATCGGCTATGGATCAAATGATGGAGAGAATGGACCGATGGGAGAGGAGTGGTCTCCTCTCTCCACCTTCGGCTCCCCCAGCTCAGGACTCCCCATCCCCTGGCTCCAGCGCTCTCCGTCTTACACTCCCGAGGGATTATGATGGAGCGGCGGCGGGGTGCCAGGGGTTCTTACTCCAACTGGAACTGTACCTGGCCACCGTAAGACCCACTCCCTCGGGAGCGGAGAGGGTGAGTGTCCTCGTCTCCTGCCTCACGGGTCGTGCTCTGGAGAGGGTGAACGCAGTCTGGAATGGCCCAGACTCAGCGAAGGAGCACTACCCGGAGTTTACCCGCCGTTTTCGTTCCATGTTTGACCACCCTCCAGAGGGCCGAGCGGCGGGAGAACGACTATTCCATCTCAGGCAGGAGAAGAGGAGCGCCCAGGATTACGCGCTGGAGTTCCGGACCCTGGCAGCAGGATCTGGGTGGAACGACAGGGCTCTTATCGACCACTACCGGTGTAGTCTCCGGGAGGACGTCCGCAGGGAGCTAGCGTGTCGGGACACCGCTCTTTCCCTTGATGAGCTGATTGACATGTCCATCCGACTGGACAATCTGCTGGCTGCCCGCGGGCGTTCGGAGAGGGTCCTGTGCGTTCCACCACCCAGCACCTCTGCTCCCATTCCGATGGAGTTGGGAGGGGCCGTGCCGAGGAGTACCGGAGGAGGAGGCCCCCCCTGCACCAGCTGTGGTCGGAGAGGACACACGGCCGATCGGAGCTGGGGGGGTCCGTCTGGGAGTCGAGATGGCAGGAGGAACACTTCTCGATCACCCCAGGTGAGTCAGCACCAAACTCACCCAGAACCCCCTGTTGGTCACATGTTTGTCTTGATTTTTTTTCTTACATTTTTTCCCTCTTCCCAGCATAGGGCGCTAGTCGATTCAGGCGCAGCTGGGAACTTTATGGATCGCGGACTCGCCCTTAGGTTAGGTGTTCCGCTTGTGCCGATAGATTCTCCCTTTCCCGTGCACTCCCTAGATAGCCGGCCATTAGGGTCAGGGGTGGTCAGGGAGACCACGGTTCCCCTGGACATGGTGACGCAGGGGAATCATAGGGAGCGTATCAGTCTCTATATTATTGATTCGCCTGCGTTTCCAGTGGTGCTAGGGATTCCCTGGCTGGCCCGGCACAATCCTAAAATTTTGTGGAGACAGGGGGTTCTCCAGGGGTGGTCAGAGGAGTGTTCTGGAAGGTGTCTGGGAGTTTCCATCGGTGACACGTCGGTGGAGAGTCCAGACCAGGGTCCCACGGTGTGCATTCCCCCCGAGTATGCCGATTTGGCAATCGCTTTCAGTAAAAAGAAAGCGACTAAATTACCACCTCATCGACCGGGAAGGGATTGTGCGATAGATCTCCAGGTAAACGCTACGCTTCCCAAGAGTCACGTGTACCCATTGTCCCAAGAGGAGACGTTGGCTATGGAGACATATGTTACGGAGTCTTTGGGACAGAGGTACATTCGGCCCTCCATCTCACCCGTCTCCTCGAGTTTCTTTTTTGTGAAGAAAAAGGAGGGAGGTTTGCGTCCGTGTATTGATTATAGAGGTCTAAATGCCATCACAGTGGGGTTTAGTTACCCACTACCTCTCATCGCTACGGCGGTGGAATCATTTCACGGAGCGCAGTTCTTCACAAAACTGGATCTCAGGAGCGCGTATAGTCTGGTGCGTATTCGGAAGGGAGACGAGTGGAAAACCGCATTTAGTACCACATCGGGCCATTATGAGTACCGCGTCATGCCGTATGGTTAAAGAATGCTCCAGCCGTTTTCCAATCCTTTGTAGATGAGATTCTCAGCAGGGAGTGGTTGTTTATATCGATGACATTCTGATCTACTCAGCCACTCACGCCGCGCATGTGTCTCTGGTGCGTATTCGGAAGGGAGACGAGTGGAAAACCGCATTTAGTACCACATCGGGCCATTATGAGTACCGGGTCATGCCGTATGGGTTAAAGAATGCTCCAGCCGTTTTCCAATCCTTTGTAGATGAGATTCTCAGGGACCTGCACGGGCAGGGAGTGGTTGTTTATATCGATGACATTCTGATCTACTCAGCCACTCACGCCGCGCATGTGTCTCTGGTACGCAAGGTGCATGGTAGACTGCTGGAGCATGACCTATACGTCAAGGCTGAGAAGTGTGTGTTCTCCAAACGAACCGTCTCCTTCCTGGGTTATCGCATTTCCACCTCGGGGGTGGTGATGGAGGGTGACCGCATTAAGGCCGTGCGTAATTGGCCGACTCCGACCACGGTAAAAGAGGTGCAGCGGTTTTTGGGTTTTGCCAACTACTACCGGAGGTTTATCCGGGGTTTTGGCCAGGTAGCAGCTCCCATTACCTCACTGCTGAAGGGGGGCCGGTGCGGTTGCGGTGGTCAGCAGAGGCGGACGGAGCTTTCAACAGGTTGAAGGCGCTGTTCACGGATGCACCCGTGTTGGCGCATCCGGACCCCTCTCTAGCATTCATAGTGGAGGTGGACGCGTCCGAGGCTGGGGTGGGTGCCGTGCTATCACAGCGCTCGAGTACGCCACCAAAACTCCACCCCTGCGCTTTCTTCTCGAGGAAGCTCAGCCCAGCGGAGCGTAACTATGATGTGGGGGACCGGGAGTTGTTAGCGGTGGTCAGTGCTCTGAAGATGTGGAGACACTGGCTTGACGGGGCTAAGCACCCCTTTCTCATCTGGACCGACCACCAAAATCTGGAGTATATTCGGGCAGCTAGGAGACTGAACCCACGTCAGGCAAGGTGGGCCATGTTCTTCACCCGATTCCGGTTTACATTATCTTATAGACCGGGCTCCCAGAACGTAAAGGCGGACGCACTGTCAGGACATCGAGGGGTCCCCGGCGTATACGATACGGGCCATTCTGGACTCGAGACGCCGGGTGAGGGGCCTGCAGTACCTCGTGGACTGGGAGGGGTAGGTGCTGGGTACCGGTGGGGGATATTTTGGATCCGTCAATGTTGAGGGATTTCCATCGCCTCCATCCGGATCGCCCTGCGCCTCGTCCTCCGGGTCGACCTCGAGGCAGGGGGGGGGGGGGTACTGTCACGACTCCGACCGAAGCAGGCTCCCCTTCCCGTTTGGGTGGTGCTCGGCGGTCGTCGTCACCGGCCTATTAGCTGCCACTGATTCTTTTCTCCCCCTCCTTATGTGTTTATTGATTACACCTGTTTACAGTTTGTTGTAATTAGTTGGGCTTTATTAGTCAGCCGGCCCGCCCGTTTCTTTGTGCGGGATTGATTATTGTAAGCCTGGTGTTTGTTTCAGACGTACATGTTTGTTTATGTTCGTGTATAGTACTGGACTGTTTTCGTTCCCCGTGTCTGGGGCAGTTTATTTTGAGCACCCAGTGTTTAGTGGGGTGGCCGTGGTTCACCGTGAATGCATTAAAAGAGCATTATATTGAACTCTCTGTTTTCCTGCGCCTGACTTCACACTCCCGACACCCAGTACCTTACACTACTACGACGACCAGAAACTCCTCCACAGTGACAGTAACTTCAGTAACACACCTGAAGCTGGGCCGAAGTGACAGGGACGGCGTCCCAATGTGGGTCGCCATCCCCACCATAACCAGGGCAATTCCAACAAGAAATACAATATACCTAATTCTACCACTGAAAAAACCCTTAATCATAAATAGAAAGAAGGAAAACCACAGAGAAAAAAAACACAGGCCGTGTAACTCCAGACACCACTCGCACTCGCTCATACAATTCCCAGCATGCACCAACACTCCCAGCATGCAGAGAGAGAGAGAGAGAGTGGGAGAGACTGAGGCAGTGAGAGGAAGGGAAAGAGAGAGACAGAGATACAGGGAGACAGAGAGAGGAAGAGAGAGAGAAAGAAACAGAGCAAGTGAGAGAGAGAGGGAGAGAGAGACAAACAGAGTCAGGGAAGGAGAGAGGGAGTGTGAGAGAAACTGCAAGGAGAGACACCAAAATTGAGAATTGGACAGTACCAACAGAGAGGTGATGGAACCCATGGGTGATGTTCTCCACCTGTTAGTCATCCTGTCCTTGTTGGAGACAGGCAATGCCAAAGTGGGAGACTTCAAAGCACCATGGAGGGCTGTTTCCCATCCATGAGGGAGTAGAGGAATTTAAGGGCTTTATTGGCATGGGAAACATATGTTTACATTGTCAAAGCAAGTGAAATAGATCATAAACAAAAGTGAAAGAAACAATAAAAAATGTACACTAAACATTACACTCACAAAAGTTCCAAAATAATAAAGTCATTTCAAATCCAATATCTCTACAGCTAACATTTATGACCACTCTATTGAAGGGCATCTATAAAAGCCTAACTATGGAAAACTACCAGAACTAACTGGGAAATGATTAGACCCCTTGACTTTTTCCATATTTTGTTACGTTACAGCCTTATTCTAAAATGGATTAAATAAATGTTTTTCCTCATCAATCTAAACACAGTACCCCATAATAGCAAAGTGAAAACAGGTTTTAAGAATGTTAGCAAATGTATTAAAAATAAAAAACAGAAATACCTTATTTACATAAGTATTGAGACCCTTTGCTATGTGTTAAAGGAATTTTGATTCCTGTTTATTAACCAATTCAATTAAAACACTCTGCCCATAAATAAGAATTTGTAAGATAATTATCTGCATAAAATGGACAGATACCAGTCTTAAAATCAATCAATCAATAGCGTTTATTCTCGAGAGTACTGATCATAATACATTTTACATCAGGTTATATAATAAAGATGATGTCATAGGTTTTAATGTCCAACCTCCTCTCGGATACAATGGCAATACAGTTCGAGTTCACATTACTGTCTGCCACCTGTTCAACTATCTACAACCAACTCAAGGTCTTTCCCCTCCCTGGGTAGAGACATCATTCTAGCCTGTCTGAAGATAAACCCATTCTTTCTAACAAAGAACACATAACATTCAACATTTATGAGTTATAAGTCAAATGTATACATATTTTAGTCATTAAACACAAAAATCCCGTAACACTATGAGACTCGAAATTGAGCTCAGGTGCATCCTGTTTACATTGATCATGCTTGAGATGTTTCTACAACTTAATTGGAGTCCACCTGGTAAATTCGACGAATGTGGCAGGGCCTGCAAACCATTACTGACTACAAAGGGGAGCACAGCCACGAGCTGCCCAGTGACACAAGCCTAACAGACAAGCTAAAATACTTCTATGCTCGCTTCGAGGCAAGTAAAACTGAAACATGCATGAGAGCATCAGCTGTTCCCGACGACTGTGTGATCACGCTCTCCATAGCCGATGTGAGTAAGATCTTTAAACAGGTCAACATTCACATAATTCGCATGCGCTGACCAACTGGCAAGTGTCTTCACTGACATTTTCAACCTGTCCCTGACTGAGTATGTAATACCAACATGTTTTAAGCAGACCACCATAGTCCCTGTGCCCAAGAACACTAAGTTAACCTGCCTAAATGACTACCGACCCTTAGCACTCACATCTGTAGCCATGAAGGGCTTTGAAAGGCTGGTCATGACTCACATCAAAACCATTATGCCAAAAACCCTAGACCCACTTCAATTTGCATACCGCCACAGATGATGCAATCTCTATTGCACTCAACACTGCCCTTTCTCACCTGGACAAAAGGAACACCTACTGTATGTGAGAATGCAATTCTATGACTACGGCTCAGCGTGCACACCATAGTGCACACCATAGTGCACTCAAAGCTCATCACTAAGCTAAGGACCCTGGGACCAAACACTTCCCTCTGCAACTGGATCCTGGACTTCCTGATGGGCCGCACTCAGGTGGTAAGGGTAGGTAAAAACACATCCGCCATGCTGAACCTAACATGGGGGTCCCTCAGGGGTGCGTGCTTAGTCCCCTCCTGTACTCTTTGTTCACTCATGACTGCATGGCCAGACACGACTCCAACACCATCATCAAGTCTTCCGATGACACAGCAGTGGAAGGCCTGATTACCGACAACGATGAGACAGCCTATAGGGAGGAGGTCAGAGACCTGGCCGTGTGGTGCCAGGACAGCAACCTCTCCCTCAACGTGATCAAGACAAAGGAGATGATTGTGGACTACAGGGAAAGGAGGACCGAGCACGCCCCCATTCTCTTCGACGGGGCTGTAGTGGAGCAGGTTGAGAGCTTCAAGTTCCTTGGTGTCCACATCACCAACAAACTATCAAGGTCCAAACACACTAAGACAGTCGTGAAGAGGGCACGACAAAGCCTATTCCCCCTCAGGAGACCGAAAGGATTTGGCATGGGTCCTCAGATCCTCAAAAGGTTCTATAGCTGCACCATTGAGAGCATCCTGACGGGTTGCATCACTGCCTGGTATGGCAACTGCTCGGCCCCCGACCGCAAGGCGCTACAGAGGGTAGTGCGTACGACCCAGTACATCACCGGGGCCAAGCTTCCTGCCATCCAGGACCGCTATACCAGGCGGTGTCAGAGGAAGGCCCTAAAAATTGTCAAAGACTCCAGCCACCATAGTCATAGACTGTTCTCTCTGCTACCGCATGTCAAGTGGCTATTTTACACTGCTGCTACTCTCTGTTTATTATCTATGCATAGTCACTTTAACTCTACCTACAGGTACATATTACCTCAATTACCTCAACTAACCGGTACCCCCTGTATATAGCATCGCTACTGTTTAATTATTTGTTACTTTTATTTTCTATTTTTTACTTAACACTTATTTTTCTTAAAACTGCATTGTTGGTTAAGGGCTTGTAAGTAAGCATTTCACTGTAAGGTCTCTACACCTGCTGTATTCGGTGCATGTGACAAATGACAATTGATTTGATTTGGAGCGAGGGAAAGATTAATGGAGAAAAGTACAGTGAGATATTTGATGAAAACCTGCTTCAGTGCGCTCAGGACCTCAGACTGGGGAGAAGGTTCAACTTCCAACAGGACAATGATAGGGTCACACACAACACACAGCAAGACAATGCAGGAGTGGTCTCTAAACGTCCTTGAGAGTGGCCCAGCCAGAGCCCGGACTTGAACCCGATCAAACATCTCTGGAGAGACCTGGAAATAGCTGTGCAGCGACACACCCCATCCAACCTGACAGAGCTTGAGAGGATCTGCAGAAAACAATGGAAGAAACTCCTCAAATACAGGTGTGCCAAGCTTGTAGCGTCATATCCAAGAAGACTTGAGGCTGTAATCGCTGCCAACGGTGCTTCAACAAAGTGCTAATTAAAGGGTCTGAATACTTATGTAAATGTGATACTTCAGTTTATTTTTAATACATTTGCAAAAATTTAAAAAAAAACTGTTTTTGCTTTGTCATTATGGTGTATTGTGTGTAAATTGATGAGGGAAAAAAATATTTAATTAATTTTAGAATAAGGATGTAAGGTAACAAAATGTGGAAAAAGTCAAGGGGTTCTAAATACATTCCGAATACACTGTAAGTGTTATCCAAGTGTTAAAAAAACACTTGGGTATTGTGAGAACATTTCAGGAAAAGCATTGAGTCAACACACAAGTCTTTCCCCTTCAACAATAAATGTTTATATTGCACTTCAGATAGAGATCAGCTGTGACTTACATTTGTGTGACTTGTCTGTCTGTCATCTTTAGCTGGAGCAAGTGAGTCAGTCAGTGTGGATGTCTGTCAGAGAGAGTGGGCTGGGCTGGGAGGGGGCAGGGTTATGCAGACATTAGATGAGATTAGGAGGAAGCAACAGGTGTGTTTTTACTGAAGATACTGTCAGGTCACTGTGTCAGTCTGCTAGAGGAGCTTACAGAGTGAGAGACAGAGAGAGAGAGAGACAGGGACAAAGTGAGAGAGAGAGAGAGAGAGAGAGAGAGAGAGAGAGAGAGAGAGAGAGAGAGAGAGAGAGAGAGAGAGAGAGAGAGAGAGAGAGAGAGAGAGAGAGAGACAGTGAGAGGAAGGGAGAGAGAGAGACAGAGAGAGAGAGAGAGAGAGAGAGAGAGAGAGAGAGAGAGAGAGAGAGAGAGAGAGAGAGAGAGAGAGAGAGAGAGAGAGAGAGAGAGAGAGAGAGAGAGAGAGAGAGAGAGAGAGAGAGAGACAGACACAGTCGGGGAGAGAGCGGGAGTGTGTGTGAGAGAAACTGCAACGAGAGACACCGAAATTGAGAATTGGACAGTACCAACAGAGAGGTGATGGCACCCATGGGTGATGTTCTCCACCTGTTAGTCATCCTGTCCTTGTTGGAGACAGGCAATGCCAAAATGGGAGACCTCAAAGCAGCAGGAGCTACAGCACCAGGAGATATCCTCATTGGAGGGCTGTTTCCCATCCATGAGGGAGTAGAGGAATCCCCCAACATCTCAGCACCCCATGTATCACAGTGTGTCAGGTACAGTAAGTGCCAAAATAAGATTGGGTGTTGTAAAGAGATTCCTGAGGATTCTCTCTCTCTCTCTCTCTCTCTCTCTCTCTCTCTCTCTCTCTCTCTCTCTCTCTCTCTCTCTCTCTCTCTCTCTCTCTCAATTCAATTCAATTCAATTCAATTCAAGGGGCTTTATTGGCATGGGAAACATGTGTTAACATTGCCAAAGCAAGTGAGGTAGATATTATACAAAAGTGAAATAAACAATACAAATTAACAGTAAACATTACACATACAGAAGTTTCAAAACAATAAAGACATTACAAATGTTATATTATATATATACAGTGTTGTAACAATGTACAAATGGTTAAAGCACACAAGTTAAAATAAATAAGCATAAATATGGGTTGTATTTACAATGGTGTTTGTTCTTCACTGGTTGCCCTTTTCTCTCTCTCTCTCTCTCTCTCTCTCTCTCTCTCTCTCTCTCTCTCTCTCTCTCTCTCTCTCTCTCTCTCTCTCTCTCTCTCTCTCTCTCTCTCTCTCTCTCTCTCTCTCTCTCTCTCTCTCTCTCTCTCTCTCTCTCTCTCTCTCTCTCTCTCTCTCTCTCTCTCGCACGCACACACACACACACACACACACACACACACACACACACACACACACACACACACACACACACACACACACACACACACACACACACACACACACACACACACACACACACACACACACACACACACACACACACACACACACACAAACAGGTTCAACACAGACGGGTTCATCCAGGCATTGGCTATGATCCACGCTGTAGAGTCAGCCAACAGATCCCCTGTCCTGACTGCACTAGGGATCTCTCTGGGGTACCGTCTCCATGACTCGTGCTCTGATGTCACCACCGCTCTGAGGGCCTCTGCTGACTTCACACAGGTAAAGGCTCTTTAGCCGAAACGGTGGTCAAATCAATCCACAGCAAGTATAGATGAGTGTGTGACCTTTTCTTCATTTGCATAGTTTATCTTACATTAGCCAGCATCTCATTTAAATGACGTACATTCTTTACTTCACAGGAGCCCACCACGGACTGTGGGGGAGGGGCCAACACCTCTAACTCTTCCCCGCCAATCATGGCCGTCATAGGGGCCTCTTCCTCTGAGATTTCCATCTCTGTTGCCCGGCAACTCAACCTAAAGCTCATCCCTCAAGTAAGCAGCCAAAACCCACCCACAGAGTGACGGTTGATGGACAGTAACAAAATAAATAATAATAAAGAACTGAGTTGTGTTGAATAAATGAAATAAACAGCAATGATGATACAGATGAATGACCAAATCAATCCAACACAATGTAGACAGAAATTCATTCTCTCTTCGAATCATCACAGATCAGTTACGCCTCCACCGCCATCATCCTGAGTGACAAGAACCGTTTCCCTGCTTTCCTGAGGACCGTACCTAACGACGTGTACCAGACACGGGCCATGGTCCAGTTGCTTAGCGACAGCAAATGGACCTGGGTGGGCGTGGTCACAACGGATGGAGACTACGGCCGTTCTGCCCTGGACAGCTTCGTCTCCCAGGCAACCGCCTCAGGGATCTGTGTGGCCTTCAAGGAGATCCTCCCTAATTCGCTAACCAGTCCTGACGGCGAATCAGCAATCAGCCAAGCCGCCGCCACCCTCCAATCGAACCCCAATGTCAAGGTGGTGGTGTCATTCGCCAAGCCTACTCAGATGATGTACCTATACCAGAAGCTGAGGAGTCTGGGGTCGGGGCTGGGGGAGAGGGTGTGGGTGGCCAGTGACAGCTGGTCCTCGTCCAAGGAGGTCCTGGGAGAAATGGACCTCCCAGATATTGGCAATGTGGTGGGCTTCTCCTTCAAAAGAGGGAACCTGGCTCCTTTCCATCACTACCTGATGAACCTGAGTGACATCAATGATGTCATAGGAAACAACTCCTTCCTAAAGGAGTTCTACTCACTGCCAAACAGGTCAGAAAACTCTGGGGTTTTGTCCTCCTCCACAGTTCCAGCAGAGATCCTGCTAAACAACAGCCATGTGAACGTAGTCTTCAATGTGGAGATGGCTGTGAGTGCCATCGCCCATGCAGTGGCTGATATCTGCAGCAAAAAGGACTGTAAGACACCAGGCACGGTCCAACCCTGGGAGGTAGCTACTGCACAATTCCTCATGTCTACAGCACATCAAACTTTACTTATATACTGTATCTCATCTAATATTCACTGAATATACCAAACATGAGGAACACCTTCCTAATATTGAGCTGCACCCCCACTTTTGCCCTCAGAACAGTCTCAATTTGTCGGGGCATGGACTCTACAAGATGTCGAAAGTGGTCTACAGTGATACTGGCCCATGTTGACTCCAATGCTTCTCACAGTTTTGTCAAGTTGGTTGGATGTCCATTGGGTGGTGGACCACTCCTGATTCACACAGGAAACTGTTGAGCATAATATTCCCAGCAGCGTTGCAGTTCTTGACACCTGGCACATAATACCATATCCCGTTCAAAGGCACTTAATAGCACACATACACAGTCCATGACTCAATAGTCTAAAGTCTTAAAAATACTACTTTAACCTGTCTCCTCCCCTTCATCTAAGTGGATTTAACATGTGACATGAATAAGGGATCACAGCTTTTATCTGGATTCATCTGGTCAGTCGATATCATGGAAAGAGCAGGTGTTCTCAATGTTTTTTATACACAGTGTATTTTGGATATGGCTTGGGTCTATGGTATGTGAACTTACATATGAAAATGCATTTGCATTCATTTCAGGTGCTTGGAGCCCTGAAGGACAGTCACTTTGAGCTGGAGGGGAAAAGCTACACGTTTGACCAGAAAGGAGACATCAACCTGGGCTATGATGTAACCGTGTGGAGGTCTGTGAGAGGGGTCATCAACGTCCATGACGTTGTAGCTGAGTACCATCCAATCAACAAAAGCTTCAGCTACACCAGCGGAAACACCAAAAATCTCACTGACCTGAGGGTAAGGGTAAGGGTTAGGGTTAGGGTTAGGATTAGGGTGAGGATTAAGGTTAGGTCTCAATCTCTTTTAGTCTGTTTGCTAGGCTGCCACACAAAGGTTCAAGTACACATCCATATTAACTTGTTATTCCCACTTGACATAGAGAGACACAAACACAAACAGGCCGGAATGTCAAACAATCTACTTTTTCTTTCTCAAAGTGACTAAAGAAAACTAAACATACCTGTTTGACAGACTTCTCAGCCAAACTGTAAAACAAGTAAAGATGGAAATTAAATAACTCCTAATCAGTGAAACAATGGGCACTGTTTGAATGTGAAAACCACATACCTTGGCACATACTGGGAACACCTGTCTGTTATCACACGTTCCTGTTAGATCTCAGTGATGATCTAAAAATCAAAAAACACAAAACTCATAATTACCAGAGCATATAATCATTGGTTGAATAGTTTGAATACACCTGGTCTGTTGAACACGGTTTTAAATCCAGAGCTAGTTTAAACTGTGCCCAGGAAACTGGCCTTACATGTAAAGGCTTGTTTGAATACTACTATTAATAGATTTCAGTCACAGTTTTCTTGGGTCAGCCATTTAAATTAGTGCATTGTGTCCCGGTGCAGGATGTGGTGTCTGTGTGCTCGCCTAGCTGTGAACCTGGGAAGTTCAAGAAAACTGCTGAGGGTCAGCACACCTGCTGCTATGAATGCATCAACTGCACTGAGAACCACTACTCCAACAACACTGGTTAGTTCTCCTGTACTGTCTCTCTAAATGTAACCGATGTGAAATGGCTAGCTAGTTAGCGGTGGTGCGCGCTAATAGCGTTTCAATCGGGTGACGTCACTCGCTCTGAGACTTGAAGTAGTTGTTCCCCTTGCACTGCAAGGGCCGCGGCTTTTAAGGAGCGATGGGTAACGATGCTTCGTGGGTGTCAGTTGTTGATGTGTGCAGAGGGTCCCTGGTTCGAGCCCGGGTCGGGGCGAGGGGACAGACGAAAGTTATACTGTTACATATACACACCAGTGTACTCTATCTCTCCTCAGTAAACTGGTGTTGCCCTGTTGTTCACACAATCTTCCTCCATTTCTTCAATACTTTTCCTCAGATTTCCCAACACTGTCGTTATCCAACACTGTTAGTACTAGGCAACAACACACATATTTCTAAATGCACTATCCTCCCTTCCAACCCTCCTCTCCAGACATGGACCAGTGTCTCTCTTGTGATACAAAGACAGAGTGGTCCCTGGAAGGGAGCTCTGGGTGTACCCATAAGACCCTGGAGTTCTTCTCCTGGCAGGATGGCTTCGCGGTGGTGCTGCTGGCGCTGGCGGCCCTGGGCATCGTCCTGGTTCTCCTGGTGGGGGCGCTCTTCCTACACCACCACCAGACCCCCGTTGTGAAGGCTGCCGGGGGGCCTCTCTCCCAGATCATCCTGCTCTCTCTAGTGGGAAGTTTTGTTAGTGCTGTGTTTTTTGTAGGTCATCCCAGCAGCCTACAGTGTAAGGTATGTACGGTACACACATTTTGGGAAACACTGTTGTAATGCACTGTCGGTGACATTGTCTGAATGTACCAGTGTTATTTTGTGAATTCATGGTTTATTGTGTGTGTATTGTTCTGAACCTTTTGTAACTTTGTGGTAAGGAATTTAGTTTGTAAACGGAAAGAAAATCTAAATACAAAGTGATTATACATTTCTGTCTCAATGTCTCATATCTTCTCATCTCATCATCAAGGTGCGTCAGGTGCTGTTTGGCCTCAGCTTCACCCTGTGTGTTTCCTGCATCTTGGTCAAGTCCCTGAAGATCCTGCTGGCCTTCCAGCTCAACCCTGACCTGAAGGACGTTCTCCGCCGCCTCTACCAACCCTATGCCATCATCTGTCTCTGCGTGGCCCTACAGGTCCTCACCTGCACCCTGTGGCTGGTCCTGCAGAGCCCCCGGAAGAAAGCCACCATCTTCACCACCACCGTGCTGGCCGAGTGTGACGAAGGCTCCCAAGTGGCGTTTGGTGTGATGCTGGGCTACATCGCTGTCCTGGCGCTCGTATGTTTTGCCTGCGCGTTTAAAGGCCGCAAGCTGCCACAGAAGTACAACGAGGCCAGGTTCATCACCTTCAGCATGCTCCTCTACCTCATGTCCTGGCTGATATTCGTGCCTGTCTATGTGACCACCTCTGGGAAGTACCTGCCAGCAGTGGAGATGGTGGTCATCCTCATCTCCAACTATGGCATCCTCAGCTGTCATTTCTTCCCCAAGTGCTACGTCATCCTCTTCAAGAAGGAGCACAATACCAAGAGTGCCTTCATGAAGAATGTGTATGAGTATTCCAGAAAGGGCATTACTGTCTCTAGCTCTGTCTCTGAGACTTCAGCCTCTCAGACAGAAGGCAAGTGCATCAGTCACCCTTACTCCATCAGTTCACCTTCCTTCTTCATGTCTCCTCCACCAATAGAACCCACAGCACCTCAGAACTGCTGGTCCGTTGGCCAGAACATTCAGGGCATTGACACTGCAACCCATTGCACCGTAGTAGACCATGGAGTGTTTGCCACAGGTCAGCTGACTCGACCACACTGTCTGAGGAGAAGCATGAGCCTATGAGTGGAGTGGACCAGTGTCTGGAACTTTTACTTCTTACAGTACATCACACGGTGTGTCTCTGTGATCCTCTCTTTGGTTTGACTGTTCCCATTTTGCTTAGTCTACTGGTATGTTTTTTCCCAAGTGGGTTGTTTTTACATTCAAGTCAATTTGGGTAACACTTTATTTGACACTGATATGTACATGACAGTGTCATAAACAAACAATCTCTGTCATACGGTGTTATGTTCATCTATCAATAGTTGTATTGGTTAAGCGTCAATGGTGTACAGGGTTGATTTATTTCTGAACTGCATATGATTTCTATACTGTGGGAAATGTTCTAAGTAAGCATCATGGAGGATGTTGGTTTTTGCTATAGATATACCATCATGTTGTGTGTTGGATCCCTGAATAGGCTGTTTCTATGTGTAATGTGTACAGTAAACAGCATTTCTATCTATTATGGGAGCTGATGCAGCAGGATACAAATGAGATATTACATTTCATATAAGTCTACGATGAACACGATAGTTGGAATTTGTGTCAGTTTCTTAATGCATGCCTGGTTTGTCAGTGGACGTTATTGAAGTTCTTACATATTTATAAATACCTTGAAATCTATTTCCACATTATTTATGTATATTATGAAATGTATATATTCACATTACTTTGTGTACATTATATTAAAAGTTTGAATGTGCAGTTGACTTTCACTGTTTCCATGCTCTAAATACACGTCCATTCAATTACTTACCCATTTCAGCACGTGTAACTTCTCTCTCTGTGTCTGTTGACATCTTGACACCGTATCTGCTTCTTCTCACTGTCTGCTCTGTTTGCAGAGCCCACCTGATGAGCTATGCTGTCTATTTAGGCTGCAGGTCTAATGCCATGGTGACACAGGAAGAAAGAGAGAGAGAGAGAGAGTGCTGCTGGCATTTTCCCAGTGCCCAAACACATGTGCTTGTAGTAACTGTATATACACTGAGCTCTTTCCTCCACAGTCTGGAGCCCTGTCCTTCAAAGCTCAAATATCCCGGGCTCTACAGTAGTAGAATATTCCATGAATGAACTCTGGGCTGCTGCTCTGCTGCTGAACAGTAGTCTCAGAAACCTGACCCTAGGCAACAGTACAGGCTAAGGTTTGGTTTCAATGACAAACTCTTTTGGCAACTTCGATAAGGTGAAAAACAAATTCAGACAGACAACCCTCTCAACATCACGAGGAAGACATGCCAGAACGGCAAGATTTGAAACCAAAGTTTGCAGGAAAATCCTTTGCAGGGGTTTTAGTGAAAGTAGTTGATCCAAACTAGCCACTTGCAAAATGAACTTATTCAAAATATCCTCTGTTATCCCCATTTTGCTAGCTGCTATTTTAGATTTTAAAAAGAGTCCGTTATTGAAACTAGACCCTAGTCACTGCTGAGGACAGCATGTCTGCTCTACATCTCTATGTCGGTGTGGTAAAAGAGCAGTTTGTAGACCAGAGAGCACATTTCTGTGCAAACGGATAGGCCCAAATCCATGATAGTAACTGAAGAATCTTCCATTGACGTCAGTGCATTAATAACAATATTTGAATTAAGTGCGCACATCTGAAGATATGTTTCATCTCATCTCTGTTGTCTTCTCATCAGTAACTCCAGTGAACTTCCACTCCTGTCCCTGCCATTGTCACCAGACTTATCAATCATTTCAGGCTGATGTTGACTTTGGCCATGTTCAAAGCATCAACACCGAGTATCATGGGTAAATTGTGACTGACTGACTGATACACTGATATAATAATGAGTGGTTATTTATGACGCAAGGTGATTTGTAGATCAGTCTTTCTCGACTCGCCTTCAAAGTTGGCTGCAATGTTAAACGCCTGCTTTCACTTGACCAAGTTTTTGAGGTGTGTCATTGAGGAGATGTTGAAACTTCGGTCTGTCCTAAATTCCACCAAACAACAGGTGATGATGAAGACTGCACAATCATTGGAATGAGGAAACAAACTATTCACTATCTCAAAAAACATCTGAAACCCATAGACATGCATGCATACCGACAGACAATCAAAGAGTCACACGGATAAAAAGATTCATAAAGATAATAACAGATCATTATGGTCGGTCTGCTAGAGTGAGCTGATAACAGCTTCTGGGAAATCTACTGTCATGTAGTTTGTTCTACTCTGAGAATTTCAGGGGGGGGGGTTGAGACAGAGCAAGAGAGGGATAGAAAGAGCGAGAGAGAGAGTTGGTGAGGTAGAGAGAGGATAACGGGTGTCCCTGGGGATAGTGTCTTGTGGTAGCCTTGAGGTAGAACTACAAGGCAAAATATGCAATCTCTGTAGACCTACTGTCATGATGTGCACAAAAATATGCTTCCACTATCGCAGTAAACACAATAGACAACAAAGTTTCCTTTGATGGGAGCAATTTTGAGACACAGAGTCTGTGTCTGTCTAGCTGTGGTAAACAGTGTGAAGTGAAGTTGTCGTTGTTGTTTTACAGGCTAGACAAGGTCAATTGTAAGGTCCTCTGTGTGTGTGTGTGTGTGTGCGTGTGTGTCTGTTTTATAGGAATTAAACAGACATGTTCCGTGGAAACCATTATTGCTTTTGTGCAGAATAACCCTACAGAGGTCAAGTCAAAATCCCCTAAATTCCATCCACCAAGAGACCTTACATTCTGTCTAAGATAGAATTTAATATATTTGTTCTTCATTATTTTACAGTCAAGTCCACATTAACCCATCATAGAAGAGCCAGACAACAGCTCCATGAGTAAGTCCAGCTTCACTCACAGCCAGAACAGACTAAGGGAGGCGCACAGTACTCCATAGAGCCATGACTACATGGAACTCTATTCCACATCAAGTAACTCATGCAAGCAGTAAAATTTGATTTAAAAAAACAGATAGAAAAACACCTTATGGAACAGTGGGGACTGTGAAGCGACACAAACATAGGCACAGACACATGCATACAAACACACAATAACATAGTGGTTCTTCCTGTAAAATTTGCCGCGGAATTCTGTAAAATCCATTTCCTTAGATTTTCCATTCACTTGACTTTGTACAATTTATTTACATGAAGTTGTCCGTCATGAAAAAGTAGTATAGTGTACTTAAATAGCATTAATACTAGTATTCTTTTTTATTGCTTTTGTGCAGAATAACCCTACAGAGGTCAAGTCAAAATCCCCTCAATTCCATCCACCAAGAGACCTTACATTCTGTCTAAGATAGAATTTAATATATTTGTTCTTCATTATTTTACAGTCAAGTCCACATTAACCCCTCATAGAAGAACCAGACAACAGCTCCATGAGTAAGTCCAGCTTCACTCACAGCCCTCTGTGGTCCATTGGGTTAAAGGAAACAGAACCACAATGGTGGCATGATACACTTAACACGTTTTAGGGAAGAGCCAGATGCAGATAACACAAGTTTATTACTAGAACAGGGGGCAGGCAAAACGACAGGTCAAGGGCAGGCCTCTGAAAAAAAAAGG
Source organism: Salvelinus alpinus (assembly GCF_045679555.1). Taxonomy (NCBI): domain Eukaryota; kingdom Metazoa; phylum Chordata; class Actinopteri; order Salmoniformes; family Salmonidae; genus Salvelinus; species Salvelinus alpinus. The sequence goes on along the minus strand of NC_092120.1, from coordinate 6,824,992 downwards.
TACTGCACAGCAGGCAGGCTCAGGGTTAGGGCAGGCAGAACGGTCAAAACCGTGAAAACTAGAAAACAGGAACTATAGAAAAGACAGGCGCAAGGGGAAAACCACTGGTAGGCATGACAAACAAAATGAACTGGCAACATACAAACAGAGAACACAGGTATAAATACACAGGGGATACTGCGGGGAGATACCTGGTGGGGGGGTGGAGACAAGCACAAAGACAGGTGAAACAGATCAGGGTGTGACAATGCTAATCACCTAAACTAGGGGATTCTGGACAGAATACCCCAGAAGTTCTTATGGCCTCTGTATCAAAGCTGAAACGAAAACACAAAAAAACATTCCCAAATGGGAGAGAAATAAATCAACCTAAAACATTACAATTATTTCATCCAATTGATCAAACATGATAAATATTAGAAAACACAATTTTTTTATGTGTCTGACAAAATGTAGCATTAAACAATTTCCAACTCAAATATATATATTGTCACGGTTTTCTAAAGTGGAACCCAGAAGCAGACCAGGACAAGGAGAGTAGGACGAAGGTGAGTATTTATTTACAAGTTTAAACGTAGAGGTAGAAAGATCCAGGTGGCGGAGCAGGCAGCGGAGGTGAGTTGATGGGAGTGAATAGGCAGATCCAAGGGAGTAACAGAAGCCACCGACGACCAGGCAGGGATGGGGTAAGTGTTCCGGGTGAATGACTGTAGACAGAACAAACGAAGGTAAGTTCAAGGCAAGCAAGACGTACAAAACAACAAAACAAACTCTATCAAACTGGAGGCTGATACGCTGGCACAACATACTGTTCATGGCTAACGATCCGGCAGGGAATGGATGGCAGGTCAGAGCTTATGAAGTGGAGGGGTGATGATCAGGACCAGGTGTGCAGATAGCTGATGGGATACAGGTGCGGGTAATCAGAGATCTCCCAACTAGCTACGTCGCCCGGCAACCAGACAGGGTACGTTCCAGGACACCGGAAAAACACTCCAGGACAGAACACCAGCAAAAACAGACTCAGGAAGCGGGATTCGTGACATATATATCATTTCCAACTCCTTGGGTCAATTAACATGGTCCTCAAAATGTACACATTATCTACAATTTTCATAAAATTTAACATGTCAAAAGTAAAGAGCCCGTTCTGTGAGTTTGTGTGGCCTATCACTTTGAAGCTGAGCCGTTGTTGCTCCTAGACATTTCCACTTCACAATAACAGCACTTACAGTTGAACGGGGAAGCTCTTGCGGTGCAGAAATTTGACGAACTGACTTGTTGGAAAGGTGGAATCCTATGACGGTGCCACGTTAAAAGTCACTGAGCTCTTCAGTAAGGCCATTCTACTGCCAATGTTAATCTATGGCGATTGCATGGTTGTGTGCTCAATTTTATACACCTGTCAGCAACGGGTGTGACTGAAATAGCCAAATCCACTAATTTGAAGGGGTGTCCACCTACTTTTGTATATTTTGTGTATGTATATATCATTTCCAACTCCTTGGATCAATTAATATGGTACTCAAAATGTACAAGGCATCTGCAATTTAAAAAAATCTTAACCAGGAGCCAGGTTTCAGGAGTGGGTTTGATGATGAGATTAAAGATAAAAGAAAAATAGAATGCTGAAATACTGTGCTTGGGGTCACACACGCTAATAAAAGCTCAGCAGTTCAGTGTAGCCAGGTTGGGTTTCCTCCACCAATCAAGAGTTCATATCATTTAAAATAAAACATTTAATAACCATTTTCAATAAGACGTTCCAAACAAAACATATTCTAGAAGAACTTCTAAACAAAATATGTTCTAGAAGCCGTTCTAAAAAAAACATGTTCAAAAGCCGTTCTAAAAAAAACATGTTCAAAAGCTGTTCTAAACAAAACATGTTCAGAAGCCGTTCTAAACAAAACATGTTCTAGAAGCCGTTCTAAACAAAACATGTTCTAGAAGCCGTTCTAAACAAAACATGTTCAAAAGCCGTTCTAAACAAAACATGTTCAAAAGCCGTTCTAAACAAAACATGTTCTAGAAGCCATTCTAAACAAAACATGTTCAGAAGCCGTTCTAAACAAAACATATTCTAGAAGCCGTTCTAAACAAAACATATTCAAAAGCCGTTCTAAACAAAACATGTTCTAGAAGCCGTTCTAAACAAAACATGTTCAAAAGCCGTTCTAAAAAAAACATGTTCAAAAGCTGTTCTAAACAAAACATGTTCTAGAAGCAGTTCTAAACAAAACATGTTCTAGAAGCCGTTCTAAACAAAACATGTTCTAGAAGCCGTTCTAAACAAAACATGTTCTAGAAGCCGTTCTAAACAAAACATGTTCAGAAGCCGTTCTAAACAAAACATGTTCAAAAGCCGTTCTAAACAAAACATATTCAAAAGCCGTTCTAAACAAAACATGTTCAAAAGCCGTTCTAAACAAAACATGTTCTAGAAGCCGTTCTAAACAAAACATGTTCAAAAGCCGTTCTAAACAAAACATGTTCAAAAGCCGTTCTAAACAAAACATATTCAAAAGCCGTTCTAAACAAAGCATGTTCTAGAAGCCGTTCTAAACAAAGCATGTTCAAAAGCCGTTCTAAACAAAACATGTTCAAAAGCCGTTCTAAACAAAACATGTTCAAAAGCCGTTCTAAACAAAACATGTTCAAAAGCCGTTCTAAACAAAACATGTTCTAGAAGCCGTTCTAAACAAAACATGTTCTAGAAGCTGTTCTAAACAAAACATGTTCTAGAAGCCGTTCTAAACAAAACATGTTCTAGAAGCCGTTCTAAACAAAACATGTTCAAAAGCCGTTCTAAACAAAACATGTTCAAAAGCCGTTCTAAACAAAACATGTTCAGAAGCCGTTCTAAACAAAACATGTTCAAAAGCCGTTCTAAACAAAACATGTTCTAGAAGCCGTTCTAAACAAAACATGTTCTAGAAGCCGTTCTAAACAAAACATGTTCTAGAAGCCGTTCTAAACAAAACATGTTCAGAAGCCGTTCTAAACAAAACATGTTCAGAAGCCGTTCTAAACAAAACATGTTCTAGAAGCCGTTCTAAACAAAACATGTTCTAGAAGCCGTTCTAAACAAAACATGTTCTAGAAGCCGTTCTAAACAAAACATGTTCAGAAGCCGTTCTAAACAAAACATGTTCTAGAAGCCGTTCTAAACAAAACATGTTCAGAAGCCGTTCTAAACAAAACATGTTCTAGAAGCCGTTCTAAACAAAACATGTTCTAGAAGCCGTTCTAAACAAAACATGTTCAGAAGCCGTTCTAAACAAAACATGTTCAGAAGCCGTTCTAAACAAAACATGTTCCAGAAGCCGTTCTAAACATAACATTCTAGAAGCTGTTCTAAAAATGATGGGAACCAGAGGAGACAAACACATGACCAAAAGAAGATCAGAACAAAGCAGCAACAGGTACGTGTGCAAAGACTCAACCATAGGTACAACACTACATATCTAAGTCAGAAAACACATTATACTGCATTTAATAATTCACACCTTCCAATTAGTATGTACAGTTGAAGTCGGAAGTTTACATACACCTTAGCCAAATACATTTAAACTACGTTTTTCACAATTCCTGACATTCAATCCTAGCAAAAATAACCTGTCACAGGCCAGTTAGGATCAGCACTTTATTTTAAGAATGTGAAATGTCAGAATAATAGTAGAAAGAATGATTTATTTCAGCTTTTATTTCTTTCATCACATTCCCAGTGGGTCAGAAGTTTACATACACTCAATTAGTATTTGGTAGCATTGCCTTTAAATTGTTTAACTTGGGTCAAACGTTTCAGGTAGCCTTCCACAAGCTTCCCACAATAAGTTGGGTGAATCTTGGCCCATTCCTTCTGGCAGAGCTGGTGTAACTGAGTCAGGTTTGTAGGCCTCCTTGCTCGCACATGCTTTACCAGTTCTGCCCACAAATTTTCTATGGGATTGAGGTCAGGGCTTTGTGATGGCCACTCCAATACCTTGACTTTGTTGTCCTTAAGCCATTTTGCCACAACTTTGGAAGTATGATTTGGGGTCATTGTCCATTTGAAAGACCCATTTGCGACCAAACTTCCTGGCTGATGTCTTGAGATGTTGCTTCAAAATATCCACATAATTTTCCTCCCCCATGATGCCATCTATTTTGTGAAGTGCACCAGTCCCTCCTGCAGCAAAGCACCCCCACAACATGATGCTGCCACCCCCGTGCTTCACGGTTGGGATGGTGTTCTTTGGCTTGCAAGATCGGCTTGTGGCTGGCTCCCCCTTTTTCCTCCAAACATACCAATGGTCATTATGGCCAAACAGTTCTATTTTTGTTTCATCAGACCAGAGAACATTTCTCCAAAAAGTACGATCTTTGTCCCCATGTGCAGTTGCAAACCGTAGTCTGGCGGTTTTGGAGCAGTGGCTTCTTCCTTGCTGAGCGGCCTTTCAGCTTATGTCGATATGTCGATATAGGACTCGTTTTACTGTGGATATAGATACTTTTGTACCTGTTTCCTCCAGCATCTTCACAAGGTCCTTTGCTGTTGTTCTGGGATTGATTTACACTTTTCGCACCAAAGTACGTTCATCTCTAGGAGACAGAACACGTCTCCTTCCTGAGCGGTATGATGGATGCGTGGTCCCATGGTGTTTATACTTGCATACTATTGTTTGTACAGATGAACGTGGTACCTTCAGGCATTTGGAAATTGCTCCCAAGGATGAACCAGACTTGTGGAGGTCTACAATTTTTTTTCTGAGGTCTTGGCTGATTTCTTTTGATTTTCCCATGATGTCAAGTTTGAAGGTAGGCCTTAATACATCCACAGGTACACCTCCAATTGACTCAAATGATGTCAATTAACCTATCAGAAGCTTCTAAAGTCATGAAATAATTTTCTGGAATTTTCCAAGCTGTTTAAAGGCACAGTCAACTTAGTGTATGTAAACTTCTGACCCACTGGAATTGTGATACAGTGAATTATAAGTGAAATAATCTGTCTGTCAACAATTTTTGGAAAATTTTATTGTGTCATGCACAAACTAGATGTCCTAACCGACTTGCCAAAACAATAGTTTGTGAACAAGACATTTGTGGAGTGGTTGAAAAACGAGTTTTAATGACTCTAACCTAAGCGTATGTAAACTTCTGACTTCAAATGTATATTATATACAGTACCGGTCAAAAGTTTGGACACACCTATTCCTTTAAAGGTTTTTCTTTGTTTTTACATTATAGAATAACAGTGAAGACATTAAAACTAGGAATTAATACATATGGAATCATATAGTAACCAAAAAAGTGTTAAACAAATCAAAATAGATTTTATGTTTGAGATTCTTCAAAGTAGCCACCCTTTGCCTTGATGACAGCAAGTTACATGCCTCGCTGTCCTACACTATGTTTCTACAATACTGCAGCCAGTTTCATGTCCATTTCACCACACAATGAATAGGTTACACACATGTGTGAAACAGGACAAATATAACCACCCCTATTAGACCTTTGAAGCGTTTTAATTACATAGCCTATATGAGGGTTATTACTTACCATAAGTACAACATTTTAGCACCCTCTAGTAGTCTTCTTGGAAAAGCATGGTCAATGTATTTATTATAGTGTTTGCATTGTGTTGTTACTACTGTAATTGGATATGATACATGACCTCATACAGTAATTTTTAAACAAAGCTAAAACTATTTCTACCACTTGTTTTTTATGAATGTATTCTACTGTGGATTAACTAAAAAGGGGGCAAAGACAAATGGTTGGATATCTTGTGAAATCAATGCATTGATGATGAAGGAGTGGCTAACAGGAGACTTAAACATTGTGACTCAATGAACACTCAAGTGTCATTCAAGTGTTAAAAGACGCATGTGTGAAAAAAAACTTGGGTATTATGAAAACAATTCTGGAAAGAGGTGTCACCACACTGCATCGTTCACCTTGAACAAAACATTTTTTTGTCAGTGTGGATGTATGTCAGAGTGGGCTGGGCGGGAGGGGGCAGGGTTATGCAGACATTAGATGGGATTAGGAGGAAGCAACAGGTGTGTTTTTATTGAAGATGCTGACAGGTCATTGTGTCAGTCTGCTAGAGGAGAAAACAGAGTGAGAGACTGAGAAAGAGTGAGAGAAAGAGTGAGAGAGAGAGACAGAGAGAGAAAGGAAGCGAGAGAGAGAGGAAGAGAGAGTGAGACAGAGAGACAGAGAGAGACATTATAAAATCCATGTACACAAACAACAAGTGTGCGGTTAAAATTGGCAAAAAACACACACATTTCTTCACACAGGGTCGTGGGGTGAGACAGGGATGCAGCTTAAGCCCCACCCTCTTCAACATATATATCAACGAATTGGCGCGGGCACTAGAACAGTCTGCAGCACCCGGTCTCACCCTACTAGAATCCGAAGTCAAATGTCTACTGTTTGCTGATGATCTGGTGCTTCTGTCACCAACCAAGGAGGGCCTACAGCAGCACCTAGATCTTCTGCACAGATTCTGTCAGACCTGGGCCCTGACAGTAAATCTCAGTAAGACCAAAATAATGGTGTTCCAAAAAAGGTCCAGTCACCAGGACCACAAATTCCATCTAGACACCGTTGCCCTAGAGCACACAAAAAACTATACATACCTCGGCCTAAACATCAGCACCACAGGTAACTTCCACAAAGCTGTGAACGATCTGAGAGACAAGGCAAGAAGGGCCTTCTATGCCATCAAAAGGAACATAAATTTCAACATACCAATTAGGATCTGGCTAAAAATACTTGAATCAGTCATAGAGCCCATTGCCCTTTATGGTTGTGAGGTCTGGGGTCCGCTCACCAACCAAGATTTCACAAAATGGGACAAACACCAAATTGAGACTCTGCATGCAGAATTCTGCAAAAATATCCTCCGTGTACAACGTAGAACACCAAATAATGCATGCAGAGCAGAATTAGGCCGATACCCACTAATTATCAAAATCCAGAAAAGAGCCGTTAAATTCTACAACCACCTAAAAGGAAGCGATTCCCAAACCTTCCATAACAAAGCCATCACCTACAGAGAGATGAACCTGGAGAAGAGTCCCCTAAGCAAGCTGGTCCTAGGGCTCTGTTCACAAACACAAACACACCCCACAGAGCCCCAGGACAACAGCACAATTAGACCCAACCAAATCATGAGAAAACAAAAAGATAATTACTTGACACATTGGAAAGAATTAACAAAAAAACAGAGCAAACTAGAATGCTATTTGGCCCTAAACAGAGAGTACACAGTGGCAGAATACCTGACCACTGTGACTGACCCAAACTTAAGGAAAGCTTTGACTATGTACAGACTCAGTGAGCATAGCCTTGCTATTGAGAAAGGCCGCCGTAGGCAGACATGGCTCTCAAGAGAAGACAGGCTATGTGCACACTGCCCACAAAATGAGGTGGAAACTGAGCTGCACTTCCTAACCTCCTGCCCAATGTATGACCATATTAGAGAGACATATTTCCCTCAGATTACACAGATCCACAAAGAATTCGAAAACAAATCCAATTTTGATAAACTCCCATATCTACTGGGTGAAATTCCACAGTGTGCCATCACAGCAGCAAGATTTGTGACCTGTTGCCACAAGAAAAGGGCAACCAGTGAAGAACAAACACCATTGTAAATACAACCCATATTTATGCTTATTTATTCTAACTTGTGTGCTTTAACCATTTGTACATTGTTACAACACTGTATATATATAATATAACATTTGTAATGTCTTTATTGTTTTGAAACTTCTGTATGTGTAATGTTTACTGTTCATTTTTATTGTTTATTTGACTTTTGTATATTACCTACCTCACTTGCTTTGGCAATGTTAACACATGTTTCCCATGCCAATAAAGCCCCTTGAATTGAAATTGAATTGAGAGAGAGAGAGAGAGAGAGAGAGAGAGAGAGAGAGAGAGAGAGAGAGAGAGAGAGAGAGAGAGAGAGAGAGAGAGAGAGATGGAGGCAGAGGCAGAGAGAGAGAGAGAGAGAGAGAGAGAGAGAGAGAGAGAGAGAGAGAGAGAGAGAGAGAGAGAGAGAGAGAGAGAGAGAGAGAGAGAGAGAGAGAGAGAGAGAGAGAGAGAGAGAGAGAGAGAGAGAGAGAGAGAGAGATGGGGCAGTGAGAGAGAGGGTGTGTGAGGGAGTGTGAGAGAAACTGCAAGGAGAGACACCAAAATTGAGAATTGGACAGTACCAACAGAGAGGTGATGGCACCCATGGATGATGTTCTGCACCTGTTAGTCATCCTGTCCTTGTTGGAGACAGGCAATGCCAAAGTGGGAGACTTCAAAACACCAGGAGATATCATCATTGGAGGGCTGTTTTTCATCCATGAGGGAGTAGAGGAATCCTCCAGCCTCTCAGCACCCCATGCATCATAGTGTGTCTTTCTCTCTCTCTCTTTGTGTGTGTGATTTTATCCACATGTATGACTAAGTGTTCGTGAGAGAACTATTTACTCTGACAGGTTAACCACAGACAGTGTGATGATCCAACTATCCTTTATGTACCTTTCACACACACACACACACACACACACACACACACACACACACACACACACACACACACACACACACACACACACACACACACACACACACACACACACACACACACACACACACACACACACACACACACACACACACACACACACACACACACACACACACACACACACACACACACACACACACAAACAGGTTCAACACAGACGGGTTCATCCAGGCATTGGCTATGATCCACGCTGTAGAGTCGGCCAACAGATCCCCTGTCCTGACTGCACTAGGGATCTCTCTGGGGTACCGTATCCACGACTCCTGCTCTGATGTCACCACCGCTCTGAGGGCCTCAGCTGACTTCACACAGGTAAAGGCTCTTTAGCCAAAACGTTGGTCAGATCAATCCACAGCAAGGATAAACTATTTGTATAGTTTATCTTCCATTAGTCAGCACCTCACATAAAGGTTGTACATTCTTTACTTCACACAGGAGCCAACCACGGACTGTGGGGGAGGGGCCAACACCTCCACCTGTCCCCCACCCATCATGGCCGTCATTGGGGCCTCTTCCTCTGAGATTTCCATCGCTGTTGCCCGGCAACTCAACCTGGAGCTCATTCCTCAGGCAAGCAGTCCAATCCCACCCACAGAGTGACGATTGATGTAACAAAAGGGTTGATAAAATAATAAAGAACTGAGCTGTGGGCTTCCTGGGTAGTGCAGTGGTCTAAGGCAATGCATCGCAGTGCTAGCTGTGCCACCAGAGATTCTGGGTTTGAGCTCAGGCTCTATCACAACCGGCCTCAACCGGGAGGCCCATGGGGCGGGCGCACAATTGGCCCAGCGTCGTCCGAGTTAGGGAGGGTTTGGCCGGCAGGGATATCCTTGTCTCATCGCGCACTAGCGACTCCTGTGGCGGGCCGGGCGCAGTGCACGATGACCAGGTCGCCAGGTGTACGGTGTTTCCTCCGACACATTGGTGCGGCTTGCTTCCGGGATGGATGTGCATTGTGTCAAGAAGCAGTGCAGCTAGGTTGGGTTGTGTTTCGGAGGACGCATGGCTCTCGACCTTCGCCTCTCCTGAGTCCGTACGGGAGTTGCAGCGCAGTTCTCCTGTACTGTCTCTCTATACACACCAGTGTACTCTATGTCTGCTCAGTTCACACAGTCTTCCAACACTGTCCTTATCCAACACTGTTAGTACTAGGCCACAACACACATATTTCTAAATGCACTCTTCCTACACCACCACCAGACCCCCGTTGTGAAGGCTGCTGGGGGGCCTCTCTCCCAGATCATCCTGCTCTCTCTAGTGGGAAGTTTTGTTAGTGCTGTGTTTTTTGTAGGTCATCCCAGCAGCCTACAGTGTAAGGTATGTACGGTACACACATTTTGGGAAACACTGTTGTAATGCACTGTCGGTGACGTTGTCTGAATGTACCAGTGCTTTTTTGTGAATTCATGGTTTATTGTGTGTGTATTGTTCTTCAGGTCCCTGAAGATCCTGCTGGCCTTCCAGCTCAACCCTGACCTGAAGGATGTTCTCCGCCGCCTCTACCAACCCTATGCCATCATCTGTCTCTGCGTGGCCCTACAGGTCCTCACCTGCACCCTGTGGCTGGTCCTGCAGAGCCCCCGGGAGAAGGCCACCGTCTTCGCCACCACCGTGCTGGTCGAGTGTGACAAGGGACCCTACGTGGCGTTTGGTGCAATGTTGGGCTACATCGCTGTCCTGGCTCTTGTCTGTTTGCCTGCGCGTTTAAAGGCCGCAAGCTGCCACAGAAGTACAACGAGGCCAGGTTCATCACCTTCAGCATGCTCCTCTACCTCATGTCCTGGCTGATATTCGTGCCTGTCTATGTGACCACCTCTGGGAAGTACCTGCCAGCAGTGGAGATGGTGGTCATCCTCATCTCCAACTATGGCATCCTCAGCTGTCATTTCTTCCCCAAGTGCTACGTCATCCTCTTCAAGAAGGAGCACAACACCAAGAGTGCCTTCATGAAGAATGTGTGTTAGTTCTCCTTTAAAACTTCTTATGGCTGCAATCCCGTTAATGGGATTGATATGACAACAGCCAGTGAAAGTGCAGGGCGCCAAATTCAAACAACAGAAATCTCATAATTAAAATTCCTCAAGCATACAAGTATTTCACACCATTTTAAAGATACACTTCTTGTTAATCCCACCACAGTGTCCGATTTCAAAAAGGCTTTACAGCGAAAGCACCACAAACTATTATGTTAGGTCACCGCAAAATCACAGAAAAACACAGCCATTTTGCCAGCCAAAGACAGGAGTCACAAAAAGCAGAAATAGAGATAAAATGAATCACTAACCTTTGATGATCTTCATCAGATGACACTCATAGGACTTCATGTTACACAATACATGTATGTTTTGTTCGATAAAGTTCATATTTATATCCAAAAACCTCAGTTTACATTGGCGCCATGTTCAGAAATGCCTCCAAAATATCCAGAGAAATTGCAGAGCCACATCAAATAACAGAAATACTCATCATAAACTTTGATGAAAGATACATGTTTTACATAGAATTAAAGATACACTTCTTCTTAATGCCACCGCTTTGTCAGATTTCAAAAAGCTTTACGGCAAAAGCACAATATTCAATAATCTGAGAATAGCGTTCAGCCACAAAAGGAAGCCATACAGTTACCCGCCAAATTGTGGAGTCAACAAAAGTTATAAATAGCATTATAAATCTTCACTTACCTTTGCTGATCTTCGTCAGAATGCACTCCCAGGACTCCCACTTCCACAAGAAATGTTCGTTTTGTTCGGTAATGTCCATCATTTATGTCCAAATAGCTATTTTTGTTAGCGTGTTTAGGAAACAAATCCAAAGTCAGGAAGCGCGTTCACTAAAAGCAGACGAAATGTCAAAAAGTTCCGTAACAGTCAGTAGAAACATGTCAAACGATGTATTGAATCAATCTTTAGGATGTTTTTAACATAAATCTTCAATAAAGTTCTCAACCGGAGAATTCCATTGTCTTCAGAAGTGCGATGGAACAGAGCTCCCTCTCATGTGAACGTGCATGGTCAGAGCATGGTCAGGTCATGGTAGACCTTACTCATTCCCGTCTCCTTCGGCCCCACTCCACAGTAGAAGCATCAGACAAGGTTCTACAGACTGTTGACATCTAGTGGAAGCCGTAGGAAGTGCAAACTGACCCATATCCCACTGTGTATTCGATAGGCAATGAGTTGAAAATCGACCAACCTCAGATTTCCCACTTCCTGTTTGGATTTCTTCTCAGGTTTTTGCCTGCCATATGAGTTCTGTTATACTCAGAGACATCATTCAAACAGTTTTAGAATCCTCAGAGTGTTTTCTATCCAATAATAGTAATAATATGCATATATTAGCAACTGGGACTGAGGAGCAGGCAGTTTACTCTGGGCACCTCTGGGCACCTTTCATCCAAGCTACTCAATACTACCCCTGCAGCCATAAGAAGTTAAGAGCATTACTGACTCTAGCTCTGTCTCTGAGACTTCAGTCTCTCAGACAGAAGGCAAGTGCACCAGTCACCCTTACTCCATCAGTTCACCTTCCTTCTTCATGTCTCCTCCACCAATAGAACCCACAGCACCTCAGAACTGCTGGTCCGTTGGCCAGAACATTCAGAGCATTGACACTGCAACCCATTGCACTGTAGTAGACCATGGAGTGTTTGTCACAGGTTAGCTGACTCGACCACACTGTCTGAGGAGAAGCATGAGCCTATGAGTGGAGTGGACCAGTGTCTGGAACTTTTACTTCTTACAGTACATCACACGGTGTGTCTCTGTGATCCTCTCTTTGGTTTGACTGTTCCCATTTTGCTTAGTCTACTGGTATGTTTTTTCCCAAGTGGGTTGTTTTTACATTCAAGTCAATTTGGGTAACACTTTATTTGACACTGATATGTACATGACAGTGTCATAAACAAACAATCTCTGTCATACGGTGTTATGTTCATCTATCAATAGTTGTATTGGTTAAGCGTCAATGGTGTACAGGGTTGATTTATTTCTGAACTGCATATGGGGCGGCAGGTATCCTAGTGGTTAGAGCATTGGACAAGTAACTGAAAGGTTGCTAGATTGAATCGCCGAGTTGACAAGGTAAGAATCTGTCCTTCTGCCCCTGAACAAGGCAGTTAACCCACTGTTCCTAGGCCGTAATCGAAAATCTGACTTGCCTAGTTAAATAAAGGTAAAATATGAATAAGTAATAAATACAATTTCTATACTGTGTGAAATGTTCTAACTAAGTATCATGGAGGATGTTGGTATTTGCTGTGGATATGTTGTGTGTTGGATCCCTGAATAGTCCGTTTCTATGTGTAATACAAACAGCATTTCTATCTATTATGGGAGCTGATGCAGCAGGACACAAATTAGATATATTGAAAACATGTGTCACGCCCTGACCGTAGAGATCCTTTTTATGTCTCTATTTTGGTTGGTCAGGGCGTGAGTTTGGGTGGGCATTCTATGTCTGGTGTTCTATGTTGTCTATTTCTTTGTGTTTGGCCGTGTGTGGTTCTCAATCAGAGGCAGCTGTCTATCGTTGTCTCTGATTGAGAACCATATTTAGGTAGCCTGTTTTCCCACTTTGAGTTGTGGGTGATTATTTTCTGTTTTAGTGTCTGTTCACCTTGCAGAACTGTTTCGTTTTCTCCTCGTTGTTATTTTTGTGTAGTGTTCAGTTTCAATTATGACGAACACTTACCACGCTGCATTTTGGTCCTCTTCTCCTTCACCAGACAAGAATCGTTACAACATGTATACAATGAACGCTATAGTTGGAATTTCTGTCACTGTTTCTTAATGCATGATTGGTTTGAATTGAATAGAATTTAATTCGTTTTGGGCAACAGACATATACAACAAAATGTACAATGTGAACCCAGAGGATATCACTTGAAAGTATTAATTAAAACGCTTGTTTCCAAAGTGGTCCTCGATGGTAAAAACAATAACACATATAATGATTAAAAGACAAGACAAAATTACAAACAACCATAAATACATTCATTTATATTGACATCCTAAAAAGTGACACTACTCACTGCGCTTCTCCCTAACCTTAAAATCAACAATCTATTAATCTATTAATTGCATATCATACCGATCCTTCAAATAAATACACCTGACCAGCAGTAGGAGGCACAAGGGGCAGTGGAGTGGTTTCCCTTACTTAGACAACCTTGTACAAATGAAAAACTTTGCCCTCTTTTTAAAGCTATTTTCCAAGGAAGGCTATTCCATAAACAAATACCTGTATGGAAAAACGTGCTCCTCGCAGTACTGTTTACTCCTGGGATTTTACAAGACATAACACTAGCTCTGGTATTGTGACTGTGTTGGTTATAGACCATATCAATGTGGTTTTTCATGTAACTTGGGGCACAATCATTTAAGATGTCGAACATATGACTAAATTTAAGTTGGTCCACTCTGGACTCCAAAGGTAACAAGCCCACCTCCTGGAACTCCTGTACCCCTATGTGGGTCCTAGGGGGACATTCAGCATATACCTGATAACATGATTTTGTCTTTTTCAGATTTTTTGATAGTCCACTATACCAAGCTGAGCAGGCATTATAAAAATGACACTGAATCAAGGTTGAGACAAGCAGTTTCTTAACATTAATGTTAAAATATCTAGTGTCAGTTGACATTCTTGAAGTTTTTACATAATTCTAAATACCTTGAAATCTATTTCCACATTATTTATGTATATTATGAAATGTATATATATTCACATTACTTTGTGTACATTATATTAAAAGTTTGAATGTGCAGTTGACTTTCACTTGCTGTTTCCATGCTCTAAATACACGTCCATTGTCACGCCCTGGCCATAGAGAGGTTTTTATTCTTAATTTTGGTTAGGCCAGGGTGTGACTAGGGTGGGCATTCTAGTTTCATTATTTCTATGTTGGTGTGGTTCCCAATCAGAGGCAGCTGTCTATCGTTGTCTCTGATTGTGGATCATATATACGTTGTCCTTTTTCGTTTGGGTTTTGTGGGTAGTTGTTTTCTGTTTAGTGTCTGCACCTGACAGGACTGTTTCGGTTTTCCCTCTTTGTTATTTTGTTCGAGTGTTTTGAGTAATAAATTTATCATGAACACTTACCACGCTGCGCTTTTGTCCACTCATTCTGACAAGAGCCGTGACAGGACTACCCACCACCAAAGGACCATGCAGCGTGGAAAAAGGGACGAGTGGACATGGGAGGAGATCCTGGACGGAAAAGGACCCTGGACGCAGGTCGGGGAGTATCGCCGTCCGAAGGAGGAGATTGAAGCAGCAAAGGCGGAACGGCGACGTTACGAGGAATTGGAGCAGCGAGGCAGGAACGAGAGGCAGCCCCCCCCAAAAAAATTGGGGTGGCACACGGGGAGATTGGCAGAGTCAGGGTTCAGACCTGAGCCAACTCCTCGTGCTTTCCGTGGGGAGCGAGTGACCGGTCAAGCACCATGCTATCCGGTTCTGCGCACCATGCCTTCAGTGCGCATCCACAGCCCAGTGCGGCCTGTTCCAGCTCCCCGCAATTGCCGGGCTACAGGGGGTATCCAGCCAGGACGAGTTGTGTCATCGCTGCGCTCCAGACCTTCGGTGCGCCTCCACGGTCCAGTGTGTCCTCTCCACACTCACCGAGCTAAAGTGGGTATTCAGCCAGGATGTGTTGTGGTAGCTCCACTCACTAGGCTGCCAGTACGTCTCCTCAGTCCGGTGAGACCTGTTCCGGCGCAACGTACTAAGCCTCCAGCGACGGTCCCCAGTCCGGCACCTGCAGCGACGGTCTCCAGTCCGGAGCCTGCAGCGACGGTTCCCAGTCCGGAGCCTCCGGCGATGATCGGTGTCCTGGTTCCTCCGGCGATGATCTGCGGCCCAGTTCCCCCAATGAAGGTCCATGCACCAGGGCCACCACCAAAGCTATTTTAGATTATATTCAGGCAGATAGGGTAGGGACCTAGGCAGTGACGCTGTTCTTCTATGCCAAAAGAGTCCCTAATTGAAACTAGACCCTAGTTACTGCTGAGAACAGCACATCTGCTCTATATCTCTATGTCTTTGTGGTACAAGGGCTGTTTGTAGACCAGAGAACGCATTTCTGTGCAAACGGATAGGCCCAAATCCATGCTTGTAACTCAAGAATTCACAAAAATCTTCCATTGACATCAGTGCATTATTAACAATAAGTTTGAATTAAGTGCGCACATCTGAAGATATGTTTCATCTCATCTCTGTTGTCTCCTTCTCATCAGTAACTCCAGTGAACTTCCACTCCTGTCCCTGCCATTGTCACCAGACTTATCAATCATTTCAGGCTGATGTTGACTTTGGCCATGTTAAGAGCATCAACACTGTGTATCATGGGTAAATTGTGACTGACTGATATACTGATATAATAATGAGTAGTTATTTATGATACAAGGTGATTTGTAGATCAGTCTGTCTCGACTCGCCTTCAAAGTTAACTGCAATGCTTTGACTTGACCAAGTTTTTGAGGTGTGAGTCATCGAGGAGATGTTGAAAATTAAGTCTTTCCAAAATTCAACCAAACAACAGGTGATAATGACTGCAAAATCATTGGAACGAGGAAACAAACTATTTACAATGTCAGATTTTTTTTCAGACATGCATGCAAACCGATAGGCATTCAAAGAGTCACACGGATACAAAGATTCCGAAAGATAATAACAGATCATAATGGTGTTTGCTAGAGTGAGCTGATAACAGCTTCTGGGAAATCTGTCATTTAGTTTCTTCTACTTAGAGAACTCCCCATTCTGAACCTGCCTGTCTGGTTGTGACACAATGACACCGTGAGGAGAGAGACAGGGAGAGAGAAAGAGAGAGAGAAGGGGTAGAGAAAGATTAAGAAAGGGAGAGAAAGAGAGACAGAGAGTTGGTGAGTTGGAGAGAGGGTGACAGGTGTCCCTCGGGATATTTCCATGTGATAGCCTTGAGATTAGAGGTAGCATCAAAATGAAACCATGATCTCTCTATGTCAAGAAAATCTTTATCAAGAATGTTTGTCCTCATCATTTCATGATGATGATACCATCACTAAGTACATAAGAGCTAAATAAATATTTCATGAAGAGTTCCACAAAAAGTCAGTTTAGACCATTCTCACACTTTGAACCCATCTCAACAGACCATAAACTAAATTCTGGTTAACTGATACTGGACAAATACTACACTGAAATAGGATGTGGATGGAATTCTTCTCTTAGAATGCCTAGTCACTGACACTCTGAGGAAATAATCGCCCTTGAGCAGGAAGAGACAGCTTTAACTGGGGAGTGTTAATACTTTACTATTCTATGACAGCAATCCTAATTCTGGATTGCTAATCAACTTGTTAGTGAGAAAAGGTGACAATGTGTTATAAATAGGGATAGTTTAGGTGTTTTTTTGTGTGGATCACAACAGTTAGAACAGCAAGGCAAAATATGTAAGCTCTGTAGACCTGCTATCATGATGTGAACAAAAAATATGCTTCCAATGTCACACATAAAAATACAATAAACAACACAGTTTCCTTTGATGGGACCAAATCACAGACGCGGTATAGTGTTGTGAAGTTCTCGTTGTTGTTTAACAGTGGATGTCTCCAGTCCTGTGACGTATGACACTCTCAAGTAGACTCCTACCGGTTTCTTCTCGTGATCACACAGAGGTTGGGTTAGGTGAAATGGCTGAGGGGTGGAACTGGATCAGCTGCATAGACAGCACCCACATACAGAAAGTGTCTGTAGGTGTGTGTGTGTTTCATAGGAATTTAACAAGTTCTGTCGAAATCATCATTGCTTTTGTGCAGAAGAATAGACAGACGTCCTGTAGACAAAATCCACTAAATTCCATCTGACAAGAGGCAAGAGGATTTTGAGACGCAGAGTCTGTGTCTGTCAAGCTGTGGTAAACAGTGTGAAGTGAAGTTGTCGTTGTTGTTTTACAGTGGATGCCTCCAATCATGTATGACGCACTCAGGTAGACTCCTACTAGTTTCTTCTTGTGATCACACTGAGGTTAGCTTAGGTCAGACACGTGCACATTTGTGGCCTGCTGGAGGTCATTTTGCAGGGCTCTGGCAGTGCTCCTCCTTGCACAAAGGCGGAGGTAGCGGTCCTGCTGCTGGGTTGTTGCCCTCCTACGGCCTCCTCCACGTCTCCTGATGTACTGGCCTGTCTCCTGGTAGCGCCTCCATGCTCTGGACACTACGCTGACAGACACAGCAAACCTTCTTGCCACAGCTCGCATTGATGTGCCATCCTGGATGAGCTGCACTACCTGAGCCACTTGTGTGGGTTGTAGACTCCGTCTCATGCTACCACTAGAGTGAAAGCACCACCAGCATTCAAAAGTGACCAAAACATCAGCCAGGAAGCATAGGAACTGAGAAGTGGTCTGTGGTCACCACCTGCAGAATCACTCCTTTATTGGGGGTGTCTTGCTAATTGCCTATAATTTCCACCTTTTGTCTATTCCATTTGCACAACAGCATGTGAAATTTATTGTCAATCAGTGTTGCTTCCTAAGTGGACAGTTTGATTTCACAGAAGTGTGATTGACTTGGAGTTACATTGTGTTGTTTAAGTGTTCCCTTTAATTTTTGGAGCAGTGTATTTCACACAGAGTGAGCCCATGCTTGTGACTTAAGCAAATTTTACTCCTGAATTTATTTAGGCTTGCCAGAACTAAAAGGGGTTGAATAGTTAATGACTCAAGACATTTCAGATTTTCATTCTTAATTTGTAAACATTTCTAAAAACATAATTCCACTTAGACATTTTGGGGCATTGTGTGTAGGCCAGTGACTCAAAATCTCAATTGGATCCATTTTAAATTCAGTGTGTAACACGTCAAGGGGTGTAAATACTTTCTGAAGGCACTGTACTTCCAGCAGTCACACATAGGACTAATGCCTCCATGTAGTGTATGCACTGTTACCGCAAAGAAGTTCTGATAACAGGGCCAGGACCAGTCTTCTAAAATCAGCTGCAAAGTCAGTGTCACTAATAGTCCCCCTTAGGAACTGTAACAGGCTAGACAAGGTCTATTGTAAGGTTGTGTGTGTGTTTCATTCATAAGAATTGAACAGATAAGTTCCGTTAAAACCATAATCGAAGACAAAATCCCCAATATTCCAGCTGACAAGAGGCCTTGTATAACAGATCATTTTATTTCATTTCTTTATTCTTCAATATTTTACAGTCCACATTAACCCATCAAAAGAGAGCCAGACAACAGCTCCATGAGTAACACAGAGAGGAGCTTTTGAGTCCAGCTTCACACACAGCCCTCTGTGGTCCATTGGGTTAAAGTAAACAGAACCACAACGGCGACATGATATGGTAACCACCTAAACTAGAGGATTCTGGACAGAATACCACAGCAGTTCTTTTAGCCTCGGTTTCAGAACCAAAACAAAACAATTCCCAAATGAAGGACAAATAAATCAACCTAAAACATAAAAATAATATCATCCAATCGTACAAACATGAGAAATACTAGAAAACTATAAATTGTTGAATGTGCATGACAAAATGTAGCACTACAAACTGTTTCCATCTCAAGTAAATATATATATAATTTCCAAGTCCTAGGATCAATTAATATGGTACTCAAAATGTATACAGCATCTACAATTTTCAAAAACATAACATGCCAAAAGTAAGGAGCCAGGATTCAGGAGTGATGAGTTTAAAACTAAAAGAAAAGTAGAATGCTGAAATACTGTGCTTGTAGTCACACACGCTAATAAAAGCTCAGCAGTTCAGTGTAGCCAGGTTGGGTTTCCTCCACCAATCAAGAGTTCATGTAAAGTTTTTACAAAAAGATTTTAAAAAACGTAAGGAGTTCTAAACAAAACATGTTCTGGAAGCCGTTCAAAACAAAACATTTTCTAGAAGCTGTTCTAAAAATGATGGGAACCAGAGGAGACAAACACATGACCAACAGAAGATCAGAATAAAGCAGCAACAGGTACGTGTGCAAAGACTCAACCATAAGTACAACACTACTGCATCTGTCAGAAAACACATTATACTGCAATTAATAAAATCACCCCTTCCAATTAGTAGGTATTTCTTTCCCCTATATAATTTCTTACATGTATATATAATATACAAAGCACTAGAGTTCAACTGAGCATTTTCTATCAACGTCCAATAGCGTTAAGTCCAATGCAAAGTTAACCACCACCAATTAAACAAAAAGACTGCAGCAAAACAAATAAGTAATGACATCATAATAACTCATGGTGAGATGAAGGAAAAAACTACAAAAGAACTCTGAGAGCCTGTGTTTTTATTCACCTGGAGATTGTTACAGACACTGCATCACACGACAGACGCTAGTCACTGAACCTAACCCGTCTGGTCCTGTACTGTGGCCTGCTGGCGGCGCTTCAATAAGGAGCACTCACACAAGCAGAACACTCCTCAACGTTGCCCTAACGTTGTGTCAATCCTACCGTGACGTTGTTACAGATAAGCATAAGCCTGGCTAAACGCTATGCTGACTAATGCAGCAAGTTACATGCAGTGCTGCCCTACACAATGCATCTACATTACTGCAGTCAGTTCGATGCAACTGGTGTCCTGATGTTATTCTAACGTTAATATTGCAGCCAGGGCCAAGGAGTGGAGAGAAGATGATAATGACAGTTTTTGACCATCTTTCTCTCAAATTAGCAGAAAGACATTTCAACAGAATAAATAAGATTAGGAATCTCCAGGTCAACCATAGTCCATTTCAACACTGAAGAGAGACCCCAGAGAAAGAGATGTGCAGCTGCTTTCCAACTTAAATAATATGCCACTGGAATACACACATCATCATTATCATCTTGACACAATGTACATCCTCCCAACGAAAACAGTAGGCTGTCTGTAGCCTACCGTTCTCTCAGCTCTGGTCAAAGGGTACAAGTGAGGAAATGAGCTGATACAGTCACTAAACCTCTTCCGGACACTAGTAGGGATAGTTTGGACTATCTGGTGAAATCCAGAGAATCCTCAGTCAAATGCTTCATGTGTTCATATCTTTTGTTATATTTTTGAAGACTGAAGAGGTCATTTCACATTTAAAAAAGGAGATATGGAGGACGATTGAGACACCAGTGTCGTAATAATAATAATAATGTATTATAATAATATCACAGGAAATAATGATAAAATAAAAACATTTTAGGGAGTAAGACAAAATATCAGCCAACTCTTTCTTTCATATTCATACAGCTCCAGGAAGTCTCAAACACTAAGAATGAGCTGTCCTCAGTCAGTCAGTCTTTCAGTCAGTCAGGCTCTCTCGTGCTCGCTCTCGCTCTTTCCAGATAGGGTGGCGTGGCAAGGCTAGCCTTGCAGGAGAGGAAGATTTGGAGAGAGAGGTGGAGCAGGTGGGTCCAGTGAGAGAGGAGAGATGGGGTAGTGTCATCTGTTCAGGTCTAAAACAGCCCTATGGAGACTGGACTCTCTGGGGTGATGGGGGGGGGGGGTAGTAGTAGTAGATACTCAGAGGGGTGAAGGTCAAAGGTCAAGTGGTGGTTAGAGCTGGAAGCCCTCCATGGGCCCGTCCTGCTGCTGGAAGATGAACTGGCCTTGGTTCTGGTCCACCTGTGGGGCGATGCTAGCGTCCTCCTCCTCCACACCAAAGTAGTGCTCGATCAGGTCAAAAGCCTTCTGGTAGATCTCCTGATTCTCATGGCTCTGCAGGAACTCTATCTTGTCCAGACCTGCCGTGGACATTTTTACATTTAGCAGATGTTATTATCCATAGCGACTTACAGTCAGTGCATTCAACGAAGGTAGGTACGACATCCACACAGTCATCACAAATACAACTTTCCTCAATAAAGCAGCCATCAGCTAAATCAGTGCTAGTAAGAAAAGCCAGTGGACACACACGCACACAAATTAATATCAGGCCTTAGTGACTCACATGACAATACTGAGTCATAATCACTAACTAACGGCTGTTTAAATTTGGCAGCATGTGTCCTTGCATCTTATTAGATAAGAACTACAGAGTACACTATTCACTTCACAGCAACATATCTACTGCCATCTAGTGGAACAGTGTGCATTCCACTGGCTAAGTGATTATCCATAGCCTAATGACATTTCTCCTTCTCCCTGAAGAGTGCAATCGTTCCCTCTGCCTCCTTACGTCAGTGCATACCTTATAAATCCACGAGACATTTGCTATTTCAGGGAGAATGTGGAGAAACAGAATTGAGCGTACATCTTAGGGTTGATTCCTGTCCCACTCTCTTATGTTGTGTGTGTGTGTGTGTGTAAAACATACCATAGGCTTCCTCTATGAGGGCACAGTAAGGATTGATGCCAGTGCCGTTCTGCTTGGCCTCCTGCTCTCCCAGTCTCAGGATGTTCTCCAGGCCGTTCAGTGACACCTGCACTATCTTACTGTCCATCACTGTCAGCAGGTCACACATGGGCTTGATGGTGTTCAGACTAACCAGGTACCTACCGGGACAGCAAGACAGTGTTAGATTGACATTTTTTCACATTTGTTAATTTGGTTTAGCAGAGATACGGTTATACAGGCCTACTACACTGGGACAAAACTTTTGCCGAGCATGCGACTACTCCCATTAATTTCATGAATTCTTGGCGTAAGCAGCGAGTCTCCAAAATGATGCTCCGGTTCTATTTAAGAATTTGACGCGCGTTATTACCTGATCTGCTCAGGAGTGCCCCCAGAGGTAGCGTTGGTTATAGCCCACGCTGCTTCCTTCCTGGTGCGGAACTCTGCCTTCTGAAGAATCTCTATCAGCACTGGGAAGATGTTGGCATCTATCACCGTCTGACCAAGACAGAGAGATAGAACAGTGAGATGACATTATACACACACAAACAAATAGGTTGTTGTCAATAAAACATCACAATAAGGTGCAGACTGTTCGATTTGCCTGCTGGGGGTCAAGGAGACCCCCAGCTCCTCTAAAACCATCGACAACTACATGCCGTTTTCATGCCGTTTGTAATATCTTAACCTCTAGAAGAGCATAGTCAGAACTACAGTTCAGATTATTCCACATTTAGCTCTCAGAGTTAAACAAGTAACCACCTCCCGATATCTCGCAATATTGGCCACCATTAATAGGATGATATTACAACCAAATAGTTAACATTTATTTAACAATCCCTTGAAAACAGCATGTAGTTGTCAATGATTTTAGCAGAGCTCGCGGTCTCCTTGGCCCCCAGCAGGCAAATTGAACGCTCTGCACCTTGTGACATTTTAGCAATAATGACCTAGAGTGTACAAAATATTATGAACACCTGCTCTTTCCATGACAGACTGACCAGGTGAAAGCTATGATCCCTTATTGATGTTACTAGTTAAATCCACTTCAATCAGTGTAGATGAAGGGGAGGAGACAGGTTAAAGAAGGATTTTTAAGCCTTGACCCCTGGATTGAGCATGCGTGCCATTCAGAGGGTGAATGGGCAAGACAAAATAAATTCCTTTGAACAGGGTATGGTAGTAGGTGCCAGGCGCACCGGTTTGTCTCAACAACTGCAACACTGCTGGGTTTTTCACACTGAACAGTTTCCTGTGTGTATCAAGAATGGTCCAACACCCAAAGGACATCCAGCTAACTTGACACAACCGTGTGAAGCAATGGAGTCAACATGGGCCAACATCCCTGTGGAACGCTTTCGACACCGTGCAGCGTGCATGCCCTGACGAATGACAGCTGTTCTGAGGGCAAAAGGGGGTGCAACTCAAAATTAGGAAGGTGTTTAATATTTTGTACACTCAATGATAAAAGCCCTCAGATAACTACTTAAAACACCATGCTACTATCAAGCACAGGTACACACACACACCTGGATCTGTGCTCTGTTCCCAGCTGTAATGTTAGACACAGTCCAGCAGGCCTCCTTCTTGATGGATTCCTTGGGACTGCTGAGCAGGTGTAATAGGCATGGCAACGCCGAGCAGTTCAGAATCACCTGGAACAATCCACACACACACACAGTGAAGATTACACACCAGTCCACACACACAGCTAGGACCATGTGAAGGATCAAAACTCCACACACATCAGGGTGACGAGAGACAAAGCCATTGGGAGGTAGCAAGAAAATAAAAACTAGTTCTACCTGAGTCTGAATGTCATCGCCTGTCACTATGTTTCCCACAGCACGCAGCGCAGGAGAGACCACCTTATAGTCACTGTGCCTGGGGAAGACCAAAAACACCACAGTCAGTGTGCACCAACATCTCAATTTCTTGTGTGTGTGTTGAGTAGTACTTACATGAGTAGCTCCACCAGTCTGCGGCAGACCCCAGAGTCGATGACGGTCTGTATCTTGTCATTGGGTCCGTCAGACAGGTAGGAGAGGGCCCAGCAGGCATCTGCCAACACATCTGGGTCACTACTGAACAGCAGCCTGGACAGCACACTCAGACAGGGAGACACCTGGGGGAGGAGAGAGCGAGAGCAAAGAAGAAAAGAGCGAGAAGGAGGAAGAAAGACAGAAAGAGGGATAATGGTGAAAGGAGAACATTAAGTTTTGCTAAGAGAATGGCTTTGAGAGAAATTAGTCAAAATCCCAGAGTGGTTTGTGCATTTGACAGGAGAGATCTGTTGGACTGTTAGAACTGTCCTCTGATTGGGCAATGTGGGAATAGACCCCATTACCTTGGTGAAGTCGGGAGGGGGGTTCTTCCCTCTACACAGGTTAGACAGAGCCCATACAGCATTCCTAGTTGTGGTGAGACGGTTGGATTTAGCCAGCAGCCTGCGGGGGTAGAGAACAGTTTTTAGTACATCTTGTTTCTCTGACCGCAATTAAACTGTTAAACCTGACTAATCTGATTATACAATGTATTAGGTAATGGTATGAAACTCTACTTCTCCTTGTTAAAACGACATGGGCCTACAGACTGATAAAACCAAGCTCGCACACACACGTACTGTTGTAGGGAGGGCAGGATGCCACAGTTGAGAACGTAGTCTCTGCACTCTGCGTTGTCCCCGGCGATGTTCCCCAGGGCCCACACGGCCTGAAATACACCAATCACTCGTCACCTCTAAACCAGCAGCCATGCATATTGCCATTCCGTAACATTGCAGCTATATTGCATGCAGCTAGGAGCCATATTATACAGTGCTGCAGCTAGGCTATATTTCCACACAAACATCAGCACCATATAGAGCTGGGCTTGGAGGGCCATACCATATACTGCTACAGCTATATAACCACACAGCTAGGACCATATCGGGCTGGGATTGCTTAGTATTTGGCTATGTTAAAACCCATGGAAGGAGAGTGAATAAGAGAACACTTCAGGGAGAAGGGTAGAGAATCAGAATGCAGTCATAGCGTTTATATTTAGGGAATGCAAAAATAGCTGGTTTACTATTCAGATAGGATCTCCTTGGCAGGACAAATCCCATGAAATCTTATTCCCATTCCTGCTAGACATCCCTGTAACCCATGTGTTAGTGTCCCATCATGCTACAACTCTTCCCCAGGGCTTCAGCCTCCCCCCGGGGCCTTGCCCCCCCCACCCAGGCTGTTCAGTCACCTGCTCCTGGACGTCCTCGTAGTCCGAGTTGAGCAGCTCGATGAAGATGGGCACGGCTCCCGTCTCGATAACCACCTTGGTGTGCAGGAAGGTCCCAGAGGCAATGTTGGTCAGGGCCCAGGCTGCCTCAAACTGTGTCACACACACATTTCACACCATGGTCACATGGGGAGCATAGTACAAGCCCTCATAGACAGATACACAGGGTGAAGAGTTATGATTGACTGAGTGTCATAAAGAGGCAGAGGAAAGTTCCCTAGCTATGTCTTTTGACAGGGAGAAATACAATGCAGATGTCATGCAGACTGACTAATGCCAACAGGATGTGATATAATATTACAGAATCTGACTTAATTTCCTATATTCCAACAGCTTTCTGTTAGTGTAATTTTGTGTAGTGAATACATTTTACAATTTCTAACAGACCAAACCAAGAATTCCCAGCACATCCAACTAACACACAGACAGAGACCCAGCCACCTGACCAACCTGAAGAGTGCAGTTCTCACTCCTCTTGAGAAACTCCACAAACTTATTGACGACCCCTGGGGTGAGAATGACCTCATCGATGGGAGGGTTGGGCTCTGATGAGGAGAGAGAAGAGAGCATGACAATGACATCACACTACTAGCTTAAAAACATCGTGGTTCATGGCTGAAAACGTGTGATGCTGACACATTCCAATACGGTGTTAAAGGAATAGCATCAGGTCCAACAAAGGCATTACTTGCAGACATTTGGCACGAACAATCCATCTTTGTTGTTGAGGAAACATACTATACAAAGACCAAACTATGTCCCGTCCCAAACGGAACCCTATTCCCTATATAGTGGGTCCTGGTCAAAAGTAGTGCACTAAATAGGGAATTGGGTCCCAATGGAGACATATCCTAAATAATACAGGTGGCATGACCCCTGTATTGGGGTGTTATGAATTGCATGATTCACACAGACCTTTGGAGAGTAACTTCCTGAATTTCTGTGTGGCGATCAGCTGCTGGTCTGGGTCCTCAGAGAAGATCATCTGGATCATCTCTGGAGTTATGACACCTTCCTACACAAGTCAACATACATAAAGACGTGAATGACATACAAAACCATGTACTCTGACACTATACACACATAATGCAGAGCAAGCGATGTAGTGCTACACCTGACCAGTTTATCACATAAAGTGCACTTAGGTCTAATGACCTTCATCTAGTTTTAATCACAGATTGATTCGAAAACCAAAACCTCTTGTCTTTTTTGGATACTGGAGAGCAAAGACTTAACTAACCATGGCTTTCAGAATCTTCTGTTTCCCCCAAAATTATTTGTACTTATTTTATGGAGTAATGGCATTGTCTTTCAACAGGTAACTAGTCCTTCAGTGCAGAGTGTAGCCCATGAGAGCAAGACAATGGGACAATTGGAGTAATGGTCACTTACACCTGAGACTGGTGCAGTGGAGCTGATGTCGGGGTCCTGGATAGGGCATTCTAACATAGACTCATCGCCCGAGGGCACACACACATTCCTCCTCTTGAACAGCTGGGGGAAGAGAGAGAGGTAAGTGTTAGTAGGACACTGACTCACTACAACACAAACAAACCAAAGACAACTATAACAGGTCAATAAAAAAATGACTCATATCTGGAGAAGATTTACCATTCAAAAGGCATTTACATGGTCAAATTGGATGAGATTAGGGTTGTCTCCACAGAATGAGAGTAGCTGATTCAGTGGTCCAGGCGTAAGAACTAGAAGCACCCTACCTGCTCTTCTCTCTTCTGTTTGCGGAGTTGGATCCCCTCCTCCTCTCTCCTCCGGCGCATCTCCTGTGGGTTCAGCGCTTTGTTCTTGTAACTCTTCATTCGGTCATTCCCTGGGCTTGCCATCTCGTCTGGGGAAATAAGGATAAACATAACGTTATACTGAACGATCAAATATACAAACTTGTGAATTCACAGCAGCCACAACCAGCCAAACTTAACTGACTAGCTAGCTAATGTTGATGTTAACATAGGCGCGAATGGAAAATCAAATAAATTAAATCACTCTCGATGTGAATTTGGATGTTGGCCAAAAGGGGATTTGAACACAAACCCTGCCATGTGCATCCTCAAACGAAAACAGCAGTTGGGGTGACAGTTTGATAGCTGATGAAGAAGACTGGTGATCAAAGTAACAATACCAAATGTTTCTCCCTCGCTGTCATCAGCTGTAATCTTTGTGTTAGCTAGTGAGTCAAAGAATGCCATTCCTGGCTCGCTAGATAAAGATGACAAGCGCATCAGCTAGCTAGCTAGCTAATGAATGTTAGCTAACATTAACCACGGTCTTGCTGACAGCGTCACATTGACATTGTTTGTTGTATTTTCTGGGGGAATCAGTGGTCTTCCAGGCTGGATATCTCCAATCGCAAGAAACCGGGTTCCTCTCTAGCTAGTAGTATAGTACGGCCTAGTACAGTGGTTCCAAACCAGCGGTACTACCTAGTAGGACGCCTGGCCTGGGAGGGGTACCTGGCCTATCCACGGGGGGGTACTTGAGAAGACTCACGAGACCTTAGGCTTACTGGTAAAATACACATGGGGTACTTCAGGGGTACTCCGGGCAGAGCAAAATTCAGTTGGTGGAACAGTAACCAAAAAAGGTTGGGAGCCACTGGCCTAGCACACAGCAACTAGCATGTAGCATGCTGGCTACCTAGCTAATACATTATTCGTGTTAATTAAATTACATGGTGTTCAAAAACCTTCTACCGTATTCGTTTCGTTAGCAAAAAAAATACTTAAAATCAACTGTAAAACCAATTATAATAGGCATTGGTAGCTAAAACTGCCATTAGACCCAAATCACAGCTTTTTAAGATTGAGCTTGCTAATAACACAGCTAGCGTTATCAAACTAGATAGCTCCCTACATCGTTAGCTAGCTAACTATCTCCTTCACACCCCTCTCCTGTCCCCTCTTGTTTAGCAACCATCGTCATGCCAAGTTATCAGATAATACGTGACAAAAAAAGAAAACGACAATAAAAAAGTTGTGACGATTGTATTGCACTTACCCATTTAAGATGAATAATGTCAGAAACGCCTAGGTGTAGCTAGGTATTATTATTTCCTTCACGCAAACTCCCGAGTCCAGCTGAGAGCAATATGGCGTCTTGTATCGCTTAAAATTTCCCAGTAACCCTCCTTGGATCAACAACCAGTGACGTCAAATCCATCAGCTCAAATTGAAGGAGGAGTAGCCAACTGGGCCAGTAAAGTGAAGTTGTTAGTTAGCATTGCTAAACTGGCATATGAATGAAAAGTGAAACAGAAACACATTTATTTTGAAAGTAGTCACGTAAGTCAAGCATTAGTACGGCACATCGTCCATATTCTTGAAATCGGTGAGTAACATGATGGTTAGCTAGCTAACAATCTCTGTGTTTTGAAGTCACGTTTTAGCCCATAGCCTGACATGTTGACTAAACAAATTCTGAATGAACTATGCTAGCTGAGTTAGAATTTGGCTAGCTATCTTGGCTGACAAAGATGGGATTTCCGTTGTTGCGTCTTGGCTGACAAAGGTGGGAATTGCGTTGTTTCGTTATTGGGTACATTTGGTGTACATTGGATTGACATCCTTCCTGTTAATTCCTATTTATTTACTGACAATTAATGTTATCATAATTTATCTTCATTTCAGTGTCCAGCTGAGCACCAGAAACAATTGGCCATGCTGACGTGTGAGTTCTGTGGTGAGGAATTGGTGTTGGAGGAGGACATGAAGACCCATCTCCTCCTGAGCCACCCGGAGAATGACATGGGCTGCCCCCTCTGTTCCTGGTCCGGAGTCGCCTACGACGAACTCCGCTTCCACATCAATACCACACACAAAGAGAAACAGGACCATGATGGAGGAGGAGCAGAGGGTAGAGGTGTTCACAGTCTTGTCAGGCCCAGCTCAAGTCCTACTCCCACTACCACCATAGTGGACAATCACTACAAACAAGCCATTGGTTTGTCTAGGTCTGAGGGTTCTGAAGGAGGAGTAGCCAATGGGAACATGTTTGACACCATTGGAGGAGGGGTCTCACCCAGGACATCCAATAGCACACTGGAGTCTAAGGAGCAAATTACTGAAGCTGGGGGGGAGTCCGGTGGAGGGCGAGCAGTGGCCATTGTTGAACCCACCTCTTCAGTGTCTACAGGCTTTCTGAGATCAGCTCAGGACTCCAGTAGGCCTAGTAGCAGACACTGTAATGCTGAGGAGTCTGTGGGAGTGGGATCCGCAGAGCACACCAAAGTCAAACAGAAGCGTTTCTCCTCCCCACTTAAAGGTTTATTTTAGAGTGTCTGAAATGTGTTTGTTTATTCAACATGTTGTTACATCTTTACTGGTTTGTCGTACTGACTGACATTAGTTGGTTTTGTCGTACTGACTGACATTAGTTGGTTTTGTCGCACTGACTGATGTTAGTTGGTTTTGCCGCACTGACTGACTGACGGTAGTTGGTTTTGTCGCACTGACTGACTGACGGTAGTTGGTTTTGCCGCACTGACGGTAGTTGGTTTTTGCCGCACTGACTGACTGACTGACGGTAGTTGGTTTTGCCGCACTGACTGACTGACGGTAGTTGGTTTTGTCGCACTGACTGACTGACGGTAGTTGGTTTTGCCGCACTGACGGTAGTTGGTTTTTGCCGCACTGACTGACTGACTGACGGTAGTTGGTTTTGCCGCACTGACTGACTGACGGTAGTTGGTTTTGCCGCACTGACGGTAGTTGGTTTTGCCGCACTGACGGTAGTTGGTTTTGCCGCACTGACTGACTGACTGACGGTAGTTGGTTTTTGCCGCACTGACTGACTGACACTAGTTGGTTTTTGCCGCACTGACGTTAGTTGGTTTTGCCGCACTGACGTTAGTTGGTTTTTGCCGCACTGACTGACTGACGTTAGTTGGTTTTTGCCGCACTGACGTTAGTTGGTTTTGCCGCACTGACGTTAGTTGGTTTTGCCGCACTGACTGACTGACGGTAGTTGGTTTTTGCCGCACTGACTGACTGACGTTAGTTGGTTTTTGCCGCACTGCCGTCAGTTGGTTTTTGCCGCACTGACTGACTGACGTTAGTTGGTTTTTGCCGCACTGCCGTCAGTTGGTTTTTGCCGCACTGACTGACTGACGTTAGTTGGTTTTTGCCGCACTGACGTTAGTTGGTTTTGCCGCACTGACTGACTGACGTTAGTTGGTTTTTGCCGCACTGACGTTAGTTGGTTTTGCCGCACTGACTGACTGACGTTAGTTGGTTGTTTATTCTGACAGATATGGTTTGTCGTACGGACTGTTGTTAGTTGGTTGTTTGTACGGACTGATAGAATTTGTCGTACTGACTAATTAGTTAGTTTGTCGTACTGTCTGGTATTACTTGTTTTTTTGTATTTTGACTGATATGATTTGGTTTGTCATACTGACTATTAGTTGGGTTGATTGCCTATTGATGAACTGTCAATGCATTCCATTAACAGTCCATGCTGTCTGGCACTCGCGGGCTCTGCCTCACTTTAATCAGTTGTCAATTGCATCACTATTTTGTAAACCTCATCAGTTAGTTTTTTGTACTGACTAATATTAGGCCTAGTTGGTTTGTTGTACTGAAGCGGAAGAGAGAGGCCCAACTCATCAGAAAATCTGTCTCCCTCCATCAGGTGTTGTTTTTTGTTGTTTCGCCCACAAAGCAAGAGAGTGTTGAATTTAGCCAACAATAAAATGAATGGCTTATTTGCTACATGAGGTTTATTTATAATAGAAGTTTTGTAATGCTTAAGTTATGAGTGTACTGATATAAGTAGGACACATGACATCGTTGTCACTTGAGAAAAAACACTATCTTGGAGATGGCTATGCATATTCTTGGGATGAGGCTAGCAGCATCTCTCTCCATTGAATACAGGCGGTTAACGTCACAACCCTCATCGAATATTCAAAAAAGGATTACAATAATCCACCAATCCAAAGCAAAGATAGGCAGGAGCTAGTCAGTCTGCATTGCCGCTTTGTGGACAATAACTCCCACCGTTAGGGCGGGGAGACATGTATCTTGTCAGTATATCCATAATCTTTGGTTGTACTGACTGATATCTGTTGGTTTGAGTAGAGTAGTACTTTATTGATCCCAACTTGGGAAATAGTTTTCACTCAGCATCAAGGCACCTGCATGTTAATAGCCATAAACGATGGAGACAAGTTTAAGATTAATACTGTTGTCTATCCTTCTGCTGGGAAACAAGCAATAACATTTCTATAAAGAAGGCACCATAAATGAGTCATTTACACTCGTTAAAAAGCCTCATGGCTGTGGGTAAAAATGGCCTTCTGAACTGCTCTGTGGAGCTTCTGGGCAGGATGAACCTGCTACCAAAGCTGCGCCTGTGTGGCATTCAAGTGATGTGTGGAGTGGGTTGAAAAACTCCTCGCTATGGATTGAATTAGTCTTGTCGTCATCCTTTGTCTCATTGTTATGTACTGTGTTTCTGTTGTCGTAGAGAAGCGGTTTTCCTGTCCTATGTGTGCTCTGGTCTGCACCGACGCCTTCATCCTACAGGAACATGTTGAATTGCACTTACTAGAAGAGAGCCCAGCTGAAGGTACAGGATCTACAGTTCAGAACATATAGACCACACAGTTCAGCACAGAACACACTGTGACTGTACAAACTCATGACAGTCTGAGTCTACACAGTTCATCACAGACAGAACATGAGGCCCAATCCATTGTGTTAAGTCTCTGACTCTGACATAATCTGTATCTGACTTTTCAGAGGCTGTCCTGGGGGCCACATCATCAACCGAGGCAGCATCATCCAGCAACAGCTCAGGTTCGTCTCATTCCTTTCATCATAGGAACAAATATAGTTCAACCAAACAAAGGAAGAAGCCTGCCTATGACAGAGGTTGAGGCTCTCTCTCTGCCCATGTCTTACTGATTAAGGTCTAATATTCCCCCAAAAAGCAAAATGAACTTGCAAGAGAGGTTTTATCTCAACAAGAATAACTTGGATGAATAATGATTTAAATAAAAATGCCCCATCGATATCCCTTTTAACCACTGTGTGTGTCCCTGACCTCGTTCTCAGGTGGGAAGAGCTATGTGTGTCCCCTGTGTTCTGTGGTGTGTGGAGACTGCTACTCCCTACAGGAACATGTGGAGCTGCATCTTGACTATGGTACAGCCAATAGTGCAGGTATGGCTTGATTTAAACAATCAAATGTGATGGGAACACAGGTTTCATTGGGATTTTGTGTTTACACTTGTGGGAATTGTCCTAACGGGATAGGGCTAAATTCGAAGTGTATCTTACGGAAGAAATATGAAAAGCAGATGAAAAACCCTGGTAGCAATTGAAGGGGAAGAGTTTAGTCTAATAATTTCCCCATAATTGCCAAAGGTGAGGACACAACAGTTCACCTGACCCAAGACTGAATCCAAACATTACACTGTTGTTTGTATGTGCATTTTACATTTACTGTACTTTTTTCTGCATTTGTTGATAACAAAATCTGAAAATACTCTGGATACATTCAGTAACATGATAAGAATATTCCTGGAAAATGTGGGCATAGGTGCAACATAAGACAAAATAAATAAGCGTTTGAGTGAGAGGACTAACTGGTGTCTCCTAGTGGCCACACTCCTCTCCAAAGTGTGCTAAGTTCCTAAGTAATTTCAATTAACTTTTGACTCAAAGAAAAGTCTTAAACTATAAGTTGCTTTTTTGATCTCTCCTAGCTGTGCTGTTGAGGAACTAGAGCAAGCACACTTGTAGTTGTTTTGTTTGGAACACAGCCCTGCGTCCCCGCCATCACACAATTACTGTTGTTGTTTACACAATCCCAAAATTGTCCATTATAAATCGCAATCTGGGTCAGATGGGCATCATTTCAAAGCCTGTTATATTGCCAACATGACTAGCTAAGTTATAAAATACAATATTACAGTGATAGGCTTTCACAATGCAATTCAGAGAACCAGATCATCATTTTGGTGAGCATAGAAATGAGTCATGAGTGCATTCAGGTGCGTGTGCCTCTGCAAATTATCTTCACAATTAACAAACATGGGCTCATTCTGTTCAGAACAACACAGGATATTATGCCAAGTCATCTTGTACATCAAACATAGTGATCATAAATGGTGACACTGTATATGACACACGTTTTATGATATGAAAGTGCACATTTGGACACACAGGTGTTTGGCTTGTTTGTATGACATCAAAGCGAGATTTATTATAATTCTCAACGTCTGATCTTTCAAAATGCATGGAGTCCTTTTTAATTTACAGCATTTCCCTCACTCAGACAACAAAACATTTGCAAAAGTTGCCCAATTAGCGGGAGATATGGGCACAACTTCTTGTAGGGCGAGATGCTCAAGTTCAGAACTGCTGTCAGGCAAAACCATACAGTGCTGTGAAGCGCAGAGCCAGAGCTCTGACGTCATGTATAGCATGTACTGTACAGCCAGTACGTTCCAATTTACGCATTTATTAGTGCCCAAATCTGCTATGTTCTACCTGCATATGGGTACGAGTGTAAAGGGTTAATGAGAAATCTATTTAGTTCCCACTTATGCTTCCAACACGTTTTATTTCCTGCTTAGATGTAGCCATGTTATAACAACGTTATGACTGTTATTTTACCATAAACAGGGTCTCAGGAGAGAGAGAGAATGGTGTAGTACCCCATATTTGATTTGCACATGCACTCTATTGCCAGCCAACTCCTGAAGTTGCAATATAATGTGTAATTTGTCCTTTGTGATTGGTTTTGAACTATGAATTTCCCTCTGAGGACTATAAAGTTTGAACTTCTACAACCTGCCAGTTCATACCGCTGAGCTCACATGCAGCTGTCCTCACAACAGTTTTGTGTGTACAGGGTTGATTCCCATGGTGTATTCGAGAGAGGGAATTGTGACTGACGCTGTGTGTGTTGCAGTGAGCCCTGGCTCAGACCTGAGGCTGGCCAGACGGCTGCAGGAGGAGGAAAAGCAGAGGAGGAAGGAACAGGAGGCGAAGCAGGAGGCAGAGGAGTTCAAGAAGCTGCAGGTTCTTATAAAGCACAACCATAATAACCCTGGAGTAGTGGATTTGACCTTGCTGCATGATGCACCATATGACGCGCCTGTGCTTTGTCACATGGCTTATGTAGGAAGTGTTTGGTTTATTTGTGTTTCTGCACGTCAACAAGATTTACAGTATACGTGTGTTTAGAGGCAGTTTGGTGTGGACGGGAGGGGGGGCTACCGCAAACAGATGGAGAGGACCACGGAGAAAGCCGTGTCTCGAAGTGTCATGGTGCCTGCTGACTTCCACAACAAGAGAGATGAGATGATGGAGGCTCTGACCTCAAGGGTCGACAATGGCAGGACCAGAACGCAGGGTGTGTGTGAGATTCAATTTCTTATCCGGATCTTGACTAACATAGCTCCCTCATTATTTACTATGTTCTCAAACTGAGTTGTTTAGATCACATGTTATGTTTATACGGCTGTCTATCCACCACCTACATCTCTCAATGTTTTGCCTACATTTTATTTAGCCTACAAGGTATGTATGTCATTAATAACTGTCTTCCTTCAATTGATAAAAAACTAAATGCCAGCTCCACCTTAGCGCTCTCTCTTTTTCTCTGTTTTTGTCATTCTCTTTGCTTATTGTATTCCTCTCATTTTGGCAGGTGTGCTGGGTGCTCTGTATGTTTACTATCAGAGGGAGGCCAGAGACTGTGTCCACGTGTGGCTGAGTGCTGACACAGACCACTACTGCTCATCAGAGGGGGATAAGGGCTGGGGATGTGGCTACAGAAACTTCCAGATGCTCCTGTCTTCTCTGCAAAGAATGGCGCCCTACAGTACCAGTCTCTCAGGTGCACACAGACAGAAAGACATATATCAAAACATCACATTCTACAATTGTTTACCATTCTCTCAAATCCAGTAGCTGTCTGGATCGCTTAATGAAACGGTTGAATGCAGCCCTCTCAAAAAGCCGTTTCACCATGTAATCTCCTAAACTAACTTTCTCTCTTAAATATTCTATCATGGCATCTTTTCCTTGCCCCCCTCCCCTCTCTCTCTCCCTCCTCTCCCAGAGGGGTCAGTACCCAGCATCCCCCGGGTGCAGGTGTTGATAGAGGGGGCGTGGCGGGAGGGGTTAGACCCACAGGGCGCCACCCACTTTAACCAGCGACTACAGGGCACACGGGCCTGGATAGGAGCTACAGAGATCTACGCTCTCTGCACCTCCCTCAGAGTCAGGTTAGAGCCCAGAGAGTCACACACAGAATGTTAACATACTACACGCATTAGAACATAACACATTTGTGTAGCCAGCTATATTTGAATTAGACACCTGAATGGACTCTCACAGCGAGTATACAAAATTGAAGAACACCTACTCTTTCCTTGACATGGACTGACCAGGTGAATCCAGGTGAAAGCTATGATCCCTTATTGATGTCACGTGTTAAATCCACTTTAATCAGTGTAGATGAAGGGGAGGAGACAGGTTAAAGAAGGATTTTCAAGCCTTGAGACAATTGACATGGATTGTGTATGTGTGCCATTCAGTGTGAATCTGCAAGAGAAAATATTTAAGTGACTTTGAACGGGGTATGGTAGTAGGTGCCAGGCGCACCGGTGTGTGCCAAGAACTGCAACGCTGCTGGGTTTTTCTTGCTCAACAGTTTCCTGTGTGTATCAAGAATGGCCCACTACCCAGACATTCAGCCGACTTGACACAACTGTGGGAAGCATTGGAGTCAACATGTGCCAACATCCCTGTGGGATGCTTTTGAAACCTTGTAGAGTCCATGCCCTGACGAATTGAAGCTGTTCTGAGGGCAAAAACGAGGGGGGGGCTCAATATTAGGGTTTCCTTATGGGTTTGGTATACTCAGTGTATACACACAGAGTCACTATAGAATGTACATGGTGGAAAATGGAGTCTGTTCTCAGTCAGTTACCTCTAACCTGTGTCCCCACAGTGCCCGTGTTCTAGACTTCCACCAGGCCACGGGCCCAGGGGACACCCACCCCCGCCTCTTTGACTGGGTGAAGCAGTACTTCTCTCAGACTGCCACCAGAGGCGCCAGACTACCGCCCCGGGTGGTGCAGACCACACAGCCGCCCCTCTACCTCCAGCACCAAGGTAGTCTTAACATGGGTTTAGTGGATTGGATGGATTAGCTGATGATGGTTTACTGATATCCAATGTAGAATTTGTTTATGGCGTGTGTCTATTTTATGTTTTCTTGTGTGTCGTTTAGTGCTGAGCGATTAGTGCTTTTTGAGGTCGGTTGTGTTTTGGTTCGATCATTCAAAAATAATAACGGGTTTCGATATTATAATTTTTTACATTAAATGCACTATACATTTTGTGGGTTGAATGCTGTAACAACACATAATAAAACAAAAGTCCCATGATGGTAGTGACTGCCCATTACTGCTTATCACTTTTTCACATTTACTTGAATAAAATATTTGAGTTGTGTATATTACATTTGATTTATTTGATGACTATATTTCATTCTAAGTCATCATCTCTATAGAGCTGCTGTCTGACAAAATCACTATTTTAGTTGTTCTTCAAAGTAAATAAAGCATACTTTTATGACTGCTGAATACCAACTATCAATCACTTAGATCATGTATTTTCAGGTAGAGATACCTCTCGAAGCAACTGCTTTCTATCTCGCTCGATCACGCGTGCTCCACACAGACCGGACAAGTAGGCGGGTGTGCAATGGATTATAGTCATTGTAGTTATCGTGTCTGCGCCACACAGACCGGACAAGTAGGCGGGTGTGCAATGGATTATAGTCATTGTAGTTAATTACCACGTTTTCTGCACTAAAATATGTCGAAAAATGGCCTGTTGGAAACTTCAACTCACTACTACATCGCACAGTTTGGGCTTGATCTGATTTATCTCTAGAGAAACTGCACATCGAGCTCATAGAACAAAAACGAATGAAATGGAATTAAAATAATTGAATCTGTCGGTCAATTAGTGATTAAATCAATCAATTATTGATTAAAAACTGAAAAATAACTTAAATGGTGGTTAATCGCTCAGTACTAGTGTGTTTGAGGGAGATTTGTTTGTTTCATCTGTGTGTACATCTGACGTCTACGTTATCTCTAAAGCCGTGTTCACATTGGCAGTTTGAAGTGACTCAAATCCTATTTATTTGCATATCCGATTCAAATCTGTTCTGTTTCTTGCAGTCGGAACTGCCAAAAATAACATGGAATCTGATATTTCAAGCCACACTTCAAACCGTAGGTGTTTTTAAAGTCAGATACAAATCTGAATCCCGGCCATGTGACTTGTGTGAACGGTCAAATCAGATTTATTTGCCCTAGTAGACTTATTTGGCATGTCTTGTTGCTTGCTAGCTACTCCGTTGACAGTTTGACAAGAACATCTGGTAGTAACTTGCTTGTTAATTGTTTACAAACAAATGAGTGAATGTTCTAGAAAGCTAAACTGCTACCTAGCTAGCTAGTTGACTGCTGTGGCTAGCCAAAATATTCCATTTGAAAGTTGGATCATCTTATCCTTTTGAGGCTTTAAGTATTCTTACATTATGATTTTGAACATGCAAAGCAACTGGGGAAACATTCATGGCAGGCATTGTTGTCACCTTAGCTTGCTACATAACTTCTGAGTGATAGGAAGCATGAGCACCACCACCAATCAATCAGCCTACACCACTGTGCACACACCCGTAGTTACTATGACAACTAGCGTAGCCATGTCAGCAAATGAATGCTGTCTGAACACACACACATCTGATTTGCTCACTTGTAACATGCTGTTTTGAAAGTCAGTAGTCCAAAATGGATTTGAAAAACATAACTGATTTGGGCATTAAGACCTGCAGTGTGAACAAGGCTTTAGTGTGTTTCCTCCATGTCTTCTATCGACATCCTCAGGCCATAGCCGCTCTATAGTAGGAGTGGAACAGAAGAAGAATGGCAGCCTGTGCCTGTTGCTCCTGGACCCTGGCTGTTCACCTGGAGATGTGAGGAAACTGCTGAGCCAAGATGGCTCCACTGTTAGCACAGCTGTCTGCCGCATGAGGAAGTTCCCTGGCAACCTGAAACATAGGCAGTACCAGGTGGTGGCTGTAGAGGGCGTGCTCTCCCCCGTGGAGAAACAGGTGAGTCTGAGTGGCTCTTAACTGCATACAGGTACAGTATTTGGTCGTCTGGATGGTGTTCCGTAGGGTTAAAAACATTTGAAACAAAGTGAAGCAGGAAGGTTGTACCTGAAATTCTCCAGTAAGAACACAGGTTTTGACTTTCATGTGTAAAGTGTTTTGCTACGATGTGCCCTGAACTGGGAATCAACTATTCTATATTGATTTGTTTTTTGTTTGTCAGACCCGCATTCTCAACTCAAGAACACTGCGAGCCGAGAGGATCCCT
The DNA here is from genome assembly GCF_045679555.1 of Salvelinus alpinus. Classification (NCBI taxonomy): domain Eukaryota; kingdom Metazoa; phylum Chordata; class Actinopteri; order Salmoniformes; family Salmonidae; genus Salvelinus; species Salvelinus alpinus. The sequence continues at coordinate 6,786,397 of NC_092120.1, read as the reverse complement.
TGATGCAGGAATGCAGTTTTGCAAATGTATAACTGCCAAAAACACATGTTGAATTTTCTTGGACGTTTTAAATAAATTATGTATTTTAACATTTGCCTTTTTCTCTGTTCTGTTCAAATCCTCAACATATTCCTGTGTGTAGAATTGGGACCTTGTAGAAGGCGTAAGGACACATATTTATTGAACTACCAGAAATGACTGTAACCAAACATAGATTACTGGTAAATGACAAGGATTAACTGTTTAAAAAATATATATATATATATACACACACATCACACACACTACCATTCAAAAGTTTGGGGTCACTTAGAAATGTCCTTGTTTTTGGGGGGGGGAAATGGTTTTGTTCATTAAATTAACATCAAATTGATCAGAAATATAGTGTAGACATTGTTAATGTTGTAAATTACTATTGTAGCTGGAGTTGGCTGATTTTTTAAAATGGAATATCTACATAGGTGTACAGAGGCCCATTTCAGCAACCATCACTCCTGTGTTCCACTGGCACATTGTCTTGGCTAATCCAAGTTTATAATTTTAAAAGGCTAATTTATCATTAGAAAACACTTTTGCAATTCTGTTAGCACAGCTGAAAACTGTTGTGCTGATTTTAAAGAAGCAGTAAAACTGGCCTTTAGACTAGTTGAGTATCTGGAGCATCAGCATTTGTGGGTTCGATTTAAAGGCTCAAAATGGCCAGAAACAAATAACTTTTTTCTGAAATTCGTCAGTTTATTCTTGTTCTGAGAAATGAAGGCTATTCCATGTGAGAAATTGCCAAGAAACTGAAGATCTCGTACAACGCTGTGTACTACTCCCTTCACAAAACAGCGCAAACTGTCTCTAACCAGAATAGAAAGAGTGGGTGCACAACTGAGCAAGAGGACAAGTAGTGTCTAGTTTGAGAAACAGCCGCCTCACCTCAACTGGCAGCTTCATTAAAAGGTGACTCCGGGATGCTGGCCTTCTAGGCAGAGTTGCAAAGAAAAAGCCATATCTCAGACTGGCCAATAAAAAGAAAAGATTAAGATGGGCAAAAGAACACAGACACTGGACAGAGGAAAAAAGCGTTATGGACAGACGACTCTTAAGATTGAGGTGTTCAGATCACAAGGAAGAACATTCGTGAGATGCAGAAAAAATTAAAAGATACTGGAGGAGGGCTTGTCTGTCAAGCATGGTGTAGGCAATGTGATGGTCTGGGGGTGCTTTGGTGGTGGTAAAGTGGGAGATTTGTACAGGGTAAAAGGGATCTTGAAGAAGGAAGGCTATCACTCCATTTTGCCATACCCTGTGGACGCCATTGCCATACCCTGTCGACGGCGCTTAATTGGAGCCAATTTCCTCCTACAACAGGACAATGACCCAAAGCACAGCTCCAAACTATGCAAGAACTATTTAGGGAAGAAGCAGTCAGCTGGTATTCTGTCTATAATGGAGTGGCTAGCAGTCACCGGATCTCAACCCTATTGAGCTGAAGAAGTGCCCATCAAGAAAATGCAACTTGTGGAAGGTGCTTCAGGAAGCATGAGGTGAAATCTCTTCAGATTACCTCAACAACTTGACAACTAGAATGCCAAAGGTCTGCAGGGCTGTGATTGCTGCAAATGGAGGATTCTTTGACGAAAGCAAAGTTTGAAGGACACTTTCAATTAAAAATCATTATTTATAACCTTGTCAACATCTTGACTATATTTCCTATTCATTTTGCAACTAATTTCATGTATGTTTTCATGGAAAACAAGGACATTTCTAAGTGACCCCAAACTTTTGAATGGTAGTGTGTGTGTGTGTGTATAATGTATATATATATATCATAAACGGAGTGCATCCATGGAGAGATGCCTGGTAAATCTTTGCCCCACACTGTCTTTCACTAGAAGTAGGAATAGACCAGCCTCTCCTCATGTATTGTCAAATCAGAAAACAAGACCAAGTAGTTCTCCCCTTTCTCAAACATGAGTCAGGTTACATGGGGAGACATAGAGACCACTGATGATTTAGTGTTGAGTCACGCTTTATCCTTCTGTCCTGTTCCAATTGAGGAGGAACATTCCGCAGCCGCAGCTTTTATCTTCTTACAGTATCTGGGGGCCAGGGCCCTCTGGGTACGTGCGGCTTCAGTGGAACAGATACACACACATATACTCTCTCACAAACACAGATGACACACACTCTCACTCACACCCTCCTGGAAAGTCACCTGGCAACACGATCACTACTGTGAGAATAGGACAGATATATAAAACAAAGTTGCTGGTGAAAAGGACATTCTGTAATACATATTATTCCCAGGCCACTGACTGGAATGTTCTAATTACTATTGAACTGTTAGGACCGCAGTCTGTGGGTTGGTTGGAGGAACTCTTCTCTGGTACATTCTTTCCTCCAAGCCTCTGTCCTGATTCCTGTCCATGCCCCCTCAGCAATGTGACAGCTCACTGATAACTGACAGTTGTGTGGATTGCGACTATGCATGTCCTTATCAGTTCTACTGAGAATAAATATGTATTGTATAGGTATGTATTGGACATATAGTACTGTCATATTAGAGAAATTGCACAAACTGGTGAAAGGTTATTTTTATGGTTTATTGTCCTCTAACAAAATATGAATCCATCAGCATTATTAGGGTCCATGCATGGCCTGGCCGCCAGAAAACGTGGAGAGATGGCATTTACCACAACACTTTTCAATCACCATTTTTGATTTAGTTTAATAAAATATATCAACGCAAAATGTTAAAAAGAGGGGGAAAGTACTGTATTTTAGACTGATTTGCCTCATGATTCGTCAACTTGACAAGTTCTCTATCCTTCACGCTGGAGTGCTGCTACAGGCACTTTGCATGCCTTAACCAATCACATTCACAGAAATCGCAGGTCACGCGGACTGGGCACAAGGCACAAAGTTTATGGCAGTCTCCACTTTCCTCTGGTATTTATTTAGCAAGCCTGATAACACATCACACCAGACAGACACAAGCAAAAACTCTTCCATAAATGAATCAGCCTATACACTTAAACATTAGCGATCTGACATATTGTATTGCATGGAAACAATATAATTTTTCAGTCTGATCAACTGTAGGCTACAGCTGCATAATCTAGCCTTATTATGCGCCCTGTCTCTCTGGCCAGGGTAAAGGAAGCGGTAACGTTGTGTATTTATAATCAATTTGTTTGTGAGAAAATGTGAATTGGATCAAATGTGGTTTATATTCAAACTTGGACTGACTAGACTACCTAGACTTTTTCAATCCAAAATGATTAACTGGAATGAATCGATAAACCTAACAGACTGAGTAAAATTTTAATTAGGCCTAGGACTACATGATGCAACAAACCCGCATACAGAAAGCTTTGTCCAATCATGTTGCTTTCTCTGTGTATGGGAAACAACCCTAGTCCTTCTTTAAAATATAATTAATATGTAAAGTACAAGATTGCTGCAGTTTGATAGTGTTTTCATCTTCCCCAAGGACATTCGTTCTTTTTAAACCATGTGACCTGATTATAAAAACTCTGGTCCCATCAAAGCCCATATTAAACATTTTTACAACATATTAATCACGTCATACCGTATAAGGTCCTGAGTTTTACCTGGTTAGGTTACCAGAACAGGAAAGACAACAGCCCCAAAATTATTTTTCGCCACACGACTCTAGGACATGTGGTGCTACCTCTGTCGCACAGGGGTGGAAAGTGTGTGTGTGAGAGTGAGTGCGCAACATGTTGACAAAACAAATATTAATTTGGCCTCACACAAATGTTTCTCAGTTAATTTTCTCAGTAAAACAAACTAGTTAAGAATACCGGATTTCCTCTGTAGCCTAATCAAAATCGTTTTCCCGTTTCTCATCGGTCATGGGGGATGTAAAATATGCCACATTGCATGGACTCTGAAACGCTGTGTTTAAAAAACGCAAATCAATCTGACGTGCGCCCGCGCAGCCTGGTCCCGGGGACAACAAAAATTCCCTACTGCTGCGAACGCGCTTAAATTGTTTAAACCATCAGTATTCCTCGAGCACGACGTGAATAAAAAAAAAACGCGGAAACATGTGTTTGTCTTCCGAGTGTCTTCTATTGGGACAGTAGGGGATATTCATCATAAACCCTTATTTTTGAGAGTAGTTGTGAATTGACTGCAAGACACTCCCTGGGGCCAGGGATTTCATAGTAGCCTACATCGACTGTGGATTTTGACATTGGCATACAATGACAACTTCCACCCGTATGCTGCGCGCTCTGTGCAGTGCGTGGAGTTATAGTTGGAGTTCAAAGAGATTGCTATATTGCCCATTGCAGAATACAGTGCATACCCTTGTATTGACATTTTATCATGTTAATTGAATTTTATACCAGAATCTGAGTGGCATAGTTAGAAACAAGTCATTATTTTGTTTTCTATGTGTAATACATAGGTGCGTAATTATTTGTTGTTGTATTCATATTTGGAACCTCTGTGAGACATGTTTGCATATCTGAAGTGTACATTACTGTCCACAGGCATATATATATACACTGCTCAAAAAAATAAAGGGAACACTAAAATAACACATCCTAGATCTGAATGAATGAAATATTCTTATTAAATACTTTTTTCTTTACATAGTTGAATGTGCTGACAACAAAATCACACAAAAATTATCAATGGAAATCAAATTTATCAACCCATGGAGGTCTGGATTTGGAGTCACACTCAAAATTAAAGTGGAAAACCACACTACAGGCTGATCCAACTTTGATGTAATGTCCTTAAAACAAGTCAAAATGAGGCTCAGTAGTGTGTGTGGCCTCCACGTGCCTGTATGACCTCCCTACAACGCCTGGGCATGCTCCTGATGAGGTGGCGGATGGTCTCCTGAGGGATCTCCTCCCAGACCTGGACTAAAGCATCTGCCAACTCCTGGACAGTCTGTGGTGCAACGTGGCGTTGGTGGATGGAGCGAGACATGATGTCCCAGATGTGCTCAATTGGATTCAGGTCTGGGGAACGGGCGGGCCAGTCCATAGCATCAATGCCTTCCTCTTGCAGGAACTGCTGACACACTCCAGCCACATGAGGTCTAGCATTGTCTTGCATTAGGAGGAACCCAGGGCCAACCGCACCAGCATATGTTCTCACAAGGGGTCTGAGGATCTCATCTCGGTACCTAATGGCAGTCAGGCTACCTCTGGCGAGCACATGGAGGGCTGTGCGGCCCCCCAAAGAAATGCCACCCCACACCATGACTGACCCACCGCCAAACCGGTCATGCTGGAGGATGTTGCAGGCAGCAGAACGTTCTCCACGGCGTCTCCAGACTCTGTCACGTCTGTCACATGTGCACATGTGCTCAGTGTGAACCTGCTTTCATCTGTGAAGAGCACAGGGCGCCAGTGGCGAATTTGCCAATCTTGGTGTTCTCTGGCAAATGCCAAACGTCCTGCATGGTGTTGGGCTGTAAGCACAACCCCCACCTGTGGATGTCGGGCCCTCATACCACCCTCATGGAGTCTGTTTCTGACCGTTTGAGCAGACACATGCACATTTGTGGCCTGCTGGAGGTCATTTTGCAGGGCTCTGGCAGTGCTCCACCTGCTCCTCCTTGCACAAAGGCGGAGGTAGCGGTCCTGCTGCTGGGTTGTTGCCCTCCTACGGCCTCCTCCACGTCTCCTGATGTACTGGCCTGTCTCCTGGTAGCGCCTCCATGCTCTGGACACTACGCTGACAGACACAGCAAACCTTCTTGCCACAGCTCGCATTGATGTGCCATCCTGGATGAGCTGCACTACCTGAGCCACTTGTGTGGGTTGTAGACTCCGTCTCATGCTACCACTAGAGTGAAAGCACCGCCAGCATTCAAAAGTGACCAAAACATCAGCCAGGAAGCATAGGAACTGAGAAGTGGTTTGTGGTCACCACCTGCAGAACCACTCCTTTATTGGGGGTGTCTTGCTAATTGCCTATAATTTCCACCTTTTGTCTATTCCATTTGCACAACAGCATGTGAAATTTATTGTCAATCAGTGTAGCTTCCTAAGTGGACAGTTTGATTTCACAGAAGTGTGATTGACTTGGAGTTACATTGTGTTGTTTAAGTGTTCCCTTTATTTTTTTGAGCAGTGTATTATGCACTGTTGCATGCAAGATCTGTCTCACCCTTTAAGCATAGAAAGGATTGTAGAGGACCATGAATGGTGGACAATGCTTGAGCTTGATGGACACAAACTAGGCTACTTTTTTCATTTGTGATTCAGACCAGCCTGTGAACAGAACAACATGCTCTCTGCCCCTCTGGGATTTACAGATATAAATGCATTGTTGCACAGCAAACCCACCATTTATATTTACTGCAATATTTGCTAGTCCTTCATAGGAATACTTTTTTTGTGCCCAGGCTTTGTTTATAGGTACTTGAATGTAATTAAATGTCACCTTTTGTTAAAGGGGCAATCTGGGATTGTTACATACATTTTAGGACTTTTGAGTTAATGGCATGTAGCAGTTGCTTCATGAAGAATATAACTTTTAAATGCCTCATGAGCTTTGGTCAACTGTTTTACCCCACCAGAACCCAAAATAGAATCTTGTTTGTAAACAATGTTTTTCTAAACAAACCCTATATGGTTTCATAACTATCATTTTGATATCATTAATGGTCAGTCCTTGCATCCATGGCTCTGTTTATGTTTACTTTTCTCCAGCCCCAACCCTCAGCTGTTTACCAGTTGTTTTTCCAATCCCAAATTTCCCCTTTAAACATTTCCACTTGGCTTCCTCCTGGCTCCCTGGGATCTGATAGCTATATAAACATTTGTTTGGAATAACAACCTTATTTTAACTCTAGATGAGTTGAGCGTTTCAACTCTAGATGAGTAGGACTTCGGCCTCGTGCCTTCTCACACGGCTGGAGGTGTATGGTTATTCCCTGTTGTGTGTTAATGCTTACATACATAGATCCAGATTGTTTGAATGAGTGGGCCTTTGACTCTGTCTTGTCTTCTCAGATCATTTGGATTCCACTGATCCCCAGGTTCTGGACTATATGCTGGTTCCTCACCGGAACTTCAACCTGATCAATGAGATCCGAGACTCCGACATATTCGCCGTCACTTATCCCAAGTCAGGTGAGTACTGGAGACAGCACAGATATACTTACCTAGAATACCCAGATGTTTACCGCTTTTAAAACATGCCTACATAGCTCTTTTCATCTCTTCCTATAAGGTCCTCTAACACAGTTTATCAGCTCAACTGAGGAGATCTCGTTCAGTGAGTTTACTTTGCTTATCTGTTAGTGGGCTCTGTTCTCGACCTATATCAGTCCAGCAGCCCAGATAAGTGAAAGAAATGTCCCAGTTTTTAAGCCAAAAAACTGGTATTTTCGCTAATCTTCCTGCGCAGAACCTTGCCTGCGTCCTTATATTAAGTGGAATGCTGCATGCCCAGTTATTCTCCCCTTGGCTGAAAACAATGGTTAAACCAGGCTAGATTAAAGTGTAACAGACACCATGTCCCATAAGCACCGTATCAGGGCAGGAGTAGCACAGTGACGGTAGGCAATGTCCACATTCAAATACACTATATATACAAAGTATGTGGACACCCCTTCAAATTAGTGTATTTGGCTATTTCAGCCACACCCATTGCTGACAGGTGTATAAAACCGAGCACACAGCCATGCAACCGTCATAGACAAACATTGGCAGTAGAATGGCCTTACTGAGGAGCCTAGTGACTTTCAACGTGGCACTGTCATAGGATGCTACCTTTTTAACAAGTCAGTTCGTCAAATTTCTACCCTGCTAGAGTTGCTGGTGCTGTTATTGTGAAGTGGAAACGTCTGGGAGCAACAACGGCTCAGCTGCGAAGTAGTAGGCCACACAAGCTCACAGAACGGGACCGCCGGGTGCTGAAGCACGTAGCACGTAAAAATGCTGTCCTCGGTTGCAACACTCACTACCGAGTCCCAAACTGCCTCTGGAAGCAACATCAGCACAAAAACTGTTCGTCAGGAGCGACATGAAATGGGTTTCCATGGCTGAGTAGTGGCACACAAGCCTAAAATTGCCATGCACAATGCCAAGCGTCGGCTTGAGTGGTGTAAAGCTCGCCGCCATTGGACTCTGGATTAGTGGAAACACGTTCTCTGGAGTTATGAATCACACTTCACCATCTGGCAGTCTGACGGACGAATCTGGGTTTGGCGGATGCCAGGAGACCACTATCTGCCCCAATGCATAGTGCCAACTGTAAAGTTTGGTGGAGGAGGAATAATGGTATTGGGCTGTTTTTCATGGTTTGGGCCAGGCGCCTTAGTTCCAGTGAAAGGAAATCTTAACGCGACAGCATAAAATAACATTATAGACAATTCTGTGCCTTCCAACTTTGTGGCAACAGTTTGGGGAAGGCCCTTTCCTGTTTCAGCATGACAATGCCCCTGTGCAAAAAGTGAGGTCCATACAGAAATAGTTTGACAAGATCGGTGTGGAAGAACTTGACTGGCCTGCACAGAGCCCTGACCTCAACCCCAACGAACACCTTTGGGATGAATTGGAACGCCGACTGCAAGCCAGGTCTAATCGGCCAACATCAGTGCCCGACCTCACTAAGGCTCTTGTGGCTGAATGAATGCAAGTCCCCGCAGCAATGTTCCAACATCTAGTGGAAAGCCTTCCCAGAAAAGTGGAGGCTGTTATAGCAGCAAAAGGGGACCAACTCCAAATTAATGCCCCATGATTTTGGAATGAGATGTTCGACCAGCAGGTGTCCATATACTTTTGGTCATGTAGTGTAGAATCCCTGAGAAACAAAAGTTCACTACATTTTCCCCCATCAAAATAACCCCTAAATTGTCAGTTAAACAGTGTGTGGGTGTTATCAAATCAAGGTAGTGAGGTGAAAGGGCCAAGCTATCCAGTATTGTACATTGTATGGTAGGACTGACTTGCCATATTGTCCCTGCATGGACAATTCATGTTTAAATTGAATTGAAATGGCCTCTGGGTGACCTGCAGTGTCCACTCTGCTGTGATTGACAGGGACGATCTGGATGCAGCAGATTCTGACTCCGATAGAAGCCAAAGGTGATGTCACTCCAAACACAGAGCATCTCAACGCGCAGCGCGTCCCATGGATCGAGCTGATTGGCAGTGAGAAGGAGTTTAACGCTACCCCTTCCCCCAGGCTACGGGTCACCCACCTGCAGTGCAAGTTCATGCCTCTCGCCATCAGACAAAAGAGGGGAAAGGTCAGTGGAGTGCATGGATCATTTTGGTAACACTTGGGTATTATTCTGTGGTATTAGCACTTAGCATAATTAGCACTTTGGTATTGGTGTTAGCCTGCAGGTATAATGTTTTATTACTTGTTATGTATGAGCCTTTATAATGCCTTAAGGCTTTTAATATATTATATATCTCTATGTATCAAAATACTCTAAATGGTCGGTATACATGCTTATTATAAGTCTTAGAATGCATAATACCTGCAGGCTTTAAGTGTTACCCGAAGTCTATCACTATTTGTCATTACCTTCAGGATTACTTACATTAAGGTATTACTACTGATATTGATGGATCGTTTTTTATAGTCAATCTATTGATATGCAGTATGACCTTGCTTCCCTAAGGTGATCTATGTGGCCAGAAACCCTAAGGATGTTCTCGTGTCCTATTACCACTTCCACAAATATGCAGCCATGCTGGAGATGCCGAAGGACTTCAATGATTTCTTTGAGAAATTCATGGAGGGAAAGGTAAGTAGAATGTGTGTTAAGGACTATGCATTTCGTACATGATGTGCAAAGCCAAGTATTTTTTCTATGGGGAGTTGGCACTAGCCAACAACGCTTTAATTGTGATCATTTTGAAATGAATGATGTTGAAAGCCTTCTAAACACTTTTGCTTGTACTATCCTTAGGTTCAGCTGTGCTTTCATGGTGGTAGGCTGTGTATGAAGTATCCATTTGAGTCTTTGCTGTGTTTGTTGCAGTTTTTGGGAACTGTTGGTTTGAGCACATCAAGACGTGGTACGCTAATAGAGACAACATGAACTTCCTCTACATCACATATGAAGAGATGATCAAGGTACCAACAGTGGCAAAACCTACCTGTCCATCTACTTGTCCATCCTGTTCTGTACTCGGAGTTGGCTTGTGCGTTTAAATGAGTCTCAAAGCATGAACGGTGTGTGTGTGTTGCAGGACCTGCGCTCCATGGTGGAGAGGATGTGCAGGTTTCTAGGGAAGGATTTGAGAGAGGAGCAGATGGCCAGTGTGGTGGAACACAGCACCCTTAGGACCATGAAACAGAACCCACAGGCTAACTACAAGACAGTGCCCGACTCCCTGCTTGACCACAAGGGCACGTTTATGAGGAAAGGAATGCACGTCACACCTTGTAAGTCATAATATAACGTGATAACAGAATGGTCGCCTGTGTCCTTATCAATACACATTGGTATGAGGAATTTTTTTTGTGTGTGATTCAGAGAGACCATTGCACAAGCTGCATATTATTAAGGGCAATCACAAAGGGCTTACAGTACTATACTTGTAACAGGCCCCCACACATTTACACTGAACCAATGTTCCGATAGATATATAACCATCTGGATTATAATTTGTGCAAACCTAAAGGACAATTTAAATTGATAATTTATCTTAAAGGGCAATTCCTCCACTTTTCAACCTCATATTAATGATCTCTAGAACCATACCAGTGTCTACATATGTGAAAACGGCACGTTACAAAGCTAAGGTCCTATTGTTTCTTTTATGTTACATCACAGGGTAGGATTAAAAGTAAGAAAAACTGTGATTTACAATAAGTTTCTAGCCAGAGGGAGGGTATTTTCTTACTCCCCACGTCACTGCGAATCTCATAGTGTTTGATGTTATCGGGTAGAACTTTTTAACTTGAGATGTTTTTATACGAAATGTAGAAATGTGCCATTTTCACATATGTACACTGGTATTGTGCTGGAGATAATGAAAATGACGTTGAAAAGTGGTGGAATTGCCCTTTAATACTATTTAACATTATTGACTGATTTCCATCCACACTCTGACAGGGACCATTGGGGACTGGAAGAACCATTTCACTGTTGCACAGAGTGAGAGATTTGACAGTGTCTTCCAGGAGAAGATGAGGGACCTGCCCCTTTCCTTTACGTGGGACATAAATGACATCAATAGTGCCACATGATGACATCATAGTCACGTCTTTCAGGGATTTTTTAAATCCTTGTGCGGGCCCCCTGAGCATTTTTTGGGGGTCACCTAAGTTCAAACAGTGTAAAAATAAGAGCTTTTTTTCAGGATTGAAAAACGCTTTCAGAGTGAAATAAATGACTAAATTACCTGTATTTTTTTATTTTTCAACAGCATTGTTGAATACTTGTTTATAATGTACAGAATGTGGGCATTTATCCCTTACATAATATAATCTTTGAGAACTAACAATCACCTAAATAAAAGCTAGACAGTCAGGGACAATTGAGAAATCCCCAAACAATTAATTTAGCAGTACAGATTTTATGTTTGAGCAAAAGAACACAGAATTAGCCATTGCAAAATCCATAGAATTGCAGGAAATTTGCTTTAATACTGAAAATGTTTCTCAGCTCCATGGCAGAATATGTAGAATCACAGGGAATGTGCTTTTAAAACGGCAAAGATCAGGGCCTCTAAAATGTTTTCTAAAATTCAGACCTCTGTCACGCCCACCACCTAAGCCTATTATTGATCCAGAAAAAACCCTGCCTTAGAGTTACCCTAGAGAACTTAATAAACTAGTTGTAAGCTATACTGAACAAAAATGTTTCATGAGTTGAAATGACATTTTCCATAGGCACAAAAAGCTTATTTCTCAAAAATTTTGTACACGATGTATTTACATCCCTGTTTTTTGAGCATTTTTCCTATCTATCCACCGGTCGGTCTCAAGTTGAGGGTGTGCAATTGGCATGCTGACTGCAGGAATGTCCACCAGAGGTGTTGAATGTTAATTTCTCTACCATAAGCCACCTCCCCCGTTTTAGAGAATTTGGCAGTACGTCCAACTGACCTCACAACCGCAGACCACGTGTAACCATGCCAGCCCAGGACCTCCACATCTGGCTTCTTCACCTGTGGGATGGTCTGAGACCAGCCACCCGGACAGCTGATAAAACTGTGTTTACACAACCAAAGAATTTCTGCACGAACTGTCAGAAACCGTCTCAGGGAAGCTCATCTGTGTGCTCATTGTCCCAACCAGTGTCTTGACCTGACTGCAGTTTGGCGTCATAACCAACTTCAGTGTGCAAATGCTCACCTTTGATGGCCACTGGCACACTGGAGAAGTATGCTCGTCACAAATTAATCCCAGTTTCAAAAGTACCGGGCAGACAACGTGTATGGCGTTGTGTGGGCTTCGCCAACGTCAATGGCGGGGTTATGGTATGGGTAGGCATACGCTTTGGCCTACAAACACAATTACATTTTATCGATGGCAATTTGAATGCAGATACCGTGAGGAGATTCTGAGGCCCATTGTGTCGTGCCATTCATCTGCCGCCATCACCTCATTTTCAGCATAATGCACAGCCCCATGTTGCAAGGATGTTCACAATTCCTGGAAGCTGAAAATGTCCCAGTTCTTCCATGGCCTGCATACTCATCAGACATGTCACCAATTGAGCAGGTTTGGGAAGCTCTGGATCAACGTATGACAGCGTGTTCCAGTTCCTGCCAATATCCAGCAACTTTGTACAGCTATTGAAAAGGAGTGGGACAACATTCCAAAGGCCACAATCAACAGCCTGATCAACTCTATGCAAAGGAGATGTTGCTCTCCATCTTCATGATTCTCTCCATGAGGTAAATGGTGATCATACCAGATACTGACTGGTTTTCTGCTCCACGCCCTTACCTTTTGAAGGTATGTGACCAACAGATGCATATCAGTATAGCCAGTCATGCAAATCAATTAATTAGGGCCTAATTAATTTTTCAATTGACTGATTTCCTTATGAACTGTAACTCAGTAAAATATTTGAAATTGTTGCATTTATATTTTGGTTCACTGTAGTAGCTATCAATCCAAAATGTATCAAAAAAACAATATGTAAATTGTTTTCTATTTGAAGGAGGGAAAAATAGTTTGGCAAGTGTACAGTAACTTCTCATGCGCTGTACCCACATGGTTTCAGTCAGTTTTGAATGTGTATAAAGAAGTATTCAAAGTTTAAAGAATTTAAATATATTAAAAAATGTATTGAATAAGGAAACGGTGAATTCAAACAGTGTCTTGAAGGTTATGTTCCGTAACAATGAGCTGCTGCCCTCTG